>NW_026571047.1:4971243-5104243 GCF_026225935.1 Boleophthalmus pectinirostris
GTCACACTTTTTTTCATGGTTTGGGTTTTCACTTAAACTCCGGTGAGACTTCTATATTCAAATGTGAGAGGTTCTAGTCTTATGTGTCAGTATCTGCTGCTCCTGTTCCTCCTGTACCACTGTCACTTGGCTCTACTGCACATGTCTCCTGCAGAAAGAGCCTCTGTCCTGTTTGTCGATCGTACCATTACTTCTGTAACACTGAAAATGTAACATTTAAACAAACTTATAAGGACGACTGAGAAGACTGAACACAAATGCCCCCAAAAACAAAATCAGATTTTGCAGATTACAAACTGCAAGTCGTGAAATCTGAAGCTGAAAATGGAAATCAAGCAGCAGAAAGAAAGTTTGGAGTGAGAGAGAAACTTGTGACACTGGATGGATGGACAAAGCCTGGACTTCAGTGACACTGAAACCATGGACAGGATTCAGAAAGGCCGGAATAATTCTAACTGGAACTGATGCTGAGTCTGACGACAGCTACACAGAAGAGGAAGTGGTGCTCTGTTTACCTCCGGAGGTCATGGAGTTGCTCTGAAGTGACACCGAGATGAAGAATTGAATGGATTTAGTGATTTGGAGTGAGATGGACAGTTTGTTAAACTTGTTCTGTTCTGCTGTTTATGTTATAGTTTATCTGAAGAACTGTTCATATGTGACGTTAACAGCCTGTTGTTCTCTCTTCTGTTGTTATTACTAGATCTAAATCACACTTTTGGCTGGTGTGATTTATACTCTGGAGCAACTTATAGTCTGAAAAATACGGTAAGTTCAGGAGTGATGGCAATTCCAGATCCGAAATCATCCACATGATTCTAGTGAAGATGTATGGAGTTTGAAAAACACAGAGATGCACTTCCAGTAGTACAACATGACATCACAAGGTGTTTTCCGTTTGAGAGAAGAATTCAACCTAAATATGTAGGATTTGTGAGTTAAACGTGGATGAATGAAACAAAACACAAACTCCAGTTCTATGTGTGATGAGGAAACTACATTAGAACATGGATCAGAAATAGTATAACATGGGGCCTTTACTCACCAAAATAAATAACATGTAAACAAATAGGACCAGTTTAACCATGGAGTTTAGATCTCTACCTCTGCATGAGATGCTTGTGTTTCATAATTATTCCAAATGTGATGCTTCTGACCGTGTTCAAATGGTACAAATGTTCCAGCCCAGTCGTCCCTCACTCTGGCTGGAGGTTATATCACTGGACGGGGATTGAAACTGAAGGATGTCCTGCTGTGGCCTGTGGATGTCCCCTCACGCATCTGGCTCTTCTGGCTCCTCTGGCCTCTCTTCAGCCTGGAGATTAGAGGGTCTGGTCGGATGAGGACAGGCCCATGTGGAGGTGACCGGGCAGATGGTGCTCACGGCCACACAAGCAGGAGAAGCTTTGTAGGAGCTTTAGGTACAGGGGTAGAACTAGCCTAGCATGATATTATGTGGTGAGGTCCGTCGCCTATTCCAACATCCCTTCATTACGAGATGTTTCTAGACGTGCCGGTTTTCCGACACTTTTTAGTATTTTTATTCCGACACATCATATATGGTGTTTTCCGCAGATACATGATAAAATGATGCCTCCATTTTAGATGAGATATTTTCCCAAAGGCCAATGCTCTTTTTTAAAATGCATGACTGTTTCCCATGGCATCAGTTAGGACATTTTCCCACTGTCTGATCTCCTTTGTGGCTGAAGTATTCTCTGATCAAGTGCCCAAGCATCTTATGATATATGGAAGCGCAAAGTATAATAGACACATTTAGGGCTAGGTATTGTTCAGAAGTTGCCGATACATAGGCCATTATACGATACATAAAATATATAAAAAAATAAATCATGGCTGTGATACTAAAAGTCTTTGTTAAACCACTTCTTATGCAAAGTTCATGTGAAACATAAACATTTTAATCATCAAAACAGTGAATATGTCAAATGTGTCACATAAAAGAGTTTCCTTCCACTGAACAAGCAACAGAACTGTAGCATTGTAACAAAATAATTGAGGCCCCATCCACACTAGTACGTATTTGAGTCATTTTTGTTGTGGATGCAATGTTCGTCCACACTGATCTGACAGAAAAGGGCTCCAGAGATGGAGCGATCTGGTGCCGCCAACTCCCACGAATTCATCTGAGTACAGATCTAATTCGGCACTGTGTGGACACCTGAAAACACTGATGCATTGACGTTGAAGCCTCTAGTTGCGTCCTTATTGGACCACGTCACTATGACTTGCACCTTCCTGATTCGCTGGGTTTGTGACATCGGTCATGTGACGCTATTGCGGAAAACAGTATAAACAAACCACAGACAAACGGGAAACAGCGGAGCTACATCTGCTTGCACATAACAGACTCACCATCAGCAGAACACCCCTCTGTCACAGAAAAAACTCTCATATTCCACTGAGTCATGTCCTTTAGTCCGACAGAAGCTGAACCCCATCAGAGACACAATATCGAGCTGTTTTTTTGAGCGCTTAGTTTATGCAAATGAGTTTAAGTTTCGTTTCTGTAAAACGTAAACAAATCTGCTCAAAGTTGTGTGGATAGGGAAGGATTGCGGCCACAGAAACGACGTGTGTGGACAGAGATCCAGTGATACAGTGTTTCATTCCTTGTAAACGTAACCTTAGTAAAATATACCGAAACTACTCTTGGTGATATATCGATACTGTATCATCACATTAGAAAAGAACAGAATATCTTTATTGTCATTGTAACAAATACAACGAAATGAAGTGCAGTCCTCAAACACATACACGTATAAACACAGAAGAGTAGACCGGCAAGGAAAGCACCGAGCCACTGCAACTACATGCACCGCCACTGAACTGAGAGGACTGCACTTCATTTCAATATTTTATTCTAAACAATACAATATATCGATATTTCAATATTTTTGCACAACCCTTATCACATTAATATTATTGAGCTGGTAGTATTCATGAAGCTTCTTTGTGCCGTCAAAGGTTCCATATGATGCTATTTTCTGATTATATTGTTTCCTCATCACAAACAGAGCAGGAGTTGCGTTTTGTTTCATTCACACATGTTTGACTGAACCTTTATTGTTAGTTTGTCTGCGTTTCAGGAAGTGCTCCACTGTGTTTTTACGTATACTTTTCTGGTGGGAGGCCCAAGAGTTTCCAAGGATATTAAACTTAAAATTCTAACGTGCAATCTTTTTATCATGGGTTTTTGTAATGCTCAAACGTACCTTAAAAACATACTCTCCTTCGTGAGCATGGTCACTTCTCCACAGATATGACCTGTAAAGTGACCTCGTGGTGGCTCCTGCTTTCCTCTACGGAGAGATAATTTATTTAATGCCTTACACTGGAATATTCAAGGCGCAGAAATAAAATCTCCATGGTGACAAGCAGGTGGTGGGTCGTCCTTTACTAGAATCATTTGGTGGATTTCAGATCTGGAAGTGCGTTTCTCTGTTAAACAAAAGGTAAAAGGAGATGTTAACTTGAAAACTACCACTTCATGACATCACAAGGTGGAACAGAGCATTTTGAGCTTAAGATGTAGACTCACACGTGTGGGAATGAAACAAAACACAACTCCAGGTGTGTTTTTGAGGACGTAACAACATTCTAACATGACTTAAAGCTCACAAGAGTCAATATTGTGTACTGTAGGACCTTTAAATACCTTTTACTTTTGTATCTGTACTTTTACTTAAGTAACAAACTGGACTACTTCATCCAACACTGATTAAATATAAAAGGATGGGAACAGTTGCACAAGACCGCAGTCCCCATGTACCCAGAGCACCGTTAACATCCAAGGCTAAGCTCTTTCATAACACTGAATTATTTTGAGCATATATTTTAATAATTACAATGAGAAAAGCTCGGTCACTTCAGCTGCTCAGTAAGTATAAAACTGTGCTGTGCAATGTTCCAGGCAAAGCAATAGCATCTCCATGGAGACAAACATGAAGTGGACCCTAAACAGAAAAGTTACATAGTGTAGTTTTAAAGGCCACAACAATCCAACATGGTGTGGACCGGTGCACTCCAGACTTTGAAACAGAGCAGACATTTGTACTCGGATCACACGGTTTCCCTTTCTTTCAGACACAGCAGGACATCGCAGTGACTGGTGGTGCCAGGTGGGGGCAGGGCTGAGAGGGGCTCCTCACGTCCTGCCCATAGACACCAGTGGCTATTCTCGTCATGCAACAACTTGCGTCTGACTCTGACGTCACTGACGTCTGACTGGTGGCCATTCAAAAAATACAAAATATGTTCTGGTCGTAGTTGATCCTAAAGAGGCCATTACCAAGTGAGGCTCCACCCCTTTACCTGAGCAGTGAGGCCCCGCCCTTTTACCTTTTACCTGCGCATTTTCTGAGTAACTTTCCTCTGAATCAGCAAAGACCATGAAGTCACTCAAATGTGTTAGTGACGTTTCAGCGGCTGCTCTCAGGAACGCTCTGATGTTGGGAAGTGGTTGTCCTGTCTCCTCCCTCTCACCAAGAGGTTGTGGGTTAGACTCTCTGTGAGTGCAGTGTACACGTGCATCAATCTATAACAACAACTGGATAAGCCCCTCCCCCTCTGTCCCGGGTCAGATCGACTAGTTTTATTTTATTTTTTTAATATGCACTAAAATGCCAAAATAAGGCCAGGAATAGGTATTCCCTTCTATTTTAGACCCATTTACATAGATAATCAGAAGGGGGGAAAAAAGTGATTTTGGTGTTTAGTGACCCTTTAACATTTGTATTACAAAATAAATGACAACAGCTGTAACCTAACCCTGTATACTAAACAAAAACATCTGAAAAAGCACACACTGTGCGCGTACACGGTGTACACTATATACAGGCCTACACAATATTCAATAATCACTCATTACTGAAGCAATAACAGACATTGATTTTGATTCCAGTGTCAGTAAAAAGTGGCTGAGAGCAGAACATATAGCTACTTTGCAGAACTGATACTTTGCAGTGACACGATCAGGGTGTTTTACATGTGTCTCAATGGTGGAATGTTCAGCAGTTACCATGGAGACACTATGCACACATAAGCAAACACTATCCAAAAAGTTTTAAGATTGTCTGAAAACTCAAGAAACAAATACCAAACGGATATAATCAGCACATTTTCAGGAGTGATCAATACAAGCGTTCATGGTCCTGTTTAGGAGTTTGATTTTCAACAAAAAGGTGATTGTGACTAACTGAAAAACTGTTATGGTTCCAGCTCAGTTCCTTCTGGTCAAATTGTGTTAAAATAATGTTTAGATTAAACTCTAACAAGCTTCAGACAGAGCAAATGACTCCACATGGTGTTACTTTGTACCCGAGTGGATTCGTGTACAGGGCGCTCTGGACTGTGGGGAGCACAGTTATTTTTTGATGGGGTTGGAGGCTTAAGAGAGCGCCCTATAGTGCAGAACATACGGTACTTTTATGTCTGATTATTTATTAATTTTTTTGCATTTAATTTTTTTCTTTATCAATTTGATTTTACTCATTAACAAAGGTAGGTTCCAATCATAGACCGTGTATATGAGTGGACATAGCTAACGCACTAGCCTCCATGTGCAAATAGAAAGTTCACCAGGAGGCTCTTCCGGCTCCTTCTGACTCTGGCTTACAGTAGGACTGACTTACAGTAGGATCTTGTGGCTCCTTTCTCTGTAACTGCTGCTGTGAGCCTCAACATTTTGGTCTTAAAATGTTTATATTAACCCGCGACATATGATCCTGATTTTTTTTTTTGCTAGTTTGGCTCCAGATTCCTCCTGTAACCATGAGCATCATGAGCCTCATTTGAGTGGCACTGAACACTGTGGGTGACGTCACACTCGCTTAGTCCACGGCCCATGGTTCCAATGTAATAAAGTCAAATAAAAAATGTACTTGTGTAAAAGTAAAATGACTGATTTCAAAAACAAAAAAAATCACAAATAGCTCATAAAAACCTCTCAATTACAGTAACATGAGTAAATGTAATTCGTTATTTTCCACGTTTGGACCAGCCTGTTTCAAATGTGCAAACTGTTTCAAATGAACGATCTCTGTTTTTCGACAGTAAGAATCAGATACATTTCCTTTAAATGTGCACAAATATGCCTGTGTTTTTGTGTCTTTTAGCTTGTGTTGGGTTTGTCTATTCCTCTGTGTGCTTCTCTGTGTTTCTAACAGATGAAATCATGTCCAAAGTCTTTTCTGTTTGACTTGGTTCAGAAGTGCAACGGCTAATATTGGATTCATAACTGGATACAGGCAGACAGCGCGGTGCCTCGCTTTTCATTCATAATTTATATGTCTTCCAACTCCAACTTTTCTCAATTTTTACAAAAGTTGCACTGAGACAGTATAAGGCAAAAAGTAGAGCTGACTCTTGGTGTCCAGACACTGGACTTTTAAAGGTCCTATCTTAAGCAAAATGGACTCTTGTGGGCTTTAAGGCAGGTTAGGACATTGTTACTTCATTGAAAACAGACGTGGACTTGTGTTTTGTTTAATTCATGTTTGAGTAACACTTTATTATTAGTTTATCTACATTTCCAAAGCTCTAAATGCTCTGTTCCACCTTGTGATGTCATAAACTGTTTTCAAGTTCACAGCTCCTTTTAGCTTTAGTTCAGTGGAGATCGGGAATTCCTGAGCTGAAATTATCCAAATGATCCTAGTGAAAGTGTATTAGTATTACAAGGTGTTTTGGACCAACACTGACCAGTTTAATTAAACCAATTTATACACCAAAACAAGATATCGACTGAACCGATATTTTGGAACAGATATCCAATTCATAAAAATGTTCAATATCGGCAGTACCAAAATTGTATCAATGCATCTCTAAACGATATGACGTTAAACATTTTGCTAGCTGAATTTACTCCATTAGGGGTGTTTTTATTGCTCAGAACTACTCAATTGCCTTGTCTCCATGGAGAAAGATCAGTTTAAAGCCCTACGGTGGAACATTCTAGGGAAGGTAATAACTTTTTCATAGAGACAAGTAGGTGGCAGACCCTCCACCAGTAAAGATACATCTACCACGTATACATGAGAGCTTTAAGTCTGAATAAAAATAATTATATTTTTTATTTAAAATGTTGTTATTATTTAATATTCTGCTTGTTCTGGATTCAGTGTTTAAGCATTTATTTTAATAAGAAAAGATTTAACATTACATAACTTGAAAGAAGAGAAAAAATGCAGATGTGGTTGAAATTTTTCAATAAACTTTTATTTTGGCCCATGACTGAGAACTCTGTGAATTTGAGTTTGATACACCTGATCTAAATGTTTGTTCTTCTTAAAATAATGTCAGTGGTTCAGTGCATGTTTGTTGTGTCGTCCTTCTGGCGTGATCCGAATGATCCGGCTCCTTTGGTCCTGACTTCGGACTTTCATCCACGTCTCTTTGGATTTGTGAGCGGGATGTGGGAGTGGGCTGAGGTAGAGCAGCCTCACACTCACTTTGTCTTCTTAGTCCCTTCTCTGACACTCTTCCCTTCTTCTCCTCAGCTGACAGACGTAAAGCGTGATGAGAGAATTCTCCAGCTGCTGCACATTTATCATCAGAACCACTGTGGAAAAGGTTTGGATCATTTTTGTGTCTATGGCGTAATGATAAACCAAGATGACAGAAAAGTCGGTAGCAGCTGAAGTGTGTGTTTTCTTCCAGTCGGCGTAAATACATTGATGTCTCTGTCCAATCAGAACACTTCCCCACCCCCAGATGCTGAGCCACATTAAATAAAGACAGTTTTTCTAGTTTTCCATGTAAACCTCAATTCAGAATGATTATTTCCATGTAAACTTGAAAGAGAAGATTTTAATTCCAAACTATTTAATTCGAAACTATTAATTCGGAACTAAAAAACATCATGTGCTAATGAAACTACAGCACATCGCATCAGGTTTGTGAAGTTGTAGAGCATTGTTTTGTATCCTGCTTTCGTATATTTATGGAGAATTGTTGTGTGGACAGAACTGGACAGAATCTTACAGCGAACCATGAGGAAGGTTAAAAAAGGACGCAGTAGAGCTCTCTAGATTACTCAAAGTTCTTCAGGCATGTTTTTGATGAGCTAACGACATTATAACATGATAGAAAGCCCCAAAAGTCCTTCTCTGTTGTCACTTGTTTATTATTTGGAGGTAAAAATGTATGAAAATAATCATATAGCAAAAGTTTTGTCATTCAGCTCGTTGTTTAAATGGTTGGGGGAACAGAGCGACATTGGTAACAAGGCTAGCACTAAACGCATCGCCGCAGAAGGGATAATTAAGTGACGAAATGACAGCGCTCTCTTTTCCCAGACGTCAGTGAAGGCCGCGCGGTAATTGGATGAAGGGTGCATTTGCAGACTTGATACAAATATATGAGGAAACTTCAAAGAGGTGTCTGCTAATTTCAAATGAAGGCGGCGAAACAAAAGACGAATCATTTCACGGTGCAAACTTAACGCTGACAGCTCTTTCCACCTGTCGAGTTTAATGAAGAAGTTACACCGAGGGAGTTATTTTTGGGAGTACACATTTGGCAAAACATTGGCCCTCGACAACTTATCAACTATTAACTATAAGTGTTCTTTTTATATTATGAGCTATACTGACTTTTTAAAGTTGTTACAATGTTTTCCTTGCATCAAAATATATACCTTGGGTTTTGTTTTATTTGCATAATTTTGAGGAAAGTCAGCATCAGTATTTACAAAGCCTCCTACACCTTCGTCATTGCCTGGGATTCAGAGTACACACTTCTTCAGTAGCATATTTTTCAGACTATAAAACACACCGGATTATAAGGAGCAATAACAATACAGTGGTTTATCACGGGGGTTATGTTCTAAAAATAACCAGTGATAGGTGAAATCCGAGAAGTAGTCTTTATATTTTATAATTATTATATCTGTTTTAAGGCTGTAAAACCCCTCAGCACACACTTTATACACTTTTCTCATACTTAAAACTGATTGCTGCTGTCGTCTTTTTGTTATTTTCCTCCTTCTTTATGTAACGAAAAGAAGATTCATTAATTCAGTAATGGAGCTCTACAGTGCAGAGACCCACATCTGCGCAGGACAGTACAGCACTGCACCCGCCTGTACCTGCCCCCGCCCGCACCTCCCCGCACCTGCTCATTAACCCAAGATTATATCAAACTGTTGCACTGCATACGCCACGGACTGAACTAAGACTAAACCAGGACTAACCGAGGACTAACCTTGGACTGATTCCAGGATTGAAGAGGAGGACTAATCCTGGACTAAATCAGAACTGTGCCAGGACTCACTGTCGGGATGGGCTCGGAGGTGACCGCAGGAGAAAGGTCCAGCTCAGCTCCACACCTCTCAAAGGTAAACGCAGCCGTCGCTCGATTGCACTTTAAGTCCTGGTTTCAGCAACTATTTGCGGGTACCTGACCTGGTGCAAGACTCTGCTACAGCGCTTTCTTCTACCTTCCTTCAGCGTGTCCAGAAGTCCAACTTTTTGTGCAATGATTTGCATCTTCCTCTGTCTTTTAGGAGCGACCGCAGGAGCCTTTGTCGGTGCAGAATGTTTTGTCGAAACATTGTGGGTTTTGTCGGGGAGAAAACTTGCAAACACAAACACACAGCACTTCAGAATCACACTGTTAGAGATCGAACATTTATGTAAATTTGGCTAAACGCAGTCTGTACTGTACAGGAAACAGGAGTCCCTTAACCAATCAGGACGCAGCGAGAGGAACAGTGCGCGATCATACACTGTAAAAAAAGGGCATGCAAAATTGCACTAAAAAATCTGCGAAACAGCGAGACTGCGAAAGGTGAGCCACGATTTAGCGAGGAAGGACTGTAATGTTGAATTCTCTCATTTATTTTCATACATAAGGTGCACTGGATTATAAGGCACATTAAGCGAAACAAACGGACGACACTTGAGAGTGATCCTTTAGCCCAGGCGTCCACGATTCATTGACAGATTGTGACGTAACTCGTCCTGTGTTACCTCCCTTTCTTAGTGAATGTGGATTACTCCGCGAGGCTCCTGACTACAGTAGCCGTAATGCTCCAACAATCCATCAAGTGGTGCGGCTTCGTGGTTAAGCCCTGCACTCATGTGGGACCTGAGGCAAAACAGTGCAGCACGGGACACATTTGGAAAGCTCACTGCGGGTGGTTTCGGTGTCACTGAAGTCAAGGCTTTGTCCATCCATCCAGTGACTTCAGGAAAGTTGCATGGTGCATCCTCCCGGTGTCACTCCACACTTTCTTTCTGCTGCTCAATTACCATTTTCAGCTGCATATTTCACATATTTCAATCTGCAAAATATGATTTTGTTTTTGGGGGCATTTGTTTTCAGACTTCTTAGTCGTCTTTATAAGTTTGTTTAAATGTTAAAATGTTCAGTGGTGCAGAAGTAACAGTGCGATCGACTGACATGATACAGACAGGACAGAGGCTCTTTCTGCAGGAGACATG
This sequence comes from Boleophthalmus pectinirostris, assembly GCF_026225935.1. Lineage (NCBI taxonomy): Eukaryota > Metazoa > Chordata > Actinopteri > Gobiiformes > Gobiidae > Boleophthalmus > Boleophthalmus pectinirostris. The sequence goes on from NW_026571047.1 coordinate 4,981,710, forward strand.
CGCAGTAGAGTCAAGTGACAGTGGTACAGGAGGAACCAGAGTATAAGTCAAGGAAACACCCAACCCATGGGAAAAAGTGTGACTTACAGTCAGAAAAATACAGGAAACTGATTTGTCTACACATTTTGGTTGACTACTATTAGACGTACCATAGAACATGAGGCCAGTTGTCATGACCGTTGTCTCAGGCATTAGTATTTCTGCTGGGGTCACAGTCACAAAGTAATATGCAGCATGGTCTTCTGATAATCATTTGAATGTTAAACATGAAAATGGTTGTCTAAATACACGACATGACATCACAAACATGCACATGCCACTCAACTCTCACATCACACAGGCACTTTTATATGACCTGGGTCACATGTCCTGCCCAACAACGTCAGTGACATGAGTGATCATGAGCAATCTCCTTACACCTGACTCTATGGTACAACACTCATTTATTTTACTGCTGTTTTGTTGTTGTTTTGTTTTGAGTCTTCACATCTACTTGCAGGGTCTAGCATACAAGAAGAGCAGAGCAAGTCAAGTTAATGCTAATCGTGCTAACGCTAATCCACCCGAGCACATAAGGATGTCCCAGAGCTTTGAGTTTGGGCTGACCCAGTAATCCCTCACCTCAAGGACTTACTGTCATTGAAGTTCTCACAAGTAGGTCAGGGCCATTTTTAGTCCAAAGATGTTCTTGTGACCTTTGACCTGGGGCACTGCTGACCGCTCCCAAACCATAAATCTAGTCTCCTCAGAAACTCGAACTCCTGTCCACTTGGTAGGTCCTCCACATGTCCCTGCAGGGGCACACATGAGAGCAGTGTGATCACCGACTACAGGACGTGTCCCACAGTAAATAAATGTGACAGCACACACAAACACACACCTGTTGACCTGTTGCTACTGCACGACTTTGACAAGGAACATTTATTTTATAGAGTATTGAGCTTAGAACGCTTGTCCACAATATAGAATTTTAGTAGCATGATAAAGAATGATTATGACACAATAACAGTGGAATCCTTCATTTATTTTCATTTCCATTGCCTCTAACATTCCACACAGTGGAATCTGGCTCTGTGTTCATGGAGAATGTTCCAGTCTAGTTTTAACTTTCTATCTCCTTGGAGACATGCAGGCTGAGCCAGCTACCAGGAATGTTACACAATGCTGCTCTAGCAAGAATCTTACACAATGCTGCTTGAATGTGACACAAACACCAAGATCATTAGATGATGTGTTTAAGATTAAGACATACATACATAAGGTACTGTACATACATAAGATACACTTTATTGTGCATGAATGGAAGTTTGCTGCTAGTCTTGAGCATGACGATCTTATCTGGTGCTTTAAGCTGATGAAGGAAATCAGAGTGCCCAGAGGAAACCCACCCAGACACAGGAAGACCATCCAAACTGCACACAAGAAGTCCCAGGCGAGCTGGAGATCAAACCCAGAACTCAGCACTCAGCCACTGTGCCCCTGTTTAAGAGTGCAAAACAAAATAGTAAAATAAAATAAAATACAAAAATTTAATTTTAGTTGTAGTTTTAATCTTTAGGATTACTTTTTAAAATAATAAATTAATCATTGCATTTATATAGCGCCTTTCAAGACACTCAAAGACACTTTACAGATCATTATTCATTCACTCAATGCTTGTCGCCACAGCTGCCCTGGAGCAGACTGATGGAAGTGAGGCTGCCAATCTGCACCATCAGCCACGTACAATACACTTTCTTACTAGGCAATGTAGGTGAAGTGTCTTGCCTAAAGACACAATGACTGTTTTTGCCACTGGTGCCCTCCCGTGGCACCTGGAATCCAAGGACTAACCAGGCCTGACCCTGCCGAGTTTCTGACATGTGCTGGGATCAGTCCTTGACAAGCCCGTGTGGCTTTTTGATTTAGTTGTTTAGTTTTAGTCAGCAAAAATCTGACATTTATGAAATCTATGAAGGAAATATGTTACTTGACGAAATTCATACTGGTCGGTTTTGATCATGCAAAATCTTTGTGCTGGAACTTCCGATTAAGCAGGAATCCCATTCATTTCAATGGAGAATTTGAGAAAATTTCTGCATTTGTGTAAAAAGTTCAATGTTCATGTAACTAACAAGTCAGTAATGCACCGGGTCTGTGGGCTTTAAAACAGTTTTATAGTCCGTATAGAACTATTTACGGTCAAGATTGGCAGCCCCAGGCAAAATAACACAAATGAATGACAATGACGATGCCCACGGCAACTTCTGCAATAAAGTCAATAAACTCCAGGAATCATGTAGAGCAGGTTAATACAAACTCAATTTTGAAATTATTACGAAAACAAAGAAACTGTCAGTGAAGTCCAGTCCTGTCAAGATATTCCATGTCCTTCTTCAGGGCGCAGTACAGAAAGAGTTCACTGATCCAATGAATCTTACTGGAAGGAACAGAAGCCTTCCATTTCTTAATAGCGACAATTCGAGCTGATGGAGCCGGAAGTGCTCCATCGACCTGTTATTCTTTTCATATATACAGTACATTCTATGTCCTTGAACCAGAAAGTGTAACATAAAAGTGAGTGAAACATGTAGCTGGAGTGTTTGTTTACGCACGTCGCAGCTCTCCAGTCCCCAAAGTCCACATTAACACATGAATGAGCAGCAAATGACAATTACAGCCCCGGCGTGATTACAGCGCCCCCTCTCCTCCCCTCCACCACTCCACCATCTCCTCTTTCAATAGCAGCCAGATGAAAGCGACGGAGGGAGCGGACTGAGCTATTCTAGGCTCAAGGACCGGTGTGTGCGTCAGGGGTGTCCAGTCTCTCCTCTATTTTTTTTGCTTCATAACAACGGTAATGGTAATGGGCTGTGGTGTCTAAAGCTCACATGCAGGAGAGTAAGGTAGCGAGTCTATTACACAGGTCGGTCTTGTTCAAAGTAGCAGTGAGAGGTACAGTTTTTAGTTATTTGTAGTTTACTTGAGTACATTTTACAGTGGATACTTTTTACTTTACTACATTTAAGTTCATCTGTCTGTATTTTCGACTCTACGACATTTCAGATCTGGACTGAAAAGTAAAAAAAACTTTTCTTTATGGGTTGAGACAATTTCTAACGCAGAAGTCATTGTACTTGCTTCTTTTAATAAGTGGTTTTAGATTAAAGTTACAATTTTAAATGTCAAAATTAGAACATAATGCAGGTCTTAGTGCTCAATTCCAGTTAAATGCGACTTGTATGGGATCTCCAGTGTGAACTTTAAGGACACGACGACGTCACACACAGCGAGCATGCTCAGTGTTTATGGAAGTCGCCTAAACGCTGGGTTTGTCTCCCAAAATATGGTCCAGTTGTTGGTAAAATGGACAGGTTACACATCCACTGCTGCTTTGTTTGTTTGAGTCTTTAGCCTCCTTGTATTTGGCTCTTTATTTTTCGTTGACATTGAAGTCAAGACGGTCTGCAGATGCGCTCAGACATTTCTTTGGCAATCATTTCAAAAAATGGCAAGTTCCAATAAGACTCCTCCAATTTGGCCTCAATCCAGGGATCCCCCCCAAATATGAATTATGTCTCTAACCTCGCTTTCTCTCCATTGACGAGACTCTGAGCCTGACGTGTAGGTGAGCTGAATGTGACCTGGCCGTTCAGACTGAAGTCACATGTCAAAAGATCAGATATGTATTGGTTTTAGGAGCACATATCCAAGTGGCCTGAGTCACATGTGAAAAAATCTGATCTGTATCATTCAGACTGTCATTTAAAGATCATGTACAGGAGAATAGAGGCACACAAAAAAAAAAATCACCTTTAGGCTGCAGTCTGAACATAGCCTAAGACAGACTTTATTGATCTACAAGGGAAATGACTTGGACACAGTAACTCACACATCACAGTACAATACAATTACAATAACAAAGAGTAAAAGAATACAAAACAAAATGGTAATAAACTTCTAAATAAGTAGCAATAAAAAATACCAAGAGACTGGTATCAATAAGACATAAATTATATGTTTATAGGCGAGTTCCATTGTTGACAAAAGCGCGCGTTGCATGCTGGGAATTATTTTGGTCGGCGGCAAGAAACACTAATTCAACATGACGGACGGAGCGAGAAAGCACGTAAAGGGTATTGATCCTGGTTATTTATCCACTCTAACGGCAGAGGACCCAAGACCATTTGACCAGAAATTGGTCATAAGCATCGACGGAGCCAAATCACCCTTTTCAACCCCTACAAAAGGTGGACCAAACCAAATTTCTGGTCAGAATCACCAACTACCTGGACAAATATTCACTTTGGTGATATCCACAATGACTTGGTGGAAACTCCTGGGCCATTCACAGCAGAAAAGATGAAAACCTCCAAGAGTCTCGATGTGTTGTTGAACTTGTTGAGTCCACGGTTTGTTAGGATCTTCTACGTTTGCTCTGCGGATGTTTGAAAGCCGTTTAATTCACCGTTAGTGGTTCTTTTCACTCAGAATACGAAAAAGACATTTTCCTTCTTCTGTGCTTCTATTTGTGCATCTGATAATGCAGCAGGAATTTACCATTATCGGGGAGAAATACGCGAGGTTACGCACTGTGTTTGACGCTATCGTGTTTCTTGCCTCCGACCAAAATATTTCCCAGCATGCAACGCGGGCTTTTAATAACAATGACGTCAGCTGAAACTCGCCTATACAGTAAGTCTGATTGCAAACTTTGTGCAGTGGTCCTAGGCAAACTATCTGCTCCTGAACGTTGACAAGACTGAGGAACTGGTGATTGATTTCAGGAGGAAGAGGACACCAGTGGAGCCCATCACCATGTGGGGTCATGACATGGAAATAGTGACTGCTACAAGAACCTTGGACTGGACTGGGGGGGGCAACAGTAATACTGTGTACAAGAAATTACTGGACATCTTCTACCAGTCTGTGGCGGCCAGCACCCTGAACTGTAAAAAACACCAGGAAAAGGGACTTTGGAGGAGTTACAAACTGGTCCGTAAAGCTGGTCACATGATCGACTGTGAGCTGGAGACATCTGTCATAGTGAGGGACACGAGGACACTGGACAAACTGCTCTACATCATGGACACTCCTGCTCACCCACTGCACCAGACTACACACATACAGATAATACTCCCTACAACTGTACAACAACTCACCCACTGCACCAGACTATAGAGGGACAGATAATACTCCCTACAACTGTACAACAACTCACCTTTATGTAACAGATAATACTCCCTACAACTGTACAACAACTCACCCACTGCACCAGACTATAGAGGGACAGATAATACTCCCTACAACTGTACAACAACTCACCCACTGCACCAGACTACAGAGGGACAGATAATACTCCCTACAACTGTACAACAACTCACCTTTATGTAACAGATAATACTCCCTACAACTGTACAACAACTCACCCACTGCACCAGACTATAGAGGGACAGATAATACTCCCTACAACTGTACAACAACTCACCCACTGCACCAGACTATAGAGGGACAGATAATACTCCCTACAACTGCACAACAACTCACCCACTGCACCAGACTACAGAGGGACAGATAATACTCCCTACAACTGTACAACAACTCAGTATTATGTAACAGATAATACTCCCTACAACTGTACAACAACTCACCCACTGCACCAGACTATACAGGGACAGATAATACTCCCTACAACTGCACAACAACTCACCCACTGCACCAGACTACAGAGGGACAGATAATACTCCCTACAACTGTACAACAACTCAGTATTATGTAACAGATAATACTCCCTACAACTGTACAACAACTCACCCACTGCACCAGACTATAGAGGGACAGATAATACTCCCTACAACTGTACAACAACTCACCCACTGCACCAGACTATAGAGGGACAGATAATACTCCCTACAACTGTACAACAACTCACCTTTATGTAACAGATAATACTCCCTACAACTGTACAACAACTCACCCACTGCACCAGACTATACAGGGACAGATAATACTCCCTACAACTGCACAACAACTCACCCACTGCACCAGACTACAGAGGGACAGATAATACTCCCTACAACTGTACAACAACTCACCCTTATGTAACAGATAATACTCCCTACAACTGTACAACAACTCACCCTTATGTAACGGATAATCTTATGTCCTGTTAATCATCATATCATTGTATTTTATGACTTATCTTTCTATTTTGTTTTGACTTGTACATTTACATTTATATAATTATGTCTTATTTGACACTTGTCTTTTTTGCTACTTATTTATAATTTATTATTACCATTTATATTTTTACTCTTTGTTATTATATTACATTGTGATGTGTGAGCTACTGTGTCCAAGTCATTTTCCTTGTGGATCAATAAAGTTTGTCTAAGTAAAAAACAAATATCATAATATAAATACAGTATATCACATTTATATTCAAGAGGTCATAAGGAAACAAATTATAATATAGCAGGTATAAGTACAGTATGTCTTTTTTAAGGTTTTACTACAGCCAAGTCATAATTAGAAAAACATGATATCCCAAAGTTTTATCCACATTTAAATCTAGTTTCTTTTTCAAGTTGTATATGGTTTAATTAAAAGTCCAGTGTTACACTCAATGGATTGTTCTGATCTTTAAGCCATGGTAGATTGCTGTAACCTCTTCAGTTGTGTTTGAGTAACTCTTTATTATTAGTCTGTCTACATCTCCAAAGCTCCAAATGCTCTGTTCCACCTTGTGATGTCATCAAGTTGTAGTTTTCAAGTGAACACATAAATAACTTTTACCTTTTGTTCAGTGGAGATTGGCAATTCCAGAGCTGAAATGCTCCAAATGATTCTAGTGCACGGGGTTTAAAACACAGTGGAGCACTTCCTGTATTATACATGACATCACAAGGTGGAAGTGAGAGTTTTTATTCTGAGAAGAACAGTTTAAATGTGCAGGGTTGAAACAAAACACAACTCCAGGTCTGTTTGTGATGAGGAAACGACATTACTGCATAGATTAGAAAATTGCGTCATGTGGGCCCTTTGTTTTTGTGAATATTTTTGTGATAAATAAAAGTACTTTGAGTCTGCGTAGGAAACCATCGTCTCAGCATCTCACTCTGTTTTTCATTTAGCGCTAAGGCGGGTATCAGGAGGAATAGGAGCTGGTGTAGTGGTGGTGAAGTTAGCGGGTGAAGAGGAGGAGAGCGTCGAAGGGAGCATAAATCATCTATACGAGACACATGAATCTGTAAGCAGAATTATGGGATGTAGTTTGCCATCAGCAGCTTCAGTGTGCACCTCGTGTGGAGAGGTAATGGGAGAGGAGCTGCATCATCACACTGGGTTTAATTCTCCCTCAAGTGTACAAATGTGATGCTTTATTTCACTCAAAAACACATTTTTAACAATTAAGGAAAAGAAACAGTTATGGTTAAATGGAAGTAGTAATTGAAAAAAACTTTTGACTTAAAGTGTACACAGCAAATTGATCCACTGACTCCCAGTTGATTCTCATTTGCTCGTTGATGCTACATCACTTTAGCCAGGCTGGCGCCACCTAGTGCCTTCTCTCAATTTCATTTCTCTCCAGCAACTAGGTCAGGAATCAGAATACATTATACCAGGGGTGCTCAATACGTCGATCGCGATCTACCAGTCGATCGCCAATGTCGTGTGGGTAGATCACCGTGTCTTGTCTCAGACTCGCGTTTGGACTCGGTTTTGTCTCTCACTCAAGGTCTCAAGGACACTCAACAAGTGTGATCATATTTCATTACGGCCGCTGCTGTTGGTAATAAACTTGTAGCGGGTGCAGGAGCGTGTGGGGCGTCTCAGTGCAGCCTGTGCGCTCATTTGAAACCCGCGGAGACTCTACGGCACATCACAAACACACACGCTCCCTATGCACGGCTCGTCTGCAACAGCGTGTGCCCTCGTGTACCAGCGTGCATCACAGGGCAGATTAAACTTCCTAAACATCCTACCTGTCCATCTGCCTCACGTCAGCACGCCGCCCCTCGCCTTTTCACGCTCTCGCTCCTTCCTGCGTACAGCGAACACAAGCCCCTCCCACAGTGCGGCTGATTAGAAGAGCAAGACCAAACGTGAAGCAAAAACCAGTCTAAATTTGTGTTCCAGTGTTGGCACAAAGCAGGTCTACAGCATAGAGCGGATCTACAGAACAGACCTACTGCCACATTTGACTGAAGTTTGTCTAACAAAAGTGCACAAATGCATCTGTGTTTGTCATGATGTGTGTTTGGTTTGGTAAACGTGCAGAGGCTGGTAAATATCACTGCAAAACCAGAAAAGAATGTAACTCCAGTTTGGAACTTAAAAAAACTGGTTTAAATTCTAAAATGCATTCTGTGTTGTCAACGATTCCCGAGATCAAGGATTTAAAGCCAAAACAAAGAGAATGTTTGGTGAATTTTATCAAGGGGAAATACATTATTGTCCTTCTTCCAACGGGATTTGGGAAAAGCTTAATATACCTGTTAACCCCATTAGCGGTGCATTACATATGTCACGACCAAATAGCAGCGATTGGTTAAATGATAAAAAGGACCCACCTACTGTCGACCGAATGAAATCTAAGGCTGCGAGGTCAGACGGTTTGTACGAAGTGAAACAAAGTAAAACCGTCTGATGAATCAGGCTAACATCAGTCTAACTCTGTTACGATATCGGTATTGATAGATATTCAGTGCCGATATTTGAAACCGATATGTGGAGCTGTGCCTGTGTGTCTGACATGTGGTTTGATTATTATTAAAAAATGTTAAATTAAAAGCCAAATTCAGTTAAAATGTCTGTGAATGTCTGTTTAGATCAAGGGGAGAGAACTAGTGATGGGCAAATGAGACGGAGCTCTGGAGCACGTCTCGTTCTTTCTGAAACAAATCGCTCTGAAGCACTGCCTCGGAGCTCGTCTCACAGCAGCCGCTCACGTGACCAAAGTGTGGAAGTGTGGTTCCCTCCCCCTACTGCTTCACTCTGTGTGTCAATCACTTCAGTGTATCGAAGCTTTTCATTGTCTCAGCGAATGTTCCGCTCTGTGATTGGTTCAGAGCTTCAGAGTGTTCAGCGCACTTCAGTGGTTTGACAAGAGCTAAACTGCTACAGGATAAAAGATGCACCAATGTTTCTTAAAAATGTTGGGTAGTCAGGAGTATTGTGTGATGTTAGTGGTGATTTTGCCGACTTTACCTAACAAGGTAACACCTACTTTCTTATTTACAACATGTTATTTATGTTGCTCTTTACATATTATTTTAAATCATCATTCTTATTATTGTTGTTAGGTACGGTGTATGTTCTGCACACAAGTATTGTCTTACACTAACAATACTTCATCGATGCTGAGACACCTGCATTGTGCCAATGGTTAAATTTGTCCACTAGAGGTCAGTGTTTCTCCGAGGCCTCAGACACGTCCAACCATTTGAGACAATATTGCGACTGAGGTGTCAATGCTTCACGAGGCTCCATTCACCCGTCACTAGAGAGAACCACTGCAGCACCAAAAAAAAAAAAGCCAAGAATAAAAGTGTAAATAATTTATTACAAAAATATGAATTCAAGTTTTAAGAAAAGGATCCTGGATGAAAACAGTTTAAATGGGATTAAAACACTTGGTGGGCCAGGTTAAAATGAGGGGGCAGTTCGTTGTGCGATGTGAGAGGGTCCGATCTTCTGGTCGATTAATCCGTGTGCCATGGTTCCTGCAAACAAAAACAGACGAGCAGTAAAACCCACACACAACAGAGCACTATTTCAACAGTTTATTTATGTGATGGGGTGCCACTATCTCCTGTCCAGTCCTGGTTTTAGTCCTGGTTTGTCCTGGTTTAGTTCTGGTTTTAGTCCTGGTTTGTCCTGGTTTAGTTCTGGTTTTAGTCCTGGTTTGTCCTGGTTTAGTTCTGGTTTTAGTCCTGGTTTGTCCTGGTTTAGTTCTGGTTTTAGTCCTGGTTTAGTCCTGGTTTTAGTCCTGGTTTGTCCTGGTTTAGTTCTGGTTTTAGTCCTGGTTTAGTTCTGGTTTTAGTCCTGGTTTTAGTCCTGGTTTAGTCCTGGGTTAGTTCTGGTTTTAGTCCTGGTTTGTCCTGGTTTAGTCCTGGTTTAGTCCTGGGTTAGTTCTGGTTTTAGTCCTGGTTTGTCCTGGTTTAGTTCTGGTTTAGTCCTGGTGTTAGTTCTGGTTTTAGTCCTGGTTTAGTCCTGGTTTAGTTCTGGTTTAGTCCTGGTATAGCCCAAAATGTGAAAGCAGGAAAATACCGTCATGTAATCCATTTATTTCAACAAAGTAACTGTAATCCAATTACCACTCACTGAAACTGTAACTGTAACTGAATACAGTTACTCATAATTTGTACTCTGATTACGTAACTCCGGTACATGTAATCTATTACTCCCCAACACTGCAAACAACGCAACAGAAAGGACTTTCTCACTCCATCACTCCATCGTGGTGTTCCGTTCTGGCTCATGATCAGACTTATGGCGGCGGCTCCTCTGCGGCGGCTCCTCTGCGGCGGCTCCTCTGCGGCGGCTCCTCTGCGGAGGCTCCTCTGCGGCGGCTCCTCTGCGGCGGCTCCTCTGCGGCGGCTCCTCGGCAGCGGCTCCTCTGCGGCGGCTCCTCTGCGGCGGTGTGCTCTCAACTCCTCCTCGCTCCATGTCAGGCTCCTGTTCTCCTTTCATTTCTCGTCTCTTGCCGCCCTGCTTATTCCATGTTGCTCATTGGCTGAAAAGTGTCACAAGTGTAGATCGGGGTTATAGGTCGGTGCTGATGTAGGCTTGAAAAAAAAATGTAATAAAACTCCACAGCAACAAACCAATAAAACCAGCAAATAAAAACATGCACAATCTACACACAGATAATAAAACAAGCCTTGTCATTGCACTGAAACATGTCATGGCCTCAGTGCATCAGGTTTGTCATTTTGAACAGCCTCGAGAGTAAAAGTGGAAAGAGAAGAGTTTTATATGGCTGTATTTACATTTTGTTGTTATTTTTACAAAAGCATAAAGTAAAATTGTGATTTTAACCTTGCTATGGATTTTAAACGGCTCATATGATGTTATTTTCTGATCTCTGTTCATCACAAACAGACCTGGAGCTGTAATCAATAATAAATCTTGATGGTTTACAAAGTGATACAAGCAGCAAAGAACAATACAAAAAGCGTAAAAATAGCACCCAGAAGGCATTTAAAAACAGACTATGATGCAAACAATACAATTAATGCACTGATGCACCGCAAAAATAAAAATCTAGCCAAGTTAAGATGACTTGAATTAAGAAAGTTTGATCATGATTTGAATAAATGTCACTTGACAAGTCAAATTATCAGCCAGTGCAGTAAGACTTTTTGTACTTAAAATATGAAAATACATCTTGCTACACTTAAAATAAGAAAAACAACAACTTTTTGCACTTAAAATAAGAAACAAAATCAAATATTGCTTGAATTAAGGAAAAACACATTTATTCCATTGGTCATTTTATCATTTTACTTTTCAAGTTGAATCTACTCAAATAAAGTCAAATGTTCTTAATTTAAGTCATTTTAACCTACCTACATATGACTTTTTGCAGTGTGGTTCGAGTCTTATCTCCTCAGGCAGGTCGTTCCAAAGCCGAGGCACCTGGACTGAAAAGGCTCCATCAGCCTTCGTCCGGAGCCTGGACTTTAGAACAGCCACAGGGACCTGCCTGAGGATCTGCAGCTGCGGGAGGCTCGTACAGGGTTAAAACTGAAATGTAACTCAGCGCAAGACCTAAACGAGCCTTAACAGTGAACAGTAAAATCTTCAAATTGATTCTAAAACACACAGGCGGCCAGTGAAGGGAAGTAAAACAGGGGTCATGTGTCTGTGAGATGTCTGTGAGGAGCCGAGCTGCTGCGTTCTGAACCAGTTGGAGGCGGGAGATGGATTTGGAGTCAAGGAGGAGGGAGATGCAGAAAGAGCCTCTGTTCTGTCTGTATCATGTCAGTCGACTGCACCATTACTTCTGTAACACTGAAAATTTAACATTTAAACAAATTTATAAAGACGACTGAGAAGAATGAACACAAATGCCCCCAAAAACAAAATCTGATTTTGCAGATTACAAACTGCAAATTGTGAAATCTGCAGCTGAAAACAATAATCGAGTAACAGAAAGAAAGTTTGGAGTGAGAGAGAAACTTGTGACACCGGGAGGATGCACCATGAAACTTTCCTGAAGTCACTGGATGGATGGACAAAGCCTGGACTTCAGTGACACCGAATCCATCCTGTCGGGATTCAGAAAGACACGAATAATTCTAACTGGAACTGATGCTGAGTCTGACGACAGCGACACACAAGAGGAAGAGTTGCTCCGTTTACCTCTGGACGTCACAGAGTTGTTCAGAAGTGACACCGAGGATGAAGAATTGAATGGATTTAGTGATTTGGAGTGAGATGGAGAGTTTGGTAAACTTGTTCTGTTCTGTTGTTTATGTTATAGTTTATCTGAAGAACTGTTCATATGTGACGTTAACAGTCTGTTGTTCTCTCTTCTGTTGTTATTAGTACAACTTGACTTTCAACAGGAAATGTTAGTTCCTGGTTTCTGATTTTATAAAATAAATTTCCCCCAAAAAGTGTGACTTATAGTCCTGTGCGACTTACATATGATTTTTTCTTCTTCATTACGCATTTTTTGGCTGGTGCGACTCATACTCGGTGTTTTTTCTTGTTGTAGAGTGGGCTGATCTCACTGGGTGATCTCACTTTGGGACCTCCTGTTGGTTGGAGGGAGATATGAGCACCTGAGCTGGCAACCATTTCGTATACTGAGATCCAAAGCAAGAAAAATAATGTGATGGAGGGCGAAACATTGTGTAAAAAAAAAAGCTTTTGGACATCAGCCATCTGAGTGTGCGATGCATTTTTTCACTTTTAAGTTGCTACTCTTTGCATTTGCACCTCCACAAGAACTTCGGTGTGCGTTTTCTGTTTCACTTGAGCAAACAACATTCTAACACAGATCAGAAAACATCATAACATGTGCCTTTTAAGAATCCTAAACTCTATTGTCACCAAAACACTAGACTAAAAAGGACATCGCAATGAGACGGCCTTGTGGACATGTCAACTAAGCACAGTGTCCCTTATCTTAGCATCTGTCCCCTCTCTGTCATCTCCCATAATCCTCAGCCTGCAGGACCAATCTGACTCTTCTATAACCCGGAATTTTCCCATTGACCTGCGAGGGATTTCAGATTAAGACCAGATGTGAAAATTCCTGTAATCCTGCTTCAGAGTGGGTTTAATAGCGTGGACTTGGGGATAATGTGGAGATGGTCTTATGCAATAGACAGTACGCAGAAGGCTATAGGCAGATCACACACTCCCACATATGCAGCTTGGATAAGGTTAATATATTATGACCGGTTGCCAAGTGGGCCCACGCGCAAACCTCAAATAGAAAGACAAAATGTGTAAAGATAATGTGTGTGCATGTGCCTAAAGATGCAGTGATACTGTTGTTTTTGTCAAATGTTTTCAAAATCTATTACATAACAGTTCGAGATGGTTTATGTGAGAAATTTGACGCAATATTCCATTCGTATCAGCGTCTTATCTGGCAACTAATTGGACGCTTTTTAAGAGCCGGTGTAATGAATGTTGTTTCCTCGTTAAAACAGACCTGGAGTTGTGTTTTGTTTTGTTCACATGTGTTTTAACTCACAAACCTGCAGATTTTAGGCTTAGGGTTCTTCCCTCAAAAGGAAAACACTCTATTCCACCTTGTGATGTCATGTGGTGATACAGGAAGTGCCCACCATACCATAAAAAAACAACCTCTCTTTCAGTACAAACATAAAGGCACCAGTTCAGTCAAAATCAGTAATATTTGAGTTAGTTTTTTTTGTTTTGTTTTTTGTTTTGGGTTTTTTTTTAACTCAAAATGATGTAGAATCATGTTGTTAACATTAACGTCATTCATAATCATCTACAGAACATAAATCTGAGAATTCAACACATGAACCAAGACTAAACCAGGACTGAACCAGGACTAAACCAGGTCTAAAAGAGGACTGAACCAGGAGGACTAAACCAGGACTAAAACCAGGACTATAACAAGACTAAAATGCGACTGAACCAGGACTAAAACAGAACTAAACCAAGACTAAAATAGGATTTAACCAGTACTGAACCAGGACTAAAACAAAACTAAAACAAGACTAAAAGAGGACTAAACCAGGACTAAAACAAGACTAAAAGAGGACTAAACCAGGACTAAACCAGGACTAAAACAAGACTAAAAGAAGACTAAAAGAGGACTAAACCAGGACTAAAACAAGACTAAAAGAGGACTAAACCAGGACTAAACCAGGTCTAAACCAGGACTGAACCAGAACTGAACCAGGACTAAAACAAGACTAAAACAGGACTAAACTAGAACTGAACATGGACTAAATCAGGTCTAAATCAGGTCTAAACCAGGACTAATCTTGGACTTGAGAGAAGGAAGAAGACCTCCAAGTCTGTGGAGCAGGGTGTCCGCAATGTGCAATCGTGTGATGGCTGCACTTTGCCCCGTGGGGCGTGGAGCTCTGCACCAGTTCTTTCTCCAGCGGTCACCCGACAGTCTACGTGGGCCCGTCCAGACACTCAGTCCTGGTTCAGTTTTGTTTGAGTCCTGGTCTTGTCTGGTGTCATGTCTCCTGTAGAAAGAGTCACTCTTCTGTCTGTATCATGTCAGTGTCTTGGAGGATTTCAGCAGATTTCAGTCTCTCTCTGGTTCCGGGTTAGTTCTATTGATCAGGTCTGAGTGGATGTTCAGCTGCTGAAATTTGAGACGTTTCTTCTCGTCATTTACACGCTTACCTGATTTAACACAGACGGGTCATTAAGACGTATCATCTCACTATGTTCATTTAGTATCATAACAGATTTGATCACACAGAGATAAACTGTTTGAGAGCTGAAAACATCGATAACTAACATTTTAACTTCATGTGAACCCTAGATCCATATGTAACCACACAGACAGCGGTGTTTTCTGCACTCAGGCTGCGTGTATCTGCCGTGTTACCAAACCATCGACTGTATATATGAATGGACAATGTGCCAAACAAATAATCTGTCCATATATTCACTGCATCGTTGTATAAGACACAGGGTTCAAAGTTTACAGTCCGGAAATTACAGTATTTAGGGATAGTATAGTATATACATCGTAAAACCATCGTTTGGGATTTGAACCTGAGAGCTTCTGGATTTGCGGTGTATTCATTCAATTATTTGTAGGGCACATGGTTCTAGCAAAGCTACATGAGACATTGGTACAAGTATTTAAAGAATTTGAACTGGATTTTGTAATAAGTACATCCTGCCCCAGTACAGACACGCTGCAAAAGCAGAGAGAGGAGTCGTGTGGGGCCAGGAGACAGGAGAGGCCCTCAGCACATGTACCACAGCTGTGTCCTCATGTCCGCCGAGGGGGTGACGAGGCAGAGAGGAGGGGGTGAGAGTCCCAAGATTACTTAACAGCTGTGTCAAAGGGTCACAGAATTATTAAAGAGGCGTTATACTTCTATGTCTTATTAACTGTGAACAGAACATATTTATATCACCACATCATCTTTTATTGTTTTGAAAATCCTATATTCACCAAAAAAAAAAAAAAAAAAATGTATTCACTTTTATAACTTTCACTTTCTTCTTGGACGCTCTGACTTTCCCCGATGTTTTGAAGTTCAGTCCCACAGCCACTGGGGGAATTCAGCAGTGAAATGATGATATATAAAATACATTAAAAGAGAGAGTATGTATGTTGTGTTTGTGCTGGTATAAAACACCTACTACAATCACTACTTAAAGCAGACATGTCAAACTCAGGCTTGGGGGCCAATTTTGGCCCACAATATAATTATATTTGGCCCGCAAGATCATATCAAATCTGTATTAGAGCTGCCCACTGCCTACAGACAGACTATAGAGACATTATTTATTTAAAATGTTATTATTTTATATTCTGCTTGTTCTGGATTCAATGTTTAAGCAAAACTATTATTAAACATTTATTTTACATTACATATCTCGAAAGAGGAGATAACATGTAGATGTTGAAATTTTTCAATAAATATTTAGTTTGGCCCATGACTTAGTCCCAGTTTTTAATTTGTGCCTCTGTGAATTGGAGTTTGACACCCTTGACTTAAAGGTTAACAGTTTTACCTCACATTTGTTCAATTACAGGTGATTTTATAGCTCAGAAATACTTAGAAAAACAGGCATTCTATTTTTTATTTATTTTTTGTCTTTATTCAAATATTAAATTAAAATAAAATATGCCCCCCACCCCCCTCTCATCCAAAAGGGAAGTCTGCATGGCCTCGTCCCTGAGCTGTGCTCTCAGGAACTCCTTGAATTCGCCCGTTGTTCCAGAATGTGAAACACAGGAGGATTCAACACATTGAGTGAGACATGATCTTTGTGCTTGATGACAGGGCTGGGCAGGGTCCCATCAGGGGGACTGTACATTATAAGGCAGGACTTTCTGTAATACCATACTATGAAACAAGAAGTGTGTACAATCCCTCAGTCGTCCAGGTAGAATCCATGGCAAAGGACAAATTCAGTTTGTCAACTGGACAAATGTTTATTTAGGTGGAAAACATTTTGCAGCTCATCCGAGGCTCAGCAGCCAAATGTCCACCAGCGTCTGACCAGAACTGAAGAAACAGCTTGGATGAGCTGCAAAACATTTTCCACCTAAATAAATGTTTGTCCAGTTGACAAATTGAATTTCCCCTTTGCCACATACTGTGAAATATTCCACACAAAGCAATAACATCTCCATAGAGAAAAGCATTTACTGAACCCTCCACCAGAAAAGTTACACAATGCACCTTTAACTGGAGTTGCCAGTGTTTGACCGTTAAAACCAACGGGATTTCAACAGCAATTCAACAGCACTGAAACTAATGTGAGGCCCATTCTAACTGGATAATCATTTTGAACCAGAACACCTAATTATAACATGTACAAGTTGACCTTCATGTCCAGCTTTGTAAGTAGAAATCACCATTACAGTTGTTATGTTTTATAAGTTTCACTTTCAGTTTTTTGGTGAGTCCCCTTTCCCATTGCTCCCCGCACTAAGTCACTACCCCTTCAGAGCACTATCACAAGACAATTGGTGTGCATCCCACTATGTCTTTTCAGGCATGTTTTAATGAGGGAACAGTGTTATAACATGGTAAATAGATTTTTAAAAAGCCTCTGTAGTTGAATGATTAACTCTATCTGAACACATAAACAGGCCTGTAACAATAACACATTTTACTGGACGATTAAAGACATTATTGTGATGAGGCTCCCGTTGACTTACTTTAGAATATTGTGGTCCCTCTTTCTGTAACTGCTGCTGTGAGCCTCGTCATTTTGGTCTTAAAATGTTCAGATTTACTGTGATCCTATTTCGCTATTTTGTCCATAAAAAATATCCTGTTCATAATATAGAGCCTGACTCCAAATTCACCTCTGTAAGCGTTGGCATTGTGAGCTTCTTTGACTGGAGCTGAACAGCTGAACACACTCACTTAGTCCACTTTTTTATACAGTTTACGCTGGCAAGTCGCCTAATTGACACGTTTGTTCACTCGTCATTAGGCTGAGGAAACGAGAGGAGTCAGAGAGCGACAGGAACCTTCAGACATTCAGTCTCTTTGGTTGAGTCAGTGAAAGATGAGGAAAACAAACAAGCAAATAGAAATGACCGTGTGGAAAAGTTAACGAGCTTGTTAAAAGTTATCCTGTGATTAAATGATTTATTGATCGTTATAAGCCTATACATAAACATTGTTCTTTACAGTGAACCTTACTATCAGTAGTGTTGGGAAGGTGACTTTTAAAATGTATTCTCCTACAGTATTACAGATTACATAGCCCAAATGTAGTTTGTAACATAATCCATTAAATTACTTACGTAATCTGAATACTTTGGATTACTTGATATTGTTATGTTTTTTAAAACTACATGAATGTAACAATCACATCCATGAACAGACAAAGACTAGAATATTTTAACATAAGAAGTTTTGTCTTTTAAAAGACAATAAAATAGAGAAATATTTTTATATGAGATCACTGCTGCCTGAAATTATGTCCACTCTACTGTTAGTGTCATATTGTTTAGACCTGGTTTAGTCCTGGTTTTAGACCTGGTTTAGTCCTGGTTTAGTCCTGGTTTAGTCCTGGTTTAGTCCTGGTTTAGTCCTGGTTTAGTCCTGGTTTAGTCCTGGTTTTAGTTCTGGTTTAGTCCTGGTTTTAGACCTGGTTTAGTCCTGGTTTAGTCCTGGTTTAGTCCTGGTTTAGTCCTGGTTTTAGTCCTGGTTTAGTCCTGGTTTTAGTCCTGGTTTAGTTCTGCTTTAGTCCTGGTTTAAGTCCTAGTTTAGTCCTGGTTTTAGTTCTGGTTTTAATCTTGGTTTTAGACCTGGTTTAGTCCTGGTTTAGTCCTGGTTTAGTCCTGGTTTCAGTCCTGGTTAAAGTCCTGGTTTTAGACCTGGTTTAGACCTGGTTTCAGTCCTGGTTAAAGTCCTGGTTTTAGTCCTGGGTTTAGTCCTGGTTTAGTCCTGGTTTAGTCCTGGTTTAGTCCTGGTTTTAGTCGTGGTTTAGTTCGGGTTTAGTCCTGGTTTTAGTTCTGGTTTTAATCTTGGTTTTAGACCTGGTTTAGTCCTGGTTTTAGTTCTGGTTTTAATCTTGGTTTTAGACCTGGTTTAGTCCTGGTTTTAGTTCTGGTTTTAATCTTGGTTTTAGACCTGGTTTAGTCCTGGTTTAGTCCTGGTTTTAGTCCTGGTTTAGCCCAAAATGTGAAAACAGGAAAATACATATATAATATATATATATATATAATATAATCCATTTATTTAGACAAAGTAACTGTAATCCAATTACCACTCATGGAAACAGTAACTGTAACTGAATACATTTACTCATAATTTGTACTCTGATTACGTTACGCCTGTACATATAATCCGTTCCTCCCCAACACTGACCATCAGTAGTAAAAAGTCTAAAGTGCTATACTGTACAGTGAAATAGTTTGTTAAAAGAATCCTCTGGCAACATAATCTTCTCACACTCCTGCTCTCTGTGCCCTAATATGTTTTATATGTTGTTAATATCAGTGACGGGAGCTGTATTTAGAACAGAACAGTAGAACCCACCATGAAAAACCGTGTGTCTTTCTGCAGTTATACCTGACCATCCTCTTTGACTCTTCAGTATCAGATGGATGAGAGCGTATAGCCCCGCCCCCTCTGCGCTCCTTGTTTACAGTGCAGAGCCGGGCAGATTGAGAGCCTTATGTCCCACAGCGAGGCCTGCTTGTGGATTCTGCGTGCAGCTCTGTCTCTGTCCAAGGTGAAACTTAGCCGCGTTCTATTGAAAACTCTTATATTATGCATTATTCAGGGGCTCAGAACGATGGGAGATAGCTGTGGTTTTCTTTGTGTCGATCCAGTACTGTTACTGAAGTAAAAGTAGAGATACCAGAGCAAAGAAATACTCAAGTAAAAGCTGCATATTAAAAGAATCTGCTTAAAAGTGCGTTGTGTTACGTTTCTGGTGGAGGGTTTGTCAAATGCTTTTCTCCACGGAGACCTTATTGCTTTGTCTTGAATGTTTCACAGCGTGGTAGTAAAACTTTCTATCGTCATGGAGACCAAGCCAGACCAAGTTACAGGTCAGATCTGTGAAGAGGCGACCACGTTCACAGTCAGAATGTTGTTTTTCTAGGTATTTTTGAGCTATAAAACTACTTGAAATTGAATGTAGAGTGGATTAAAGTTATATAGTGCACCTTTAAGTAAGAGTACAGAAGTTTAAAAATGTACAGTATTTTTTGGACTATTAAGTCGCACTTTTTAGGAACCGACATTTCATGTTAAAAGTCAAGTTCTAGTAAAAACAACAGAACTGAGAACAACAGACTGTTAACGTCACATATGAACAGTTCTTCAGATAAACTATAACATAAACAACAGAACAGAACAAGTTTAAACCAAACTTCCATCACTCAAATCTCGGACTTCTCAACTCGAAAATCAGAGCGCGTGTGCTCGTCAGACTCAGCATCAGTTCCAGTTAGAATTATTCGTCTTAAAGAATGATACTCAACAGTCTTTCATGTTCAGAGTGTTTGCAGTGGTACTCAGAGGTACTTTTACTGTTAGAGTCTTAAAATAAGGCTTTAAAAAAAAGTGTAGTTTAAAAGATTTTTTTATACAGATTTGTGCTGAATTTTGTTCAGCAGAAACAACTGAATCAATATGTTTTCCTAGCTGTTTTTATTTAATAATAAATACTTTTACTTTTCAATCCTGTTCAAAATGTAGTGCAGTAGAAAGTACAGGTACCTGCTCTCAAATATAGTGAAGTAAAAGTAAAATGTATACCCTGTAAAATGTACTTCATTAAACTAAGATACCTAAAATGTATACATAATACTCTGCTGTTTTTACTTTGTGACGTTTCACCATGGATACCACGTAATACTATGGTAAGTAACATGTTAATGTTAAAATTTATTTCAGTTTCATTTTTGGAGGTCTGAATACCCTCCTTTTTGTGCGTGCATACTGCCAATGAAACTACTGCACCAAAGTGTTTTTGGTCGAATGTATTTCGCAATGATTAAATGTTCGCAAAGATTCACACAGAACTGAAGAAGCAGCTTGGATGAGCTGTGAAACGTATTTGACCAAAAAACTTCTGTTCAGTTGACAAATTGATTTTCTCCTTTGCCATGTAGAATGTGTAGTCTTTCATATCTAATTGTAGTCAGAATTGATATATACTAGTATCAGTTCGCTCATCATTATTTTCAAAACAACTTTCGGGCATCGTAGCTTGTAATTTTAATGTGTTCTGTAGTAATAGTTGCTTATTTAAAAGTTGATTACACTAAATCATGAGGTGATGATGGCAGAGGTGGGGACTTGCAAGTCGTGACTTGGACTCGAGTCAGATTTGAGTCACTATTTTTAGGACTTGAGACTTGACTTAATTAAATGGACTAAGACCTGGGAAATTGACTTGGACTTGAAGTTCAATGACTTGAGAAGACTTGATGCTTCTCCTATAAATATATGTTTTTAGAAAATACTTTTCTCTTTACAGTTGATAAATGTGGTGGGGAATTTTACAGGAACAAACTGGAACATGTCCCTCCCACTTCTGTTTGTTACTTTGGATGGAACTGAAGTACTGTGAGGTGGTATTCTCAAATGTACTACAGTAATGCACAGTACAATACAGTAAAACAGAAGGAACGACATAGAGCATGATCCTTTTATTTCACTGCAGAGTACATGACAAATTAACTGTTATTAAGCACTTTTAAATCTTAATTCTTTATATTCTGACAGTAACAAAACATATAAGAAGGAATAATTATCATTTCTACAACTCTTATATAAATATACCATGACTTTTTAAGTACAATTTTGTTTAAAATTCATATAAATTGCAAATATGTAGTACTTTGGTTTAGAGACTTGTAACGACTTGAAGGTCAAAGCAGACGACTTGGACTTGACTTGGACATTTGGGTCATTGACTCTAGACTCAACTTGGACTTGCCTGTCTTTGACTTGGTACTTGACTCGGACTTGAGGTCAAAGACTTGAGACTTATTTGAAACTTGCAAAATAATGACTTGGTCCCACCTCTTGATGGTAGACTTACCTCCTTGTCACCATGGAGATGCTATTGCTTTGCCTATAATATTCCACAGTATGGCATGAAATACGTATAGCATTTATTTAATTATGGGCGTTTTTATTGCTAAAAAATACATGGATAAATACATATTCTTAATGTGAGTGTGGCCATCTCTCCACAGATCTGACATGGTAACTGGTTGTTTCCATGAAGTTACTTAACAATAAAACACAATCAAAGTTACATAGAGTGCCTTTAAATGAAATATAGCATACTTTAAAAACATGAAGGAGCGTTTTGGAATATCATCAGACATTAAAAGCTGCATGGAGATACATAAGCTTAATGCCGTACTGAGGAATATTCCAGACAAAGCAATAACATCACCATGGAAACAAGCATATAACGAACTGTCCACTCGAAAAACCACACAGTCCAACAAAACATAGCACAAAGTAAAGGTGCAATCTGCAATCAGCTCTCCCATCTGTGAGATTTACCGCTGTCACCTTTGGGTGCTACTGTCGGCGAGCATAGACCTGCTCTGAAACATGCTCACGTCCACACAGCAATGACTCCCACTGGGCGTCCTCGCTGCCAGACAGAAGCAAAAACACACTCCATCTCCTAAGCATGCTGTCGAAGAAGTAGGCGAAGCTGTGGTGAAATATTGAATGAATCAGTGGATAAGAGAAAGATTTGAGAATGACATGCTAACAGGCCAACACACAAAATCCATCTTCATTAGGGCCGAGCGTCAATAAGAAGTTGCCAATATGACACATACCTCGATACATAGGCCACAATACGATACATATCTTTCCATACATAGGCCATGATACGCTATATACCTCGATGCATAGGCCATGATACTATACATATCTCGATACATAGGCCATGATACGATATATACCTTGATACATAGGTCACAATATGATACATACCTTGATACATAGGCCACAATACGATACATACCTTGATACATTAATTGATATTTTGTCTCTTATGTATACAATAAGTTGTAAGTGAAATTGTAAATGCAAACTTGTTCATACGCTGCTTTTCTTTCTTGGAATTCTGTCATTGTTTAATAGGGTATGGCGTTATGAGTACTTTTACTTCATCCTAAACCCTTTTGGTCATGATCTAAGGGATTGTAGTCTGTGTTTTGATTTGTTTTGTTTGTAGTGCTGCAAAATGAACGAATACACTACTACTACTACTACTAAACAAGTTTCCTTCCACTAAACAAGCAACAAAACTATAGCGCTGTAACAAAATAATTGAGTAAAATACATTAAAAAATACGCTTGGCGATATATCGATACAGCAGCCCATGATACGATACATATCTTGATACATGCACTTTCAATTCGATACGATATATTTCAAATCAATACAGTTCAATAAAAAAATAATGGCAAAATCGTGGATCTGATACTAAAAGTCTATGTTAAACCATTTTTTGTGCAAAGTTCATATGAAAAACAAACATTTTAATCATCAAAACAGTGAAAATGTCACATAAACATGTTTCCTTCCACTGAACAAACAACAAAACTGTAGCACTGTAACAAAAAAATTTTGTAAAATACATCAAAAAATACTCTTGGCAATATATCAATAGAGCAGCCCACAATATCGATACTGTATCACCACATTAAACGATATGATATATCGATATTAGGGATGAAACAATAACCGGAATATCATGATATCGTATTGTCAATGGTCTCTCAATAATATCATGGACTGTCACAGTATATCGAATCGCAAGTTCCTTCACTTAAATACATGGTTTTATAGTAGCAACAGATAATAAACATAGGAAACTACATATCCCATGATTCATTTTAGTGCAGACAACATGAAGAAATATGTTTTTTACTTGAATTCTTGAGATTATGACAGGATTTATTCGCACCAAAGTCTTGAAATCTTATTTTAAAAGCAATAAGTATTCTATATACTATTCTATTTCTCCAAAATATCACAATACTTATCGTACTGTGAGATGCACATCGTAATAATATTGTACCGCAAGATCTGGATATCATGGCATCTCTAATCAATATTTCAATATTTGGATGAATGATTCAATGAATGATGAATAATTAGGATGCTCAGAACACATAAGGTAAGTGAGGAATAACTTTGGACCACTGCAAATTGTTTCAAATGAACTATTTCTGTTTTCACATTTTTTAAGACAGTAAAAGTCAGGTACAGTGTCTTTAACTACAACACTGTTATTATTATATTTGCACTACATGTTGGTGACTCCAGTGTGGTAGTGTACTGCAGTAAAAAATGAGTCGATCCCTTTTGAAGAATGTGGTGAATCAGTGGCATCTTCCTCACCCACACAGTCCATCTCTGCTGAGAAGTTTACTGCAAAACACACACTGAGAGGTGGACACAATATGAACTCCGGTGTGGAGGCAGTGCTACAGCCTGTTTCAACAACATCTAAGGCAGCTCAGGAGAATATGCCCAGGAGAAAGGTCTTAAGGTCCTAAATTGTTGTATGTCCATGTTACGATGCTTTCTGATCTATGGGATTTTTTAAGTGGGGGTACGCGATTTGTGACGTCATCGATGTGATGAATCCTGCTCACCTACTAAAAAAAAAAAAGAAAGAAACTTACTTTCAGTACAAACATAACAGTCCAGTAAAAATCTGTAATATTTGATGTTTTTTGACTCAAAATGATGCAGAATCATGTTAATATTAATGCCATTCATAATCACCTACAGAACATAAATCACAGAATACAGCACATGAACTAGAACTAAACCAGGACTGAACCAGGACTAATCTTGGACTTGAAAGAGAGAGAGAACCCCGAGGGAACATTTTGACATTGTTTAACGCCCACATGAGTCAATTTTGGGTAATATAGGACCTTTAAATCTTCCTTTAAATCTCTATTAGCGGAATGTTCATCAGTTACAATGGTGACACAATGCATATATTAGTAAATGCAAACAAAACAATGGCTTGACCCCTGTATGCCAGGTCACCAATCCACACTGATGGGGGAGATTAAGACTCTATGACCTCAGTGAAAGGCTATTTTTTAAACAATGATTTGAGAAGGGAAGTTAAGAGAAACATACCACAAAACACCATTGAAGACTTTGAAGATGTTTTTTTTTTTTTTTTTTTTTGAAAAGGCACATTAGGTTTGGGTTTGCCCAAACACTGTGACTGCATATGACATCCAACACTATCTACACAATATTATGGACCCATATTTTACACAAATTTGAGGGTTCCATAGGCTGGGGTTGGTGGTGGGCATTACCAGTTTTCAAGTTCTAATGATTTT
Organism: Boleophthalmus pectinirostris; assembly: GCF_026225935.1. NCBI lineage: Eukaryota > Metazoa > Chordata > Actinopteri > Gobiiformes > Gobiidae > Boleophthalmus > Boleophthalmus pectinirostris. The sequence continues at coordinate 5,006,723 of NW_026571047.1, forward strand.
TCTGTAAACTCAAGAAAAAATGCAAATAGACTACAGTCGTTGCTCTTTCATGTCAAGAGGAGCCAGCTGTAGTGGCTCGGGTATCTGTTCCAGATGTGCATGAGTGTTGGTGGTGATCAGAGGGGCCGATGGTGCAGTTTGGCAGCCTCGTTACCATCAGTCTGTCACAGGGCAGCTGTGGCTACAATAGCAGTTTACCACCACAGAATATGGAGTGAATGAATAATGATCTGTGAAATGTTACCCGGGACAGTCCCAGTTTTGAGCCCTGTGTCCCCTGTCCCAGCAGATTTATCCAAAACCAGAGATTAGTCCCAGTTTTATATAAGACATGTCCCAGGCAGAGGCGGCGCTACCGTTAGGCCACAGTAGGCGGCTGCCTAGGGCCCCAAAACTTGGAGGGGCCGCCAACCAATTGCCCTAATGGCCGAGTCCTCAGAGCATTTAGATTTTATGATATTTGGCATGTCATTAAGATGGGGGTAAGTCAACTTCTAGGTAAATTTGTGTGAAAATAAAAAAGAAAACTCCTCCAGATTTTTAAAGTGGTAGTAGACATATAGGGCTACATTTTTCTATTGGTGTCATTGAGGTTGGGCGTGTCCCTTATTGTCAATTTCAAGGTCAAAATTTAGGTCAAAAAGTAATTCATCTCAAAAGTACTCAAATGCAAAAAAAAAAATCCTTTCCCTTTCCAGAGAAATCTTGGTTTTTGATAGCTACCACCAAAAAACTGAAAAAATGAAATTGCGATATCCCGGAAACCGTTGATCTGATGATGCTAAAATGTGAGATTTTGGCTTTCTTGGTTATGACTTACCCATACATCAATTCTCTTTGCAACTGGACAATCTGAGGGTTCAAATTGCATTTTTTTAGGGGGAATTACCCCATAACAACTACCATGATGACCACCATAACAATCACCATAGCAACAATGGTTATGGTGGTTGTCATGGTGGTTACTATGGTGGTTGTGATGGTGGATACTATAGTGGTTGTTATGGTGTTTGTTACGGTGGTGGTTGTTATGGTGGTTGTTATGGTGGTTATGGTGGTTGCTATGGTGGTTGTTATGGTGGTGGTTGTTATGGCGGTTGCTATGGTGGTTGCTATGGTGGCGATTGTTATGGTGGTTGCTATGGTGGTGATTGTTATGGTGTTTGCTACGGTGGTAACTATGGTGGTTGTCATGGTGATTGCTATGGTGGTTTTCATGATGGTTGCTGTGGTGGTTGTTATGGTGGTTGCTATGGTGCTTATGGTTGTTATGGTGCTTATGGCTGTTATGGTGGTTGCTATGGTGGATGCTAGGGTGGTTGTCATGGTGGTTGTTATGGTGGTTGCCATGGTGGTTGCTATGGTGGTTGTCATGGTGGTTGTTATGGTTGTTATGGTGGTTGTCATGGTGGTTGTTACCATAGCAACCATCAGAGCAACCACTATAACAGTCATGGTGGTGGTTGTTATGGCAATTGCTATAGTGGTTGTTATGGTGGTGATTGTTATGGTGGTTGCTATGGTGGTTGTTACGGTGGTTGCTATGGTGGTCGCTATGGTGGTTGTCATGGTGGTTGTTATGGTGCTTATGGTTGTTATGGTGCTTATGGCTGTTTTGGTGGTTGCTATGGTGCTTGTCATGTTGGTTGTTATGTGGTTGCTATGGTGGTTGTAATGGAGGTTGCTATGGTGGTTGCTACAGTGGTTGCTATGATGGATGCTATAGTGGTTGTTATGGTGGTGGTTGCTATGGTGGTTGTCATGGTGCTTATGGTTGTTATGGTGGTTGCTATGGTGATTGTCATGTTGGTTGTTATGGTGGTTGCTATGGTGGGTGTTATGGTGGTTGTTGTGGGTGCTATGGCGGTTGTCCTGGTGGTTGTATGGTAGTTGTCATAGTGGATGCTATGGTGCTTGTTATGGTGGTTGTTACCATAGCAACCATCAGAGCCACCACGATAACAATCACACCATAGCAACCACCAAAGCAACCACCATAGCACCCACAACAACCACCATAACACCCACCATAGCAACCACCATAACAACCACCATGACAACCACCATAGCAACCACCATAATCACCATAACAATGACCATAGCAACCACCATGACAACCATCACCATAACAACCACCATAGCAACCACTGTTACGGCTCGAGGCCTATCTCCAGCTCCACATCGCCTGACGCTCCCCGTTTGTTTTACCACGTGTATCTTCCATATTTGCATGTCCTGTGTGGTACCTGCTATCTGATTGGTGGGGCGTGGTTCCGTCGCTGTGAGCTGGTTTCAATGTCCATTGTGCTGTGGTTGGAGGATTGATGTCCCGTTCCTCCAATCCCTTCCCTACACATCCATCCCCGAGACCAATAAAAGTGCTGTGCGCCTGTCCCTCTGGGCGGCTGGATGACAGTTTCAGTTTGCCACTCTCACTGACAGACGTGTGATAGTTGCCTTCCATTTGTTGCCTTACATTTGTTATTGTAAAGTGTGTGTTTATTCAGAACCTTGGGCAGTTGTTTTTTGTTTGATGTTAACCTACCCCAATTTAGGAGTTGTTTAGTTACCTTTGGAAATTCTGATTTATCTTTTTTTTTGTTATTGTACTTACCTACATTCACTTTATAAAAGCCATTTACTTTACATCATATCTGGTTTGTGTTACTTTCCTTTGTCCCTAGCACTGGGTTGTAACAACCACCATAACCATAATAACAACCACTATAGCAACCACTATAGCAACCACCATAGCAACCACCGTAGCAACCACCATAACCACCATAATAACCACCATAGGGTCAGTCCACCTCAGTTTACCCAATGAGTTGAAACTTGTTATGTAGGTAAACCATAGTCAAAAAAGCCAAAATTTCTAATTTTTGTTTGATTGTACCAAAAGTTTCAGAAATATTGGAATTTAATTTTTTCACTTTTTACTTACTTTTTTAACTTTTTCATTTACTCAGCAACTATTGGTTCGATATCAAAGACTAAGGTATCTCTGGAAAGGGGAAATCGTAAGGACTCCAAATAGAATAGAATAGAAAGCCTTTATTGTCATTATACTGTATAATGAAATTCAGAATCTGGCATGATTATTTTTTGCATTTGAGTACTTTTAAGATGAGTTATTAAGATGAATTATTTTGACCTATGTTTTGACCTATATGTCATAACAAGCTGTTGCAAGCCTATACAGCCCAACGCCAACGCTTTTGCTCACTGAAATAGGCCGCTAAAGAAATGTTACCTCCTGCAAGAGTGGTACAAGTAGGCACTTCTCATCATACGGAAATTGTGTATGAACTCCATGTCAGTGAACCAGTGAAGCACATATCAGTCCCACCACTCTCGGCTGAGACTCTGCACCCACACATTCCTTCTACGGACGTCGCTGCCACTGCCCCACAAAACCCCATGGCCAAAAAACTCGTCCTTCTCCTTCATAAAAATAACTTTTACATGTTCTGGCTCTGGTACGACAGCAACTTTAAAATCTCCAGGTGCTCAATGCTGCGTCCATGTTTAGGCAACTTCCGTAAACACTGAGCATGCTCGCTGTGTGTGATGTCGTCGTGTCCCCCAGTGCTCATGCGAGACACTTTTAGGGTGTTTAAAGTTCACACTGAAGATCACATACAAGTTGCACGACCTCGCAAAAAAATCTGATTTTACAAAAAAAGACGAATTGAGCATTAAGGCCTGCAGTCTGAACATCGCCTAAAAAGCTCAAAAAATGCATGAATCACTCCAAATTGGCCACAACTTCAGAGGGTAAATGAGAAGGAAACAACTCTAACACAGTTAAAAGCAGCGAAAAGTTGATTTTGCATAATAGGTCTGCTTTAACAAAGTTTGACTACATTTGCATATTTCCCGGCAGCTTTGATCAGAACACGTTAGCGAACAGCAGAAGGAGAGCGGGTACATTTTACCCCAATTTATTTCTTAATTACCGTCCCTAAGACCCAGCTAATATTTGTCCTTTGTGGGAGACTCCGTGGAGCGCGAGCAGATGGAGATGAGCACTAGCAGCCTCCCCGCGCCACGTGAGCTAACGCGCTAACCACACACACATTAGTTTGGATGAAAACACACGCGACGCTAAGGCCCGCGCACAGTCACGGCTCGTTTGTAGACGCATTTGTCACGATAGCCACCTCAGAAGACCCGCGTTAGGGCGCTCGCTTACTCCAGGTGGAAGATGCTATTTTTATGCGCTACGAGCTAAATGCTAATGGGTAAAGACAGGCCAGTGGACGGCGGGAGCAGAGGGGACAGGTGAGCGAGTGGGGCCCTGATCCGGTATGACAGAGTTTGCAGTAATGAAGAGGAATATCTATGAGGAAGATGCAATGTAGTTTTTGGCAATAACATCGGATAGGCTCATTTAGGAAACATTCGACAAGTTAAAGGTCATATATTATGCTAAATGGACTCTTGTGTAGCGTGACCAGACGTCCCAGTTTTGAGTCCTGTGTCCTCTGTCCCAGCAGATTTATCCAAAACTAGTGATTTGTCCCAGTTTTATACAAGAAATGTCCCAGGTGTCTCTATTTTTAACCACTTTGTTACCTGTAAAGAGAGGCATAAACTGTCATTTGTTTTGGTAAAATGCAGAAAAGCTGCTTAAAAACGACCAAAACACATGGAAAATGTGACTATACTGATTCACATTAGTGGCAAGTGCGTAACAATTTTCCTAATTACGCACTCGTTTCACAATTTTATTATTACCAACCACCACAAACCAGGATGTCCCAGTTTTTTTATTTTGAAAATCTGGTCACCCTAAACTTGTGAGCTTTTAATCATGTTAGAATGTTGTTACCTCCTCAGAAACAGAGCTGGAGTTGTGTTTTGTTTCATTCACACATGTCTGAGTAATCCTCTACGTCTTCAAAGCTCAGAATGTTCTGTTCCATCTTGTGATGTCATGTAGTGGTAGTTTTCAAGTTAACATCTCCTTTTACCTTTAGTTCAGTAGAGATTGTACTATTCAGGACTGAAATTATCCAAATGAAGGTGTAAGGAGTTTAAAAACACAGTGGAGGTGTGTGAACAGTGTTTCTTTTAAAGAGGAACTCAGTCTAAATATGCAGGGTTTGTGTGTTAAACATGAGTTGTGTTTTCATATGTAGTGTGTATATATTGTTGGTCTCTCCTTTTAAAAGATGCTCTTAAATATGATAAACCTGATAAAATTGTGTATTCTGTATAGCAGACCTGGGCATTGTGCAGCTCCCGGGCCACATACAGCTCTTTGGTTGACTCTGACCGGCCCCTTTAAGCTCATTTGGAATTACAAAATAAACATATTTTATCATTTGACCTCATGCATGAACTAAAACTGCACTGCTTTTATTATTGAGGTGTTTTTTTAATGACATTTTTTGTTCAGCAGCCTCACTTTTTCATTGCTTAGTCATAACATAAACTCTTACCAGTTTGACCAGCTCATTAAAAAAATGATATTTAGTGATTTTTATAAAGAAATACCATTAATATTATGCAGAACTGAGTTAAACATTTTGGCCCCGCCCTCCACAGAATTTTCTGTTTCTCATGTGGCCCCATGGAAAAAAGAATTGCCCACCCCTGCTGTAGAGTCTCACTAGAGTTAGTAACTTTAGTTAGTTAGCTAGTTAGTTTTGCTCAGTCGTTCACTAATGCATCATTGTTCTCCTTTAAGTTTTCATCTTTCTTCTCTTGATAGTTGTGGATCAATTCTTCATGTTAGAATGTTTATCCTTTGTGGAGCTTGTTGGATGAAGATTTGGTGACAGGGCAGATTTATGAAGCTGGTGGAGAATCCACCAGACATTTACACAGATATTTTGCCATAGAAAAGCATTAATCAGGAGTGACCCTACACCGCGGCACTTCTGGTCGTTGTGAAAAAGGTCTATCCTGCGCTATATGTCCAGGGCGTGAATTTACAGATCCTACTAGGGCTATGCCAAAGTTCGCCAAACTCTGCTTCTGATTGGTTGAGCTTCAAGGCGCGACCGAAACACGTGATCTGCATCAGTGGAAGATGGAGAAGATGTAAAATGTTTACCTCAAATCAATAAATTGTTGATATCGAATTCCATTCTTTTATCATCTATTCATTATGGTTAGAGGGACAAACGAGAAGGTCAGAAGGTTGTTTTGTTTCACCGCTGGAACTAAATAATAATAGACCCATGTCTTTAGCTGCAGAGTTACACTGTTCATCAGTTACAACGTGAACGAGATCAGATTAACATTTCGCTCATTTTACATGTGTTGTACATGTGCCTAATAATCCAGGATTACTCCAACATGTGTGAATGAACAAAACATAACTGCACATATGTTTTTGAAGTAACAATGTTCTAACATGGCTAAATGGCTAAAATGACTCAATTCTGTGTAAAATAGGAACTTGAAGGACAAAACATCTTCATTTCCATAATTAAAAATTTAGTTCTACACTGATTTGACGTCACATGAACCCAATCGAGGCTTATACTTTGCAGTAATTAAACAGTAATTACACCCTTAAATGTTTGTCAGTATATTCTTTGAGAAATTATTAGATTCATATTAGATTATTGATTTTGTGTCCTTGGGCAAGACAGTCCACCTACGTTGGTGTAACTGTGATGGTTGGAGGTGTTTGGAGAGTCCGTGGTCACAGAATGGCAGTTAGAACTTTGTCAGCCTTTTCTACACTCTCTAAAGCTCTTTTGTTAGGCGGCTGATTGTGTTATTGATAGAATGGAGCTGGGCTGGATGAAAGCGCCTCAGACAGAACATCTTTTCACGGAGCACAGTTGGGGAATGCTGTAACACTCCTGCAATTCCACTCTGAGGAGAATTCTTAGTTTGAACATTCACTTTTCAACAACGCTCCAACTCTTTACCAGGACTAACGCAGCTTTAATGATGTTCAAATTCACTACAGTATTGTAATTTATTATTATTATTTTTAAATTCTGTGGATTAGGTATTTCACTTTTTTAAAATCATGTCTACAAACATGCTTTATAAACTTCACCTCCATTTCCTTTAGGCATTTAGGTGTTTGTGCTTCCTCTGCTGGAATGAACAATGAGAAAATAAGTCAATCTGTGTATCATTTGTTCATTTGCTTTGCAATATGAAAACGAAACAACTGTTTTCTTTATTATTTGTCTCCAAATAAAAAACATGAAAAAACAGGTAATGATTTGTTTTTTCAGTTTTCGATTTTGTGTTTAAATGAAAAATGGAAAAAACGGATAACGGCCGTTTCCGGTTTCCTGTTTCTTAAACTGCGATGCCAAACTTTTGTGCCACATACAGATTAAACCAGGACTAAACCAGGTCTGGGACCAGACCGGAACCAGACAAGGACTGAGACCAGGACTTAGACTGGGACCACAACAGGACTGAGTCCGGGACCAGGACTGAGACTGGAACTGAGAATGGCACCAGACAAGGACCAGGACCAGGACTGAGACCGGGGCTAAGACTGGGACCAGACTGGGACCAGGACCAGGACTGAGACCGGGGCTAAGACTGGGACCAGACTGGGACCAGGACCAGGACTGAGAACGGGGCTAAGACTGGGACCAGACTGGGCCTGAGAAGGGGACCAGACCAGGACTGAAAACGGTTTAGTCCTCGTTTAGTCTTGTTTTAGTCCTGATTCAGTCCATATGTGGTGCAAAAGTCCAGCATCACAGTTTAAGTCACGGAAACAGGAAACGGTCGTTATCCATTTTATCCATTATTAATTTAAACACAAAATCGAAAACTGAAAAAAAGAATCATCCGTTTTTTCATTTTGGTTTTGGAGACAAATACTTTAGAAAATTATTGTTGTTGTTTTTTTTGTTTTCTTATTTTTGCTTTTATATTAAAAAACAAATGAACAAATGACACACGTATCCAAGTCATTAAGTCATTTTGTTAACAGAGCCATGTGTTTAAGCGCAGAATGATTCCGGTGATGGTTTATGATTTTGAACACTGTTTACCTGTGATGCAACAAACAGAGCACTTTGGACTTACAAAACAAGTGACAATGAAGCAAAAGCACTACTCCAGGTATTTATTAACGAAGAACAACAATATAACAGGATTAACAGCTCCTCCAGTCAATGTTGCATAATGTGTCCTTTAATTGTGATCATTAAAGTGGAGGATGGCATTATTTACACTCTGTGCGTTTTGCATGTGTGCCCACAGTGTGTCCTAAATAGTTTACGATGTGCCAGCAGTCCCTTCCTCCACGCTAATCTGATACTAATGCTAATCTGATCTGTTAAATAGAGCCATAATCTTGTTTTCTTGTGGTTTGATTTGTTCAGGGCCAAACTTGTGGATAACCAGCTCTTCTAACAACATTCTAAAGTCTGTTTGTTGTTCCCTGTTGTGCTGTGCTGTTGCTCCTGTCTGCTCCTCCTAACTTTTGAGAATAACAAACGTCTCTATCATGCACCATATAGAACCTGTAATATTCTCTACTGTGAGCTTTTAACCGTGTAATAAGACACTGTTTAATCAGGTTAGAGTTCGTCTCCCACACGGTTATTTTTGTAGACAAATATAAGCACCACGATGCACGTTCATGATTTCTGGGATGCATTTACAGAGAAACGAATCACCGTATCCCCGTATCGGAAACAATTTGCATCCAGACACATCGTTTCTGTGTCCACAAGCCTTCCCTATCTGCACAGCTTTGAGCAGATTTGTTTACGTTTTACAGAAACGAAACTTTTGCTAATTTGCATAAACTGAGCTCTCAAATAACAGCTCGCTATTGTGCGCTGATGTGGTTCAGCTTCTGTCAGACTAAAGGACATGACTCAGTGGAATATGAGTGTTCTTTCTGTGACAGAGGGGTGTTCTGCTGATGGTGGGTCTGTTCTGTGTTTCTGTCGTGTTTGAGATGGTTCATGTTAAACTTTTCAGAGATTATATGTCTGCAGGTCGTACACACAGACCGTATATATGAATGAAATATTTTAGCCTCTTAGCATTTTGGCGGTGAATTACTTCGTGGCGCATAGACCCACATTCAGGTGCCCACACAGTGCCGGATCAGATCTCTCAGATGAATTTGTGGGAGCTGGCGGCACCAGATCATTCCGTCTCTGGAGCTGTTTTCAATCGGATTAGTGTGGATGAACACTGCATCCACAACGAAAACAACTCCATTATATACTAGTTTGGACGGGGCCTTAGTCATAGACTATGAAGTGACATCTTTGGTAAGGTGTCCAGGAATATCTTAAATGCCTGAATAATGCACAACAGGTCATCTTACAGCTGCACAATGTAACAGACGTTTGAGTGGGGGGGTGAGGCTGCTTAGCCAGACTGGCGCCGCCTAGTGCTTCCACTCATTTTCATTTCTCTCCAGTGATTAGGTCAGGAATTAGAATAGAATTAGAATGGAACATACTAGACGGTTTGCAAAAAAACCCTGACGTGTGAGTCCAGGCACCAGCCAATCAGCAAAGAGCCATACATTCTGTGTTGTCAACAACTCTCAAGATCGAGGATTTAAAGCCGGAACAAAGAGAATGTTTGGTGAATTTTATCAAGGGAAAGACATTATTGACCTTCTTCCTACAGGATTTGGGAAAAGCTTAATATACCAGTTAGTGATTGGTTAAATAAAAAAAGAGTACCCGCCTACCGTCGAGCGAACGTCAGGCGAGGTCAGACAGCTTCCACCAAGTGAAACCAGCTGCTGAGGCTTGTCCAGACTTCAAACCTTGTCCAGACTTCTCCATGCGTTTGTCTTCAGTAGGTAAGATACTGTAACAGTCTGCTCACCGTGAGACAGCTGCAGTACATCCAGAACACTGCTGCTCAGGTCCTGACTGGAAACAGTCCAAGCACATGTGTCCTGTGCTCAGGTCTCTGCACTGCCCCCTGTGGCTCACACACTTTAAAGCTTCTCTGCTTGTACAAGTCTCTCCATAGCCGAGCACCAAATTCCATCTGTGACATGTTAGTGCCACATGAACCATCTGCACTCTCAGGAGCTCAGGGTTTGGATCTGTCTGGATTGTGATTTGTGATTTCTTATTCTGTAAAGCACTTTGAATGACTTTGTGTATGAATTGTGCTGTACAAATAAACTTGACTTGACTTGTCTCTAAGGAAATATAAAAGCAATGCAAAAAGCAAAGCATTAACTGACAGCAGGTGACAAACCTTCCACCACAACAGTTATATAGTTCATCTATAAAGTTTAAATATTGCCACATATTGATAAATTGTAGATGTAATCCCCCCCCCCATCAAAAACACAGGTAACACATGGTCCACACATTTCAGCACGTCATGTCTTGGCTGTGGAACATCTGTCAGCTTCACGTTGCATCCATCTGTGCTCAAATGTGACTTTATGTTGTGCTTTCTGTAAGTCCATCATAAACACACACTTTTGGGTAGATCAGTCCTTCTCAAACTTTTTCAGACACAACCCCCATAACAATAATGTCACCCTCATATGGAGACCCTCTGAAAACATTCCATAACCTCTGTGGTGTCAGAACTGCTGCTGAAGATTCCAGTGGCCAGTATTTGACAGACTTTTGCTTTGGAGCATTTAAACCAACTGTGCTGTGGGTCCGGCCCTGCACCACATGTCTGGACTCAGATATGTCCCTCAGGAAAAATAACTGCCCCCCTGCTTTTGAGCCACTGCCACCTCACAGCTCAGCCTATGCAAAAGAGGCTTTTCTCCAGCTAGGCTTCTACAACCAGCTCATGTCAGGACTCATCAATTCTGCTGCAGTGGAACTGAAGGTTGATATTCCACCATGTATAGAGCTACAACAACTTCCATGTAAACATCAGGTGTCATTCACCTGACAGTGAGCATCAGGACCACGTGACTGCTTCCTGTAGCACAGAAGGACAGGTGCAGTGGTCGGACGGGTGTTTTGAATAGTTCCAGTCCAGGCTCATTTGAATCTTATTGAGTGATTACATTTTGACATTATTCATCACTGTGGGACAGAATCTGGTCTTATAGGCAAATGTAAGAGCTACATTAAAGTCCTGTAAGCACAACCACAGCAGCCCGTGCACACGCCCGAGAGGAGAGCTCAACGCACAAGACAAGGTTAGCATTTGATCTTACATTTTTTTAAATGAAAATAAATAGTTTGTATTAAACATATTAAAAACCATGTCACAAGAAAATTCAGTAGTAGTAGTAGTAGTAGTAGTAGTAGTAGTAGTAGTAGTAGTAGTAGTAGTAGTAGTAGTAGTGGCTATGTGGATAGATATATTTTATGTATGTTATACTGCATTTGCACTGCTTATTCAATTGAGTTATATCATTTAATAAAAGTGACAATGAGAGAATAAGGAACAGCCACAAAGACAAATGAAGACTATTCCAGATGCTTATAGAAATCTACTTTGCCTGTTATTGTTCCTGTCTTTGGCAACCACTGTACCAAAAATAAAGACACTGTACCTGTTTTGTACCGTCTTAAAAACCTGACTTGTTTATTTTAAACAGTTGCAGTGGACCAAACTCACTTACCTTATGCTTTAGAGCATCCTAATTATTGGATGAGTTTATAAGCACTTTTCACAACTCTCACAGACCAGAGCAGAGCTAATGAACAATAGGAATGTTTAATACTTGTAATGTATTTTACAGGCTTGTCAAAGCCTCTCAAAGCACCACACTGTGTCAATTAATTTGCATGGATGGTGAGCTACTACTGTAGCCACAGCTGCCCTAGGACAGACTGACTCGGGGCTGACTATCTGACCCCCACCTACCACCATTTATAAACCATATACATACAAAGTAATGTGGGTGAAGTGTCCTGCCTAAAGACAAAAAGTGCTTTACCACTGTGGCACCTGATGAGCTGTTTAGCTTCTGACATGTGATGAAATCACAAATACACTCCCTTCAGTATGAACTTTCTAATGTGTATTAATGTTGTCCCATCTTTGAACAGACATGGCGTCTCAAAACATCTCCACCATTGAGTCCCTCATACTTTGCATGGTCTCCAGAATCAGCGTGGACAACATGGTGTCCTTCTCTGCTGCGTACACCCTCATCCACATCCTGTGGTTGTTCGTCCTGTACACTGGCATCCAAAGATGGCGGCAGAACAAGCGCTCCACTATCAGCCACAGTGACTTCCTCACCTACCACACATTTCTCTTTGATATCCTGGGCTACTGCTGCTTCATTATCCTCTGCTACTCCAGCCTTCAACGCGACTTTGAGCTGATGGGCTCCGCTACATATATCGCAGTGTTTTCTATGCCTGGTTTGCTGGCTTTGCATGTTCTCACTTGTGTGGAGCGCTATGTCGCCGTCATCCATCCCATAGTTTATCTGCGTTTGAAAGAGAGGTGGGGCATCTGGGTTAGAAATATGATGGTTTTTGTGATTTGGCTCATCTGTCTGTTGTGGCTCTGTGTGAATGCGTTCATGGTACCGCTGCAGTACGCTCTCATACCAGGTATGGTTCTGATGGGAGTTGCTGCTGGCATCATCAGCTTTTGTTGCGTTCGGGTTCTACGCACCTTGAGAGATCCAGGTCCAGGGAACGGGGAACGCACTAACCAATCAAAACAAAGGGCCTTCTGCACTATGTTTTTGATCCTGTGCTCTCTCATGCTGTGGCTGATATCTGCAATAATTGTTAACATGCTGCTCGACGTGAATGTGCTCGGCCTGGATTTGTTCTGTAAACTTAAACAGTCGTCGTACTGGTTTCAGCTCCCCAGCAGCGCCGTGTTACCTCTGCTGTTTCTGCACCGTGCTGGGAAACTGCCCAGATGTCCACACAAGAAGAGCAACAACAACTAAAAGAATTCTATGTCTGTGTTTTTGTGCTGTAGCTGTTTTGAAAACTGTGGAAACCTGAAGTAGCTGGTTTGAACCAGTTTGCAGTGGTTCCTCCTCACTTACCTTATGCATCCTCAACATCCTCATTAGAGTGAAGTTTTGGTGTGACCGCATAGCTAACAACAACTAGCATGCTAACAACAACTAGCATGCTAACACCACTACACAGCCTGCATCAGGGCTCTCCAACCTGTAGCTCGGGAGCTACCAGGAGCCCTCCACCTCATTCCAAGTAGATTTCTGAACTATCATCACATTGTGCTGAATAACTCAGATTTGATTGAAAAGCCTGTTTCCATTTGTGCTCTGATAATTGGAGAATGGGTTGTGTTTTATAGACAACTGCACCTCGTCTTCGGCGCACCATGGCTCTTGTGAAATTTCTTGCAACCCCTAAAATTAGCAGCTCTCTGGCATTTTCCTTTTACAAAAAGTAACTCACAGGATATGGTCATAGTACTCGAGACTGATCTTGGTCTTGAGACGGGCCTCTAGACCGCTTTTTTACGGTCTTGGTCTCGGACTCGTTTCAGTCTTAGTTCTTAGTTTAGTTTGTTTGTTTCTTTATCAGGGACAAGGCACATAAAAACACTGAACTATACAAAGAGGTCACATGTTTGTGCAGGTTATATTGGCCGGGGGTCGATAGATTACTAATACACAGAATGTCATTTCAGGAGAGAGTAATTGATATTCCCACACATTCCACAATATAGCCATCAAAGTCCAAGTGTTTGCTTTGAATGGTCTCCTTCACGTAGATCAGGACGCCACCGCCCTTTCCCTTGATTCGATCGCGTCTGTACACTGTACAAACTGGAATTTTAACAACAGATAGAGGAGTAGTGGGAGTAAGTCAAGTTTCTATAATCAAGATATGAGTTTGTTAACAAATGTTCCACTGCTCAGTCTTTGATACAACGCTGCAGATGTTTAAATGTCCTCCAAAAAAGCTTTTTGCTTTAGTTTTCAGGTTCCACAGTACGCTCGTGAGGTTCACAGTCTGAAACGGTTTCATTTGTTGCTGTTTGAGTGAAGCGGTCGTGGCTACTGACTTAGCATGAAGGCCAGCTGTTAATGTTTTCCGATATGTTGTGTTGTTCATAGCAGAGTTTGTCCGTGCATTACCTCGTAGTCCCATGCAGGAGTCATTATTGGGGGTCGCTGGTGTCTTCACTCATTAAATAGTAACAGATGATTGTGGCGAATCCTTGATGTCACTTGGTCTCGGTCTTGGTTTCCCACTTGATTCACTTTGAAATCGTTTTCTGTAAAGTGCCAGTGGAAGCGGGATTAAAGAAGAGGTTCTCAAACTGCGAGTGAGGGTCCAAAAAGGGGGAGCAGAGTTTTAAGTCCAGTACAGTTTGGTTGGTTTATTTTAGGCCTAAATGAACCCGATAACCTGATTAAGATTAAATACAATGTAAGAAATGACAAATTTGGTCTTGGTCTTGTCTTGATCTCGGAACCCTGTGTTCTCAGACTGGTCTTGGTTTTGCAGTCTTGACTCCAACACATCACATCACATGAGGGAAAAGGTTGGAGAGCCCTGATATCTTCATGATATCTACATTAGTACTCAGCTGAGCTTGAACTAAAGCCCGGCTCACTGTCAGACAGCAGTAATGTAGATGACCTCTAGTGGTGATATGTGAGAATACAACAGGGGATACTTATCTGAACTTTACTTTTACTTTACTTAGTTTGTCATTTAGTATGCTCAGAGTCTCTGAATTACTTTTTGAATAATATTTGAAATATATTTGGTGTTTACTCTGATAAGTGTGTTTATGTACTTAATTTACATTCTATACTACAGTGGGGGAAAAAACACTTGTGTTGTCAAAAAAAAAAAAAAAAGAATATATATATATATATATATATATATACAAAATCATGAATCAGCTGAAAGTGTGACAGAATCAGTTGACTTGGTTTTCCAGTCCATTGAAAAACAGGTGCTGTGGTTTCCCAGGAGTTTTGAATATTCCTTAGTTCAGCCTGTGTAGTATTTTATTCATGTATTCACTTTTAATACTGTGAGCACATAATAAAGGTACACTATAGAGCTTTTCGGTGGAGAGTACACGTAATTAACCCTTCCAGACCCAATGGCATGAGGTGAAGTGTTACACATCCTTTTTTCAGTACAACCTGTTATTTCACAATCTGCTGCTGGAGTTGTGTCATACGACTGTAGTAAAAGATACAGGACCAGAAATACAAATGAAAAACAAACAAAAAAACAGAAAATATAATTCACACTCAGAACACACAGCAAACATGTATAAACAACTTTTTGGACATAAAAAATGCTTAATTTAGGGCCTTAGCTACAAAAGTGCAAAATATCAAGTCTGTAACTAAATTTAAAATATCCTTATTTCTTCAAAACAAAAAAAATACAATGGCTCCATGACTTTCCTGATGTGAGTCATGGAAACAGCTGGTGTCAGGTCCAGGACACAGAGACACATCACTTCTGCATTTCCATGGGGTTTATTACATTTGGATTTGGGCATTTGGACTGAAATAAAACTTTCAAATAAAAATAGCAAGATGCGTAACTTTCCATTTATTTGAGAAATAACTGCACTTAGAGCGGCTTTTTCAATTGTTATGAACACAGACGCTCAGAGCATCGACCATTTTGACTAATTACACTCTTTGGCAAAGTTTGGACCAATCAGAATGGATGGAGCGCATGAGTTTGGTGGAAAACAAAACTCCCATTGGATACTCATTTTCAATCAGTCATCACACAGCATGTCTGTGATGTAGGATAATGCCAGAAATATATAAGTTGCAACTCTCTAGCCAGGCTGGGGCCACCTAGTGCCTCCACTCAATTTCATTTCTCTCCAGCGAAATGGATGTAGATGAAGACAGACATTCTGTGTTGGCAACGATTCCCGAGATTGAGGATTTAAAGCAAGAACAAAGAGAATGTTTGGTGAATTTTATCAAGGGGAAAGATGTTATTGCCCTTCTTCCTACAGGATTTGGGAAAAGCTTAATATTAGTTGGTTGTTGAGTCTATTGTCGAGTGAACGAATCCTAATGCTGTGAGGTCAGACGGTTTTCATGAAGTGAAACCGGCTGATGAATCAGGCTAGTAACTGTCAGCTTTTCAAGGGAAAACAGTAAGTTTCTATCTTTTATGGTTGAAAAGTTATGCAGGGTTATATAAAACACACTCGCCATACTGTCGGTCTACAAGGGTTAAGAAAAATTGTTCTGCACTCTGCCCTAATGTGAGTCAGTATAGTCACATTTACTTTGTGTTTTGGTCATTTTTAAGCAGCTTTTCTGTATTTTACCAAAACAAATGACAGTTTATGCCTCTTTAGTGTCTGCAGGGATCAGATTGGTCCAAAATAGGGACACCTGGGACATTTCTTGTGTAAAATTGAGACATATCAGTGGTTTGGGATAAATCTGCTGGGACAGGGGACACAGGACTCAAAACTGGGACTGTCCTGGGTAAACAGGGGCGTCTGGTCACTCTAATACAGCGTAACATCCCAGGTAAACTCAAATGTTAGTGCTTAAAGTTGGTTATAAATAGCTGACACCATTGCTGCTGCTGAGAATGCTATTTTCAATGTTTAGTTCTACATTTACCAATATTATTTTGGCAGGTTTTGGTGAAATAAATAAAATGAAATCAAAGTTGTGCTGTTGTGTTGTGTCTTGGCATTGGTCCCTGTGTTTTTGCCTCTGACTGAGCTGCTGCCTCCTGTCCCCCGCCCACACCCTAGAGCAGCAAAACACCACCGCTATGGAAGAGTCAGACTAGGGTGTGTACAATCTGTAATACATTTTATTTTTATACCAAATAATAAATGTATAAATAGACCCAAAATGTCCCAGATATACAGTAGATTGGGTTCTGTTCATGATTTAAAGTCCTATGATGCTATTTTCAAATCTGTTCTAATCTAATGTTTCCTCGTTCCAAACATAAATGGAGTTGTGTTTTTTGTCCTTCTCTCAATCGGAAAACATGCTGTTCCACCTTGTGATGTCACGTGGTCATACAGGAAGTGCTCCATTGTGTTTTTAAACTCCATACACCTTCTCTAGAATCATCTGGATTATTTCAGCCTTGGAATCTCTATGGAACAAAATGTTAAATAAAGCTAGGGACGGGGCATTCGATTAAATTTTCTTAATCGATCGTTGAGAGAATTAAACGATCAATTATTGATTAATCATTAAAGTTTTATACATTAAAATTTATCATCATTATTATTACTATCTGCACTACTAATCTGCATAAATAAATTCAACTTTACAACATATAAACCGTAACAACTCTAGAGACACATCAACCCGTTTGACATTATAATGTGTTTAATGCAGATTTATGCAACTCTCACTGAAACAAACTTAAAACCACATGGCTCAGTTGCATAAATTTAAGCAAAGAAAAAAAAAAACAGCTCTTGTGCGCTGATGCAACATGACTCAGTGGAATACAGGTTAGTGTGACCATATTTGCATTTGTCAAAACCAGGACACCGTACGGGGGAGGGAGGTGGGGACTCGTCATTGACATTGCACGACTCTCACCTGGTAAAACTTTTTCCCACTGGACACCGAAACACATGTGCTGCTTTATACACTGTGCACATGGACTCACACTTGTCCTGAACGCAACTGAAAGCGTGGAATTTCTTGTACAAGTCATCGTTAAATACACATTTGTTCTTCAGTACGTTGCAGACTGACTGACTGTTTGTGTCTCGCTCCTTCTGATGCAGAGACACATGTACACACCTGTTTGGTCACACTACACACAGCAACATACATTCGCTTTGCCAATTAAAATGAACATAATCGATGAAATTCTTAATGATCAATTATCGATTAATCGACTAATCATGCCCATCCCTGGTTAAAGGTAAAGGTTCACTTGAAAACTACAGCTTCATAACATCATAAGGTGGAAGTATTTTGAGTTTTGTAGATGAAGATGTTGACTAATAATAAAGGATTACTCAAACGTGTGATTTAAACAAAACAAGTCCAGGTACAAAAACTCAAACATAGCCAAGTTAAAGACAAGTTAAATGAAGAAAGTCTGTTCATGATTTGAAAACATTTCACTTGACAAGTAAAATGATCCACCAGCGGAATCAGACTTTTTGTATTTAAAATATGAAACAAAATGTAACATTGCTGGAATGAAGAAAAGCACTCTATCGTTTCACTTGTCAAGTTGAAGCTGCTCAAACAAAGCAAAATGCTCTTTTATCTTACCTACATGTTCCTTTTGTACAGTGTATGTGGAGAAGAAGAGGTAACAACGTTCTAACATCATGCATGTATGGAATCAGTTTCACATTATGGCATGTCAGCATGGTTTGGTAAATTGCCAGTTAAACTTCAATCACATTTTTTTTACTTTGTCTAAAAGAGCAGGTAAAATAATGGGTGTGGCCCCTGGGTCACTTCCACAAATTTTTGAGGAGACTGTTAAGAATTAAGCTTAGCAGGAAAGTGGCCAGTGACCCAACCCATGTTCTTCACAGTCAGTTTGAGTTGATGGCATCAGGCAGAAGGTTCAGGGCCCCAAACTGTAAACTGAACACATTTAAACATTCTTTTGTGCCATTAGCCGTTAATCTGGTAAACCCAGATTGTGCAGTTAAAAAATAAAAGTAAAAAGGCTTAGGGAATGTGCAAGTAAAACTAAACATAGGCTTAGGAAGTGTGCAATTATTAGTAGAATACAAGACTGTGAAAGGTTTACCTTTAAAGAGTGACTTAAAGATCTGTTGGTGCATCATTCATGGTCATACTTGGACTCTTATTTATTTCTGTTCTATGCTGGATGTTTGCGTGGTGTTTTTAATTGTTGTGTTGTCCTGTCTTTGTGTTAAAATAATGGATGCAAAACAACTTTCTCCAGCTAAACTCTGACAAGACTGAAGTCATAGTGTTTGGTCCACAGAAACAAAGGGACAGTGTCAGCAGTCACCTCCAGTCTCTCTCTCTAAAACCTTCAAATCAGGCAAGAAATCTAGGGGTAATAATGGACTCAGACTTGAACTTTAACAGCCACATCAAATCAATAACATCTGCAGCCTTTTACCATCTAAAAAACAGAGCAAAAATCAAAGGTTTACTGTCTAAATCAGACTTGGAGAAACTTATCCATGCATTTGTCTCCAGTAGGTTAGATACTGTAATGTTCTGCTCACTGGTCTCTCCAAACGAGCTGTGAGACGCTGCAGAACATCCAGAATGCTGCAGCTCGGGTCCTTACTCGAACTAGGAAGTACGAGCACATAAGTCCTGTGCTCAGGTCTCTGCACTGGCTTCCTGTGCCTCAGAGAATAGACTTTAAAGCAGCTCTGCTTGTACAAGTCTCTCCATGGCCGAGCACCAAAGTCCATCTGTGACATGTTAGTGTCATATGAACATCTCACACTCTGAGGAGCTCAGGGACCGGCCTCCTGCTGGTGCCCAGAGTCACGACTAAACAAGGGGAGTCAGAGTTTCAGGTTCATGCAGCTAAAACCTGGAACAGTCTGAACATGTGAGACAGACTCTTCTGTGACGCTGTTTAAATCCAGGCTCAAAACATTTCTGTTTAACTGTGCATATGAACTGAAAGGTTTTCATTCCGCACTCTTCTCTCCAATTTATGTCTCTCTTTTTTCATTTTAATCTTCATGATTATTTATGTTTTGATTTGTTTTTATTATGATTTTAATGTATTTCTTATTCTGTAAAGCACTTTGAATTACTTTGTGTACGAATTGTGCTATACAAATAAACTTGCCTTGCCTTGCCTTAAAATATGCTGTCCTTGTTCCCAAGACACATTTCTCCCATGAGAGACAAGAAGATTAAAAGATTATCTTATCTTATCTTAACATGGCTGAAAACTCAAGAATCCACTTTGCATAATATAGATCTGTGACAAACTGAACTTTTGACCAATTAAACAAGCATTCATTTAATTTTACACACTTGTTAATTTGTTAATTTCTCCATAACCAACTAAACTGCTAAATAAAACTTTCTCGGATTTGTTTTATTTACTCTTTGTTTAGTTCCTTTAAATTCAACACAACACACAAATTACTTTAAGATACTTTATTTAATTTAGTTATGCATCAGTTCCTCCAGACAGACCCACCTCCTCACCTGTTCCTCCACATGGTCTGGAGACAAAAGAAGGAGCGTGCCTGAGGACGAACACTTTTAAAGCCTCTGGGGGTAGTTTTGGGCCAGACCATGGGAAGAATACATTGGAAGCATGTAGATGACGACTTCCAGCGTAGTTTCTGACACTGGACATGTGATAAACCGAGGATTCAGCAGCAGCGTCTTCACAACATGACAAAGCTTTTCATACAGACAGCAGCTCACACATCACATTATAACACAATAACAAAAAAGGTAATAAACTTCTAAATAAGTAGCAATAAAAAATGGCAAGAGACTGGTGTCAATAAAACATAAAATATCTCTCTTTTCCAGAGGAGCGTCCACCAACGGCTTGTTTCCATGGAGATGTCTTTGCACTGCCTGGAATTTTCTGCAGCACGGCATTAAACATTTCCATTTCCAAAGAAACAAACAAACAGGTGATGCTGCTAGGTGAAGATACATGTCAGATCTGTGGAGAGGCGACTACACTGACAGTGAGAATGCAGTTTTGAAGGTATGTTTGAACTATAAACATAACTGTCATTTATTTAAAGGTGGACAATGTAACTTTTTGGTTGAGGGTCCATCACCTGTTTGTTTCTATGGAGATGTTGTTGCTCTACCTGGAATGTTCCACAGTGTGACATTAAACAGCTCTACTTTACATTTATTCAATTACAGGTGGTTTTATGGCTCAAAAAACCTAGAAAAAACTGCATTGTGCCTGGTTTGATCTCCATGGAAACGGACCTTTAATCTCAAATAAAACTGCAAACACATGAAACTTGACTCAAACTCCCATTTGTGTGTGACAGCAAATACCGTCACGCCACAACAAAGCCCGTGTATTGTGGAAACTCTACTGCAGGGTTGTGGGTTTGATTCCCTGTTGTGTAAAACCCAATCGGCAGCAGAAACTCTTCCCACAACAAAGGGCCCCGCCGGCATGAGGGAGGGGCCCGGAGCCACCATAGTCCTGCTTACACAACCAAACCCCACACGCTCATTACTGACTAAGTGTTCTTGGAATTGAAATATTTGATAAACACAACACTACTCCACACACTGTACTTTTACTCCTACTTGAGTTATACTGTAGATTGTACAGTGTAACAGTACTTTTACTTGAGTAAAAGTTGTGTTTTCTCTTCTCACTGTAAGTGGCAAAAGTTGACATTATGAAATTATTTGAAAATTTGCGCTCCTTCATATGATTTTGTCTCATTTTTGTGTCTGTTCTTTGAAAACACAATGATTTAAAGGTCAAGAAATGGACTCTTTGTGTTTTGAGTCATGTTCAAATAAAGTGTCAGTCCCAGTTTTGAGTCGTGTCCCCGGTCCCAGCAGATTTATCCACAACCACTGATTTGTCCCAGTTTTTTACCCAAAAAAAAAAAAATTTTTTTGCAGATTTTCAGATACCATATTTGTCAGACTATAAGTCGCTCCGGAGTATAAGGCGCATCAGTCAAAAAATGCATAATGAAGAAAAAAACATGTATAAATCGCATCAGAATATAAGTCACACTTTTTGGGGGAAATGTGTTTTATAAAATCAGAGACCAGGAACCGACATTTCATCTTGAAAGGCAAATTCTAGTAATGACAATAGAAGAGAGAACAACAGACTGTTAATGTCACATATGAACAGTTCTTCAGATAAACTATAACATAAACAACAGAACAGAACAAGTTTACCAAACTCTCCATCTCACTCCAAATCACTAAATCCATTCAATTCTTCATCCTTGGTGTCACTGCTGAGCAACTCCACGACTTCCAGAAGTAAATGGAGCGACACTTCCTCTTCTGTGTAGCTGTCATCAGACTCAGCATCAGTTCCAGTTAGAATTAATTTGGTCTTTCTGAATTCCGACAGGATGGTTTCAGTGTCACTGAAGTCCAGGCTTTGTCCATCATCCAGTGACTTCAGGAAAGTTTCATGGTGCATCCTCCCAGTGTCACAAGTTTCTCACTCACTCCAAACTTTTTTTCTGCTGCTCGATTACCGTTTTTAGCTGCAGATTTCATGACTTCACATTGAAATCTGCAAACATGAGTCCAGAGTGTAAGTCATAGGACCACCCAAACCATGAAAAAAAGTGACTTATAGTCCGGTACAAACAAAAACTGTGCCTTATAAAAGTAAACAGTTTACATGAAAATAAAAGAAATGCATACAAAACACAACAGTGAATAAACCCATATGTACATATAAAAGAGGTAATTGAAAAGCTTTAAAGGAATCACTTCAAATCATTCAAAAAAGACATCAGAAAACCAGCCTCTTTTCAGGTCATTCCTCAAGTGTTCTGTTTGGTTTAAGCCTAAAGAAATGACATTTGTGAATAAAATGTTTACCTAAAATCAATAAATTGTTGATACCAAATTCCATTTTGCTATCATCATCTTTGCAGAACAAGATTATCAGAGCCAAATATATCTGGACCAAATCACTATGAAGGAAGTCCAGCTCATCCATCTGTGGAGTAACAGTGCCACCTAAAGTCTGGAGGCTGTGTGTGTTTTGGAATTATTTACAAATGTCTCTAGTGAATAAACAGCCTCAAAAACAAATGTAGTCCTATCTTATTTTTACACGCTATTAAGAAAATGCAGAACAACTTGTACAATGTGTTAATATTGCAATATTTTATTTTAGTATCACTTTCTGAGACAATACGTTTGGTTAAAGTAAAGACACAAGTGGGCAGGCCCTAATCTTCTAGAAAAAATGTGTAAATGAAAAATTAAAGCCACAGTATGTAACTTTTTGCTGAAAAATAGACAAAAATAAAAGCTTTTTTCCCCCCATTTTGGTTGTTATTAGATTTAGACAAACTTTATTGATCCACAAGGGAAATGACTTGGACACAGTAGCTCACACATCACAATATAATATAATAACAAAGAGTAAAATTTAAATGGTAATAATACATTCTAAATAAGTAGTAAAAATAACAAGAAACTGGTGTCAAATAAGGCATAAAAATATCTAAAAAATGTATGTACAAGTAAAAATAAAAGATAGAAATATTTATTTATTATTTATTGCAATGAGAAACACACGTCCTCATTGTGAGCAGTTTGCATCTCCACAGATCTGACTCTTTTTGATCTGTTTCTATGGAAATATTTGCCTATAATATTCCACAGTATCACAAAAGATGTATCTGTCCTCATATAAAATGTTCCGAAGTGTGGTTTTAACTCTTTATTTCCATGGAATCATGCAGCTGACGTGCCACCTCCAGAAGAGTACATACTGTAGCCTTAAAGGTGCACTGTGTAACTTCTAAGGTGGATGACTGGCTACTTGCTGGTCTCCATGGATGTGTTATTCCTTTGCATGGAATATTCCACTATATGGCATTAAAATGATCTGCATTGCATGTACTCAATTGCAGGTGTTTTTTAGCTCAAAAAAACCCTTAAAAAACATGAATTATGACTATGTGTGGGCTCGCTTCTCCATAGCTCTGACCTGTAACTGCATTGTGACAACCAACATGCACATCCAACTAAAACTGTGTGTGCTGAGTCCAAAGATAAAAACAGTACAAAAAAGAAAAGAGATCCGCACTGTAGTTCTTTGAAGCTCCCAAATTTAAATTGGCCTGAAAGGTCACATTGTGGTGTCACTGAAATCAAAATTTGGGAGCTTCAAAGAACTGCAGTGCGGATCTTTTCTTTTTTTCTTTTTTTTATAACCAAGTTTATTCACCAGAGGAAGTTGTCTTAAAGAAGGGGTTCTCAAACTGTGGGGAGGGTCAAAAAAGGGGCACAGTGTTTCAGTGCAGTACAGTTTGCTTGGCTTTGTAGTAAGTAAATCATTTTGACTTGGTCATTTTATGCAGGGCTCTAGTTCACGTGTTAGTTTCAGCGAGGGTGGCATAGCTTTCATCGCAGTGTCTCGTACGTACTAGAGGCCGCAAGGGAATGCAAAACACGCAGTTTTTGAGAAACACTAGAATAGAGCTAGAAGCTGAAGTTTAGTCATAATCATTTATTTAATGGCCTTTTGAAGTTATTTGTACATGTGTCTACACTGTAAACATTTGGTATTGTGTTAATGTTATTTGGTAGGTGCCCATAGGATCTTCGGCGGGCGGGGCCCCAGGTACCCCTTTGCCTAGGGCCCCCAAATACCTTGAAACGGGCCTGTTTATTCACATGCTGTGTAACATTCAAGGAAAAGCAATTAAATTACATGGCCATGGAGAGAAACAGGTAGCGGACCCTCCACCAGAAAATTTACACAGTTCAATTTTAACATGACTAATATACAGTCCATTTCTGAACCTTAGTTGTTTTTACTTCAAGATCTTAAATGGGAAGCTACGATGTCACTTGAAAAGCTCAAGACAATTGTAAAGTGTGCAGAGACTGAGACATGTGTGTGTGTTTTCCTTGAGACATGCGAAAGGTTTTAGTATAACGTGATACTTATGATTTGACTGTTTTGTTTTGATTGTGTTGCTGCTGCCTTGGCCAGGTCTTTCTGGAAAAAAAATCTGAATCTCAGTGGGACCTCCTGATAGAATAAAGATGAAATAAACAAAAATAAAAATGTCAGTATGTTTTTTTTGCATCGTTTTACCTCTGCTTTACTGGTTGATACTGTGTTTGCGTTGACTGCCTCGGCTTTTTATTGCTACCAGACAGAGTCAACAAACCTCATGACGATCACAAGCTGCAGTATAAAAGCGTAAAAAAACACAAAGGACCGTTTGGCTGGTTGATAGTGCATAGTTTAGTAAATATACAAAGTCAAATTCAACAAAACATCTCACTGCATGTTCAGTTTCCGTACAAACAGCATCATGGTATTTTCATTGTACAAAGATACATTCTGAATTGCAAAGGCTCAATCATTGAAATAAATACTGACATGGCTAAAAGCGACACCCCCCCTCACTCACTCTCTCACGCAAACGAATGACAAGATACTAGAATACTTCAACACAAAATGGCTGCCCACTTTAAAGGAACTGTATGTGGTCTGTGCACTTTTTAAACAGCTACTACTCGATACTCAATACAGATTTTGATAAGCACATTAAAACTGTAAAAGCTTTTTTTTGTTTAGAGAAATTTGTGATTTTCAACAACAAATAATAGTATGTGGTGAACATCTACTAGTCCTGATAAAAGTCCAGCTAAAACTGTTCAGGAAAGGTCCAATTTTATCCAGTTGTGCGATTCTTTTCCAGTATCGATACTTACTTAAATATTTAGTTTCTAGTTTTCGATACTAGTTCAGATCAGAGCGAGTCCTTTTAGATTCAAACCAACTGGATTTCAGCCTCATGTTATTATGTTTTTGTAATTCAGAATATCTAGGAGCACAGTTAAGTCACGAAAACGCCATTTAAAATCAAAACCTTCCACGCAGTTCCTTTAAAAGCAAAACATTACAAATGAACAATAAGAGTTCAATGGCAAACCAGATATGATGACATTGACAACATTTGTGATAGTCCGTTTCATTTTCTTTCAAAAAATAGTTCTCCGACGATTTCCACGTACGAAATTCTGAAAAATAGACCTGTCTATCTACATTACAAAATCGACATCGAGGCAGACGCACAAGTCACAAATTCATATTAGAGTTTTTCCTTTGGTTTCGAACACAACATTCTAAGGAGACTAAATAAATAGAGATTTTAAATGTTGATACCTAAGGCAGCGGTCGGGACAAATGAACAGAATACCACCAGGAATACTCGGATTCTGAAAAACGTTGAAACAAAATGCAAAATGTGATCTGGAAGAAAACTGGTTAATGAGAGCAATTATACTAAGAAATAAAAATCTGTTGCAAAGGATTTTCTGAAATGACAAATTGTACTACAGCAAATTAGGTTAATTCATTGAAATACTTTTTGGTTTCAAACTATTTTAAAGGCTCTGTACATGATTTTCCCCTCGTGTATTTGAGCAAAACGTGTCCGATATATTGTAAAAGCAGCTCTTGAGGTCCACGCTGTACTGGCTTTATCTAATTGTAAAGCATTTTATTGTCTGAGAATCAGGAAGTGTGTTGTTGTTGTTAGCTTTATCATGTCAAAACTCTGCTCTGGTCTCTGAAAGTTGTGAAAAGTAAACTCATAGCAGTGAATAATTGTGTGAATAATCTTCAGAATGCATAAGGTAAGTGAGGTATAACTTCGGTTCACTGAAATTGCTGCTTTTTTAGATTGCTTTTAAAGGGACAAGCCGGAATTTTGCACATAGGACGTCATTTCCTAGTGAGCTAGAGTGTTGGAGACATGTGGAGACACTTTTTGAAATATTCCATCCAGTCCTTGTATTTGCAGAGGTCGCTGGTGCTAGGCTAGTGCATGTCAATGGTCATAGTTATCCTGCCACTATAAACAGTCTTACCCACTCCACAAAACACCCAAAACAAATCTATTATTACACCAGACTGTCCATGTAAATGTCTGTGTTGATAGAATAATGTTTGAAATAAAAACAACTTTGCATCGCATGAATCGTCGCACGTTGAAGGACTACAGAAATTTACTTTGCTCTACTCAACTCACGTCAACAGAATTGTGAGACTTGTTGTAGCTACCGTAAATTCTGCACCTCAGTATAAGCCACATCAATTAAATTTAAGTAACTTTAAAAATTGTACATATATAGGCCGCACTTGAATATAAGCCGCAGGTGTCCACGTCTTCAAGAACGTTTTCAAGTTCAGACCGTCTGCTTTTATCGCCTCTGAAATCTTTTGTCGTCTTTTTGCAGTTTGTCACGCTGCCGTCATCAAAATCTCACCATCGACTCATTTCTGTGCGTATCCGCCGTGTTGC
The DNA here is from genome assembly GCF_026225935.1 of Boleophthalmus pectinirostris. Classification (NCBI taxonomy): domain Eukaryota; kingdom Metazoa; phylum Chordata; class Actinopteri; order Gobiiformes; family Gobiidae; genus Boleophthalmus; species Boleophthalmus pectinirostris. The sequence goes on from NW_026571047.1 coordinate 5,033,576, forward strand.
CAAACCATAGAGTGTATATATGAATGAACAATGTGCCAAACAAAGAATCCGTCCATATATTCATCGCATGGTTTTATTAGCCGCAGGGTTCAAAGTGTGAGAAAAAAGTAGCGGCTTATAGTTCGGAATTTACGGCAGTCCTGCTACAGTTGGACCGACCAGTGGATTACAAACCAACGACGTGGCAACATGGTAAATCAGTGTGCATTTACCAATTGCAAAAATAGTAAATGCAGATGGGCACCATAAAGTTTACACCACTTGAGAGTTTTGTTCTTTCAGTAAAAGATCCTGAAAGAACAAAACTCTGGCTTCTAGCTGCTGGATTGGACATGGACACAACAATGGAGACTCTACCTAACCGGCTGATCTGTAGTGATCATTTCAGTCCAGACAATTTCACAAAGTTCAAAATATATAAAGTCTTTTCTGAAAATGACTGCAGTGCCATCTGTCTTTCTAGGTGCACCAACAGCCTCTGATGAAGAACAGGTTTGTACTCGAGCTTGCTCCTTTCATGATGGTAGTCTACTGGTTGAGTGATGATGACTTACGACAGGTAAAACAGGTTCTAGGTGATATCTGTCTGCTGCTGCCAAACTTTCTATCAGGAAGTACAACTCACTGCTGCTGCTCAGACTGAAATCCTTAAAATTCAAGGTTGGTTTTACTTCTAAAATTATTCTATCGACACAGACATTCACATCAACAGTCTGGCGTTATAATTGTTTTGCTTTGGGCGTTTTGTGGAGTGGGTAAGACTGTTTTTAGTGGCAGGGTAATTACGGCCGTAGCCCCAGCGACCTCTGCAAATACAAGGATTGGATGGAATATTTTAAAAAGTGTTCAGACATTTCTAACCCTCTGGCTAACTAGGAAATGAGATCCTGTGTCCAAAATTTCAGACTGTCCTTTTAAGATCGTAAAAATCCGGTACAGAGCTTTTAAATTCTATATGAATTTTAAAATCTTGTGTGTTTTTCAACATTTTGTCTCTGGACTTTCATAGAATTGTTTGGAGACTGGTACAGATTGTTTTGCATAAAAGAGGCCCATTTGTATACACCCACTGTCAAATTTAAAAATAAGTATAATTTACAAAAAATGTCTTAAGCTCAAATTAAATTATTAGAGGCATTTTAACGTGCTACAAATATTGTGTGAATAAAGTAGTTAAAAGAAGACACTGCAAAAAAGGAATACCTGATGTCATTCTGAAATTTGGAATATTCGCATTGTGTATTCACGGATTAGGCCAAGAATACTTAACATATATCTATAGATTTTTCTTTTTTCAAACAAAATTATCTGCCAGAATAGAAATTTAAATTTAAAAAAATCACTCCAGATAAAATAAATAAGTAAAAAAAATACTCGTGTGTGTATTCCTTCTTTCCAGTGTCGCTATGGTAGGCCACAGATGCGGACAGGAAAGTGCTCTTCTTTAGTCTGGTTGCCGTGGCGCCCGCAGAGGCGACGGGAGGAGGAGGTCACTGGGAGTTGTGCATCACCTGCCACACGATCAGGTGACTGCGCTCGGCTTTGGGCTGCAGCTTGACCACTGGCTCCTCCCCCTCGCCGCCGTCGCCCTCCTCGTCGCCTGGAGAAAGAGAGACGGAGAGAGAGAGTGATGTTATCAGTCATGACGGGGTTATTTATGGATGGTTATTTATGGACAGGTGTTATCGACCTGCAATGTCAACACAAAGGACAAACGTGAGTGGAGCAGCTGACAGGCTTAATATAACTGAAGGAGCAGAAGAAGACTAATGTGCACCTACTGTACATATATTTATTGATCATCACTGCTGCTCACAAACTTATATTTCCTGTTACTACTACAGCCTCTAAGTTAAAGAAGCACTATGTAACTTTAGTTTATATCATCTTTGCTCTGTTTTTCCTTACGGACCGTAAATGTGATGTATTGTATTTATATTATTATATTTCTATTTTTTACTTTATTTATACATGTATAATTACATAATTATGCCTTATTTGACACCAATATCTTGCCATTTTTTCTACTTATTTAGAATTTATTATTACTATTTAGAGCTGCTCAATTATGGAAAAAAATCATTATCTCAATTATTTTGATTAATATTGAAATCACGATTATTCAAACACTTTTCAGTATTTCTCTCCCTCTCTCTAAAAAAAAAAACACTTTGTTTTTAATAATTTACGCAAAACTTTCAAACTGAAAATAAAAATAGGCTACAAATATGAACATTAGGGCAGTTTTGTGAGGTATAAAACATAAAATGAATAAAAATATACTTTTGAACATAAATGTATCCAAAACTAAACTATATATCAAGCTGCTCTACACCCTCTATATTTAAAAAATAAAATAAATATACTTATTTATATTATTATGTCCCGCAAAAATCTCAATTGCGATCAAAATTCCATTAATTATTTACACAGCCCCATTTATATTTTGGCTCTTTGTTATTATATTATATTGTGATGTGAGCTACTGTGCCAAAATCATTTCCCTTGTGGATCAATAAAATTTGTCTAAAGGCTGCCACACACTACAGGATTTTTCTGTCTTAAAAGATTTTTAAACGTGCGACAAACCAGACACGAGGAGAATCTGATGAGACTGCAGCAGGATCTGTCTGCAGACCACAGGATATAAAGTGGTGAGCGCGATCGCATCAGCTAATTCCTGTCTCAGTCACTCAAGATCAGAGTTCTGCACGTCTAGTTTAGATACAAGTCAGAACTGTGTTATTATTATTTGTGAAATGTGGTGAAAAAATTCAGATACATGATTTTTAATGCACAGAATGTTGGAGATAAAGTACACAGGAAGTAGAGTCACTATCACTGATCTGCAGCTTCACCTCCGTGTGCTGTGTGACATAAACAGGCACTGTACAACTTTACAAGAGGTAAGTAATAATTATTTTCACTATTTCTTGAGTTTGTATCTTGTGCCTCTGTGTCCATCTCTCCTCTGCTCCTTACGCTTTGTTTTATTAGCTGTTGCCATAGCGCTGTTGATGTTTAGTGGTTATGATTTGACAGAGCAGCAGGGGTGAAGACACAGACACCACACACAAGAAGCGCATCGGAAGACATAGTCGGGTCACGCCTCCCTGAACTCAGTGAGAAGAATCCCAGCCAAAATCAGGCAAATTCTCCTGTAGTCTAGTTGTGTAGAATCCACCATCTGCTTGTCCCCATGAAGATGATACTGCTTTGTCAGAAATGTTTCACAATATTGTGTTAAACAAATTCACTGGCCAAGTTACAGGTCAAATCTGTGGAGAGCGCACACTTCACTGAGCACAATGGGGTCCTGTATCGCGTGGCTCATGGTGTGGCGTTTAGGGTGAACGGCGAGGTTATTGGTGGAAAAAGACCGTGTGATGGTAGTGTTGGACTGTTACTGTGTGTCGATGCTTGTACTGACCCATCCTGAAGTCGATGTAGCCCTCCCCTCCGCTCATCACCAGAGTGGACCTGCCTCCTTCCTGAGCACTGGGGTCCTGGGGCTTGTCTCCTGCCTCCATTCCGCTCCACGATGGGACGGACTGACCTGGATTGACAAGAGAACACTGTGTAATAAAGACACAATGCACAGAGGGAGTGACAAGTAAAACTGTTTTATACTGCACTGCTTTTTCTATCAAAAGTTAATTTGGGTTGTCTTTCATATGTGCACCTCCGGCCTCTATGGGGCACTGTGGTTTAGCTGGTGGGGGTGAAAGCCCCAGGTATAAAAGGGCAGAAAAGTGGCAGCAGGTGTTTGAAGGAGCAAAGACATGTGATTTTTGACTGTGTCTATAATACAGCAGTTGTTCCATATATTAATGTATCAAATGTGAGTCCACGTGACATCCAGGAGCCCTCAAACCCAGAGGACAGACGTCTGGTCCAGGAACTTCCATCCCTGGTCCAGGAACTTCCATCCCTGGAGGACAGCGCTCTGGTCAGGGTGCTCTGTGAAGAGTTGGAGCGAGCAAGGGCCAAACTTGCAGATCAGGGCCAAATAACCAATTCTTTGGACCACAAGCTTAGGTCTCAGGAGAGAATCAATCAAGAAAAAGACTTGAAGTTGAAAAAATTCAATTCACTACAGAAGAAAGCCAAGCAACTACAAGACCAAATTAAAATACATATAAGGAAATCCGGTGCACTGTGGTTTAGCCGGTGAGAGCGAAAGACCCAGGTATAAAAGGGTAGAAAAGTGGCAGCAGGTGTTTCAAGGTGCAAAGACATAAGATTTTTGACCGTCTATTATAATTGTTTCATGTGTTACTGTGTCAAATGTGAGTAAAATAAATGATTTTAAAATAATTTTTTACTTCACTTGACTTGTTTTGGTATTTTTGGAAGACACGTATGCTTATAGACTTCTGTACACCTTCAACCACTGAAGACAAAGGTGCATTGTGTAGCTTTTCTGCATCAAATGCTTTTCTCCATGGAGATGTTATTGATTTGTTAAGAATGTATGGCATTAAATCTGCTCTTTCCATGGAAACCAAACCAGGCAAGGTTCAGGACAGATCTGTGGAGAGGCGACCCCGCTTACAGTCAAAATGTCTGTTTTTCTATGTATTTTTGAGCTGTAAAAGCACCTGCAATTTAATAAATGTTATGTAAAACTGTGTAATGTCATCATGTATCCATGGAAACACGCAGGTGACGGACCCCCAACCAAAAAGTTACACAGAACATGTATTCATTCACAGCAGAATATTTTGTACTGTACTACTCTGTTCAGAGGCCTTTACCTGGGACAGCCGTGAAGAACTTGACGGCATCTCTGTGTCCGTGGAAACAGAGCTGTGCGTGAGCCATGGAGCAGTAGGGCACAAAAGTGCCAGCATGCACCTTGTCTCCACTCTCATCCCCATACACTCGCACCACACTCCCCGGGCCGGAGGAGCCTTTGGACGTCTTGTTGGCTGCTGTAAAAGTAACGGTTATTGGTTATCTTACAATATTTGAATACTTTTTAAACAGTAAATCATAGTACTTTCTTGTCTATTCCCATGTGGTTTTATATGTGTGTAATCCCAGAGTGGTCCAGGTAGTTCCATAGTGGTCCATGGGTGTATACTAGTACTTATACTTATACTTGTATACAGCTCAAGATCATTCTAAAGACATTCAGGAAAGGTTCATTTCTGTCCTGTCAGTGTGATCCTTTTAGAATCAACAGCTGCTGAATTTAGTTTTGATACTAGTTATATTAATTGATAAGTATCAGATTTTTGATACTTACTCTAGCTTAATGTAAACTGTAAATGTCAAAATGACTACAATAGGACCATTACAGTGATATATTCAGTCTAAACATAATAAGGAGGATGCATTATGTTAGGTCTGCACAGTACGTTATAAAATGATTGTTAACCCGTACGTTTATTGCACATTTTTGTTAGGCTTATGTATGGCACAAAAAAGAACAATTATCAGAACATCTTTCAGTATCATGGTTCACAGTAATATTACTGTACTTTAAAGTTTTGTGGTTGTTTCAGAGCCTACTGGCACCAGTAATAATTCGTATAAATGATAGTTCTGTATGAAACAAGGTGTAGTGTCTGAAGTGTTCAGCTCTTACTGTCTGTGAGGGGGATGGAGATGATGACTCCATTGCCCGTGCCGATCCACAGGCGCTGACAGGAGATGGTGAGGGCTGTGATTCTGACGAAGGAGAAGCCTAACTTTCCTGTACCTGCACAACACACACGAGAATGTCACAAAGGGTCCAAGTAAACAGCAGAGTTTAGGATTATGATTTTGGACACCAAAAACACTTTACAGCAGGGCTCTTAGTAATTGTAATTTCAATTATAATTTATATGTCTAAGTTGTCTTATTGTTCACTATCACTGTTCTGAATTTCATTTGCCTACACCAAACTTTGCTTGTCCTCACTCCCATAGGGATACACTTCTAGGCAGCTCTGTTGAATCGGGTCACTTTGGACATTGTTGCGATGCCTGTTTTATCTAATTTTTCATCAGACCGGACAATCCCATACTCAGTCTGGGTACTTTTCGTCAAGTTTGCGAGGAAAAATAATAATAAAGAAGAAGAAACAGGTGAAGAACAGTAGCCCTCCCCAGTTACTCTGTTACTGGCTCGGGCCAATGATTATTTGCTCAGATCAGGAGCGTCCCTAAACTGTGACAAATGATCATGGGCAGGAGTTTTTAATGCAAAAGTAAGTAATTCTACTAAGATAACTTCAAACACATGACTCTGCATTCTGAATGATCCACATTATTAACCAGTCCTTGGCCCTCCTCTGAATATGCTTCAGAATGCGGCCCTTGGTGAAAAAAGTTTGGACCCCCTGGCTTAGAGAGACGGAGGAGTCCATACTCTGTAGTGTGACAGGAACAAGACTAGCAATCTTGCCCTCCTATCACCACAAATCACATTGACCTTCTGTCTACAAGAAATTCCTCTTAAAGCCTACTCCAAAGAATAGTTTATTCTTGGTCATTCTTTTCTGTCCTTAGTGTATATCTGTATGAAAACCGGAGAGGAACAGACAGTTGGACTAGTGTGAGTGTGTGGAGAGTTTGTACACACACCTAACATCTTGCTGACATAGGGTTCGATGTCCACGTCCTGCAGGTGCTGGTGTGTGTGTGCGTGGAAAAGACGCAGTGTGGAGTCCAGGCGGATGGACACCCAGATGCCGTCCCCCTCCCAGGCCATGAGACGCACCTGACTGTCCTTACGAGGGTGGGCGTCAAAGCACTTCTGAGGAGATACCACAGGGACACTCAGGAGGGACACTGCACACTTGCATTACACTGCATTACTGGTTTCTTTGCATGAATAAACTCAGCCAAGGTGCGCCCCCTGTTGAAAGTAGTACCTCGATGTTCATGGCTCTGGGGTGCACCACGTAGATCTTGTTCCTGGAGCCACACCACACCTTGTCGTGGACCACGCTCATGCAGCGGATGGAGTGATGAGGCCGGCCCAGGGTTATCAGGTGGTAGTTGGTCACGTCCCACTGCCCGTCTGAAAATATGGAGAAATGGGTTTAAAATATTGAATTTGTGTTATATTATTTCAGTAGGTTGACCTCATGTCACATCGCAGCATTGTAGAATCTTGATAGTTTAAACTGAGCTGGAAGACAAGTCAGAATTTTATGGTGGGCTTTGCTGTTTAACTGTCAGATTGCAGAATTGCTGACCTTATTTATGGTTCATATCTCTAATTACTGGGCTTATCCACATGAAACAAAAACTGGCACAAAGCTCAAGTTATATTATTTTTATACAGTACTGGTCAAAAGTTTTAGAACGCCCTACTTTTTCCAGTTATTTATTGCAGTTCAAGTCGTGCAAGTCCAATGAAAAGCTTGAAATGGTACAAAGGTAAGTTCTGAACAGCCAGAGGTTAAAAAAGATACAAAACACAAATCCGAGCTCTGTCAAAACTACCTCAGGAAAAAAGAACAAGATGGTAAAGCTTGAAAACATGGAGTGTCCAAAACAGTGTCCAGATTTAAACCCCGTAGAGCTGGGTTGGGATGAACTGGACAGAAGAGTGAAGCAACCTACAAGTGCCACACATTTATGGAAACTTCTGCAACAGACTTGGGAAGAACTTTCTGAACAATATTTCTATTGTAGAAAGAATGCCATGAGTGTGTTCAGCTATATATCTGCCAAAGGTGGACACTTGGATGAATTAAGATTTTAAAATATGTTTTGGTCTATAAATTGATTCCATGATTTATTTGTCAACTCAAATTGCTATTCTATGTTTTTATTTCAGAGTGCAATGACACAATAAATGATAAAAATCTGGAAAAAGAGTGGTGTTCTAAAACTTTTGACCAGTAGTGTATATTTTAAGAACCCCAAAGACTTAAAGCCATGAGATGAATATGACAAGGTTGTGGAGCCAATCACAAACAAATAATAAGATTCAACATTTGTGAATCTTTTATATAAACCCTGCCATTAACCTGCTATTAGAAAATCATATCATCATCTCTGTGCAGAAAACCTATTGAAGTGTGTAAACTGATTTACCGTGTTGTATGTAACTCACCGGCCCCTCTGTGGAAAATGGCGATAGTTCCGTCTGACAGCCCCACCAGCACCCGGCCCTTCACATGACTGCAGGCACAGGGCACAAGGATCAACAGAAAGTTCAGCAACAGGATACATGAGAATTTAATCAGGAGAGGATCAGATAGTGTGAGGATTTTTGCTTAAAGAGAGGGAATTATGCTATATGATGCTTTTTGCAGATTTCTAACATGCTATAATCATCAAAAACATGCCTGAAGAACTTGTATATACCATCCATGCATGTTTGAGTCATCTAGCGATTGCTTCCGGCCTTGTTCAAACCCTCTTTATTGTTAGCTGTACAATCCTGTTCAAGACTCATCCCACACCCCCTGCGTCACCCATGCTCCTGCACAACTATTTCCCCTAAATACACAAAAGCATGATACAAAACAATACACTACAACTTCACAAGCCTGATGCAATGTGATCACGCTCTGAAGGGGGAGTGACTCAGCACGGGGAGAAAAGGGAGGGAGGACTCAGAGTGTGAAAAATGAAAATGAAATGTGAAATGGTAACACTGCGATCTAAATAATAACACTTTGATTAGAGCTTGATCAGACCGGGGCGTCAAGGCGTCCAGTTTACATGCAAAGTCTATCGGCATCAAAAGTTGAAAATACTGAACTTTTGGCATCGAACATGCTACACTGATGTAGAGACGTTATTACCCGGAAGAAGGAGAAGAAAGAGAAAGACCTGAGAGCCACAAACACCAGAACAAGAAATCTATGCCGTGTCATTAGCAGAGTATAAATACATAAATGCCGCAACCGCCGAGCCAGTCACCTCCACTGATGTGTTTTATGTAATAAATACACTAAAGTCACTCTCGACCGACAAAACAAGGCACTCACAAACCACAGCAGACGTGCGTCAAGTATTTTTCTCCCGTTCATCCAAGACAAGCGTCGGGAGCGTTCAACTAGAGGCATCCAGCATGTGTTTTGATGCCACGGTCTGAACACAGCTTAATACCCCACAAGAGTGGAATACCCCCTCTTTAAAAGGAGAGAATGTGGAAGGGAGTGGAAAGCAAGTCAGACTGAAACAAGGAAAACAGCCTTCCTGGTTGAATGTATGTGTTCTGTCATACTCACACTATGCCCAACACAGAGTCCTTGAGTTTCACAGAATGGAGACACCTTTTCCGCTGAGCCACGGAAGAATGGATGTATATACTAGAACATAATGAAAAAGAATGAACAATGAAAGTTCTAAGTACCATTAGTCATTTTTACTTTCGGCAGCAGAAAGCAGTTACCATCCGTTCTGCGCCCCGAGCCACATGGTTGGCTGCACGCTGCTCATCCTCTGAGCCTCCTCTCTGCTCAGGTCTTGCTCCTCCTCTGCACCCTGCTCCCCACTGTCCTTCACATCACTGGTCCTGTCATGTACAAGGGGAAATCAGGAAAAACACACATTTGTGTAAAATGTTACACAAACACATGTAAATGAAACAAAATTAAACTCCCTGTATGTTTTTGAGGAGGTATCAACGTTCTGACATGGTTTTTAAAATCCACGGGTACTGATAAATGTTTTATGACTCTGCACTTTGATTTGCCAATACAGAGGAAAATATCTGACTTCAAGCAGGACTGATTACCATGTGACCTACCCAAATCCTCCAGGGTTGCTTAGAGCTAACTTTGAACATAACATATTTTTACTTTGTTTTTATTTTGTTCCATTGTTATGCACAAATATGTTGGTGACTCATGAGTATACCCATGTATGGTCTCTGCTCCCAGCGGGTCAGTGAAGATGTGCTCCGTGTACACTCCTCTCAGACTGCCTCTCCTGTCTGCATCTGTGGGGCTCCCCTCCACGGCTTCTGTCGCCTCCTCTTGTCTGGAGTCTGAACAAAAACATCACTTTACATCCTGTGCAGATAGTCGAAATGGGCTGCCCCCTCGTAATGAGCTACCAGCAGTCTAACTCAACAGTGACATCTATCGATTCAACAAAAAAAACTACCTTACGTTTTTCCTTTTATAGTTGTATAGATCCAATAAAGCCTAACCCTTACCTCCCCAGTTTTACAACATATTTCTTTGGATTAGAGACAACAGGTTTTATACTTTTTCACATTGATTATTAGTGATTATACTTTATACCTTAGTTATGTCAAATTTCAACTAATTTATATGAATCTCCGTAGTTCATTTGGACAATCATATTCTGCTCAAATAGGGCTCCGACTAAAGAGAGCACATATCCACAGGCCAATTTAGCAATCAATAAATGCTCCCACTGTAAAATCACCATTATTTACTCATTTATATACATATCTATAGATGTAGCTCATTTCCACAGGCCTATATCTTCAATCAAATACCCAGAAATATTGAAAGAGCTTCTTGACCATTGGTTTCTCTGGATTCTAAACAATCAGTATCAGCATCAACCATGAAAAAAACATATCGTTCGATCTCCTCTTTTGTGTAATAATAGGACATGCACCAGAACGGGCCTCACCTCCGTTGGTCTTCACTGGACTCTGTGGTGCGGCAGAGCCCTCGGCCGTACAGCCCACCACGGTGATGCCCCCCAGCAGGCCCTCCTCTCCTGGAGTGGGGCTGGTGCAGGAGGAGGGGTCCTTGGAGGGTCCCGAATTCACACACACCTCCTCTCCTGCGGGGTAGTCCGTCTCTCTGGCTCCTACACAGTGAGTGCATTTTAGCAAGTATTGGCATGTGTGAAACAGTGAGGAGGACAGATCTCTGAAGCTTAGCACAGACCAATCGACACTTGGCATCTAAAACAGCATTCATTTTATTACAGAAGAGCTGCTCTACTTTCCAACATTCAACAAATTCAAAAAGTAAATGTGGACTTATGGTATACCAAATACAAAGACATGAAGGAAGAGAAGAAACACAGAAACTACACTACACTACACCTTAATAGAGGGAGGAAGTTGTGTTTCCCTTTAATTCTAATTCCAGTTGTGTTTTCCTTCACCATGACTCGCTGTTCCTCTGATACAACCAACAAACCAATCAGAGCGCTCCATTGACAAAGACATCCACTGCCTGTTAAAGAACTGTGGTGCAGTCCAGATCAAACACATGGCAGAAGAGACGAGCTTTCTGCTGGCTTCATACAGCCAACGGGTGGATTGGTGTGCAATGAGTTTACCCTGTAGAGAAGACAGACCTGGCACACTGGCGATGCAGAGCACATGGGAGCTGCACACGGTGAAGCTCTCCAGAATGTTGCCGGGCTGGTTGGCGTCGATGACCACAGCTTTGGTGGAGGCCTGAGTGCTGGTGCAGATCCACACCAGAGATGACAGCTCCTCCTGCTGCCTCAGCTCCTTCTGCTGATCCTGCAAGCACACATACACACACAAATGCACAGACACACACAAGAGCATGAGGAAAGTTAGAAGATAATTCATTTCATTTTTCATTTTAATATTAATTTTATATTTTCAATTTATTTATTTTGTGCAGGTCTTTGAACAGTGAATATAAATGAATATACTGTACATGTGCCCAGTACACTAAAGGAACTGTATGCAAGACTGATTTTTAATTCCATAAACTTTGCCATTCACTAGATACAAGGTAGATATGTACAAATCAAATATAGCTTTTACTAATGACAGTTATAATGCTGTATTATTCTTAATTACAAAAACAATGGACATCATGGCCAAATTGTTTGATTGCTTGCTGTTTTCTCAACAAGATTATCCAGTCTGAATGAGTCTTTCATTTGGGTTGCCGGTTTCAGTGCTGAAATCTAGTTGACTGAAACCTCAAATTTTTCTCTCTGATCTGAATGGTCTCTACCTAAACCCCAGCACCTGCAGCCAATCAGGAGTCAGTGCTAGTGCAGCCTCTGCAGCTCAGGGAAGGAATTCTGGAGGTTCTGAGATTTCACATTAGGCCTGGTCTGTCCAGATAATGAGAATGAGAAAAACTTGGATGTGTCTCTATCTGCAGGTTTAAGCACTGGCAACACAGGTTCAGATGTGATTGTAATGCCTTTTTGAAAATTGAAAGAGCGCAGGATACATACAGTTCCTTTAATGTTTCTTTATTATTTTTCTTATTTAAGCTTGAAAAGGAGAGGAATAAGAAGAAAGGTTACTAAATCCTACCCTCATCTTCTAATACATAACTTCAGTATTTGTTTAGCTCCTTTAATCACTTGAACAGAAAAAACTATAACAAATGTATTCTATTCATGACCATCTTGGGACAATGTGGGCCTGGTACCTTGAGCTCCTGGTCAAGCTGGTCCAGGCTGCTGTTTGTCTTGTTCCGGGGGCTGTCAGGAGTAGGAGCGTCGCTGTAGAACACACTGGCTCCTACTATAGAGCCCCCGTCTCTGGTCCTGCCTCCAGACAGGTTCACTCCAGCAGCACACCACAGCTGCACACATACACACACAAACAAACACATACACAGCAGAGGAAGAAGGGAAACAGGAGGAGAAATGTGAATGTTAGTTAAAACAGATATGTTTATCTGTTATTGACCCATGAGTTTCATTGGCTTTATTCCCATGTACATCAAAATCTGATTATCTGATTTCTGGACACTTAAAATTATTCAAATGACATGCACACTGCAAAATCTGATGTGAGTAATCAGAAGGACCGTGAAATCATTAAATTGAGTGACCGGCTCTGGAAATCCGTGGAACAGGTCTTGTTAATGAGACTTTTGTTACAATTATTAGTTTGAACTTTTTTTTTACTTTGAACTATTTATGATCTGATTTTTACTGTGTTATATTTTGATTTTATGTGTGTGACCACCCATACATTTCACTAACAGTATGCTAATGGAGAACATTATGAAGCCCTGTGTGGTGACTGCTATTGTGATTTTAGACTAGAAGTGAAATATGAGAATGAGCCAAACCTTCATAGAAGCATCTTTCTCATCCAGAGGTCTGAGGAACACAGGCACAGGCAGGTTCTTCATCTTCCCCTCAGCCTGTCCTCCATTGGCCTGCAGGTGCACACACTCTCACAGTTAGAACTCAGGTTTGAATGTACACATGTATCAGATCATACAGAATGTGGAGCGGACCTTGTACTTCTTGGGCAGACTCCAGCCATAGGCCTGGACCCTTCCATCCTCTTTCTGAACGTGAGCTTTGACCTGCTGGTACTGCGCCCTCTTCTGCTCACGGCGGGACACGCTCTCAGCAGGAGCTCTGAGGAACATAAGGTAGATGATATAATGTGGACTTCTCAATCACCTATCATCATAGATTTTAAAAGTATATTTCAATACAAGAAAAAAACCTCAATATCACAATTATAATACAAACACCTTGACATGTTTCGGCTGAACTCTGTTCCTTCCTCAGAAGTGTCACGTGATGTTGCTGTAACGTGTCAGCTCATGTAAACAGATTTTGTTGTTTGATAGTATCAAACATAAAAAATCAGGAAAACCATCTCATGAACTGGGACAATGTTAAGGTCATAGGCACAAAGAGTAATCAGCACCATCCTTGGATCAGACAGGCCACTGAGATCTGAAAATGTGCCCACGTGACTGTAAATTGGGATGAGAGGGTGTATAGACTTCCTCACACCTGGGATAAATTCTAAAGAAGTTGGACTGCAGACAGTGCTGTCGTCCTACTGTACCAAGTAGAATAACAGCCAAAATCTGTTTAAATCAGCTGAGCAGACATGTCACAGAGCCATCAATCAATCAATCAAACTTTATTTAAAGAGCACTTTTCATACAAAAATGCAACACAAAGCACCATGATGTCATGTGGGGTCCGTACATAAGAATCTAAAGTATATTTGGTGATAGATTAGACCTACAACAGTCCTGTTATAGATCTGGTTTAGCCCCAGATTAGACTTGGAATAGTCCTGTTTAGACCTGGTTTGGATCTGGTTGTACTCAGAAAGCCAAATCTTTCCTTTTTGTGGTACTTGGTGTGAAAGGTCTGAGTGCAACTGATCTAAAGAGTTTGAAAAGTAAGTTGCGTGCTCACTCTTCATTGAGAAAATCGAAGGCCTTGCTCTTGTCACTGGGCAGCTGCTGGAGGGTGCTGCTCTTCTTCTTCACCGAGGGCTGGACCTGGGAGGTGGGGGCGTTGTATTTGACGTTGACCGGGGACTCCGCTGAGGGCTTCTTGGCTCCTCCTCCGGACGAGCTGAACAAACGGCTGAAACTGCAGGAGTAAGGGCGGGCGAAGGGGAGAGGGAGAGGGGGAGAGAGAAAGAGAGAGCAGACATACAAGTAGAGGAGTGACACAAGCACAGCTAAAGCAAAGAAACGGGGTTCAACACACAGATTGGCCCTTAACCAAGCCCCACACACCAAGCTGTTATATACATATATAAGTTATATAAGGTACCCTTGACTAATAGAGAATTTTGAAGTATATCTGTGCAGGTTTGTGTGGTAGTATTGGAAACTTTCTGACCCAGAAATCAACTAACTCTCATGGAGTTTTTGGATTCTGACCCCACCCCTAAATCAAATTCTAATACAATAAACAGTATTAGGGGTAGGCTAATTAAAAATGATGATACCAAATTTGGTGATACAGGTTTTTTTGTTTGTTTCTATGTCAACCCTATGATTATGTGCTCCAATATTTGAGGCATGTGTACTTTTATCCAAAATACTCCTCATAATGTGTGAGGTGTTTTTTAGAAGCATGTAATCGTATTAGTGAAGGGTACATGTCTGTCTGTATCCTGCCACCCCCTCAATATTCATAGATCAACTGATGAACGCGGAGAGCAGGAAGTGTTAATGTTAGGCTCAGGGCGTTAGTGAACACACAACAACACAGGCCTGTACGAGAGAGGACATCCCCAAATCATATCTGACTAACCCTCGAAATTATTGTAGGTGAATTCCTACTCAGTCAATACAACATTTACTCAATTCCACTTTTGTGTTTGCATCCAAGAACAGTTAAGCTAAGAAACAGCTAAGAAAATGCAAAAACAGCTAAGAAAATGCATCATAAATTCCCTATGTATAAAGATTTCCTACCGATTTTGTCCTAATTTGCCTGGTTTTATCCCTTTGTTTGTCATGTTTTGCATTTTAAAAAGTAAAAGAAAGGAAATCTAAAATTATAATGCTTGTAAAATCCCTCCCAGGTAGGATCCATAGTAAGGAAGAAATTCAATTCTGTCAACTTAACAAGAGTTTATTTAGATCTTCAGTTCTGGTCAGATGCTGGTGAACACTGCCTTATATATTGTCTGAAGGGAGGAGCTAAATACACTGAAACTACTGTGGTCTATTAGGAGTACTAAACTGCACTAAGTGGGGATTGTGCCTGAGTCATATTAGCAGAATCATTCAGGCCTCTGATTGGTGCTTTCACACCTCTGAGCTTCAACAGGCTATCACTATTGTTTTCTTTGTTTTGTTTTAGGTTTTAGGATGGAGTTGTAAATCGGAGATAGATGATGTCTGAGGTCTCCATTTATGTTCAAGGATGGATTGTCTTTCTTCACAAAAAAAAAGCCTCTTTAACTCTCCTCTCAAACCAATTATTTTCTCTGGCTCAGATCTGTACCTCAGTATCCTCAAAGGAGTGGCCCGTGGCTTTTAGGTGGAGATATACAGCAGACCGAGGTCCACTATTCCTCTCTCATCTGTGTTGGTACATCCTCTTATGAAGTGGCTGTTTTGTGTCTCCAGTGTAGTGCTCACTGCAGTCTTCACCACACTGAATGGAGTACACACCATTGCTTTGTTTGTGGCTCGGTGTTTTGTCCTTTGGATGGATCAGTTTCTGTCTTAACGTGTTTTTAGATTTGAAATAGACTGGGATTTCATGTTGTTCTTTTTCAAACCTACAAACAAGTTACGATACTGAAGAAGCAGCTTGAATGAGCAGTGAAACATATTCAACCAAGACTTTTGTATAGTTGACAGAATTGAATTTCTTCCTTGCCTAAAATTATAATATTATTCATGTTGTCACAACACTAAAATTTCAAACTTTCGATGCTAAAGACTCTAGACTACACTCTATAAGGATTTCTATACCAAATCGGTCATTTGAAAAGCTCTTTCCTATTGGAACATTCTACACAAAAAAATGTATTTGTTAATTATTATCATCCTAATTCTGATAAAACTGTTCTGGAAAGGACAAATTGTATGTGATTGCTTTTATCAGTATCGATATTTGCTTAAACTAGTTTTAGTATCAATTAGTATCTGATTTGATACTTCTGACAAAACTAATTATTATACTATTATATAGAACATAATCATTACACTGATAGCCTGAAACAAATGTCTAAACGTAGCACTGAATTTTCAACACTATGATAAAGAGATTTTCCTAAGCCCCTCCTCCCAGAATCATAGCAACCCTCCCAACACACCTCCTACGAACGGACATCACAAAAATGAGCAGAAAGAAGTTAAAGGGACACACAAACAAAGCAGAAGACACCATTAGTTTATCAACTTCTGCTCAACCTGATCCCTGTAATCAACAAACATTCCAGTCCAAACGCATTCCAATAAGTGCGCCCAAACCAGTCAGAATAATGTGACAGAGCTTTACCTACATCCTGTGAACAACCATGTGACATAGCACCAAAAAGAAACGCAAAACAAAATAGTGGATTTAATGTTGTATTACTTTTAATTTATCTTACTTATTTTAAGATTATTAAGATTCTATTGAAAAGCAGGGCAGAGAAATTACTTACAATTGCCACAGGCTGGATTTCTTCTTCTCTGGTAGACTGGGGTTCTCCTTGGAGGCTCTGAGGAAAAAGATATGTTCATTATGTTTATATTCTGTGGATCAATACAGGACTTAGGTGTTTTATAGCTCTTCTTTTTCTATCTATCCTGGCCTAAGACCTTGAGACTCCACATATCTGATTGTATGTCCCCGTGATGCCCTTTATGCTGCTGCTCAGACTGTTTTGTTTATCATAAAAGGTATAGATATACGCACGTCACTGGTGCAAGGCTAATACAGTGATCAGTCATCAGGCAAGTACAGCAAAGTGTTGTGTTTAATTTCACATTCTTGATTCAGGCCACTAGGGGCCAGCGTTTTTAAGGAATAAATATAAAAACTTTGACTTTGTAAGAGTAGCCTGTTAATATCCCCTCCTCTTCTTGGGAGCTTACCTGCTCTATTCCAATATATTGAAGGGAGGAGATAGGGTGCTTCTTTAAAATGGGCAGCTACAGGATTTCTTCTCATTATATATTGTGTTGTGTGGACATGGCTCATGTTTGGACTGGCCCGTCAGTGGGCAGAATGTTTATATGGGAGTGGCACACTGAGAAAACCATGACATGATGAATATCCCCTGATCCAAACATTATCATTCCTTAAATGCAGTTTGGGCTCAATACTATAAAGGTATTGAGCTGAGTGTTGATTCCTTGTGTTGTGTCTGAAAATGTGTCAAAGGCAAGAGTTGGAAGTGAGTTAGATACATTTAAGTCAATCACAGATTGTAAATCAGGTATCCTAGTTTTAGCACACCCTGCCTTCTATAACTGCTTACCCTATTCCATTTGTCCATAAGTGTAAATGTTTGTGAGTGTGCAGTAAAATACCGGATCATCTCAGTCCAGCGCACTGCCTCCTGCAGCTCCATCAGTCTCTCCTTGTACTGGTTCCTCTCCATCAGCACACGAGCCATCTCCACCCGAGTGAAGCGCTTCCTCTGGGCTGTGGGCACGTCGCTCTGCACAAACACACACATACAACACTTCAGTTCAAATTCAATTCATGTACTTTTTCTATAGAATTCATCTTAGTTAGATGTAGACCAGAGCCGGATAAAGTGCTAATCTTTTTAGGCTCATAAAGGGGGAACAGGAGGAGAATTACTACGACAGATTTTTCTTTTATGTATGTTGCATATTAGGGATAATGCTATTCATACTATATATTGTACTGCATTCTTTAGATTGTATATTGTATAGGAAAGGACAATAACTTGTTGTTTTCATAAAATTTCTATAAAAGTTGTTCAAACACCTATGAAATTATTAATGTCTTTTTACCTTTAAGTACATGATACACATAGTCGGTTACATTCAGCAATTTTAATAATTACCATGGTAATAATATGTTGGAAATTGCTCATGTCTCAAGTCTCATGTCTAATAATGTATGGCAATACCCTGTCAGCAGACTCACCAGGCCTGTAGTCGACTACAGAAATTCTTGGTCGACCACGATCAACGAGTCGACTAAAAAGGACGTGTGGGAAAAGCTCTCAGAACTATGACGTATCACTGTGTATCTGACCCAAACTACACTCACATATAACACATGTAACATAAATCCTTATAATTTAAATCAAATAAGTCGACTAAGACAGCATCAACAGATTAATCGACAACAGGACAAAAGACCAACAGCCCCCATACTCACATCATCTTCATTGTCGTTCTTCACCTTGCGTTTGGTCTCCTCTAGCTCAGTCCGAAGCCTGTGTATGAAAATAACCAAGCTTTAAAGGCACACCTGAATGCACCATGAGTCTTTATACAGTGAGACAGAGGAGAGCAGGCCTCACTTTTTCAGCTCCTCCTCTAGCTCCTTATTCCTCTGTTCCAGTTTGCTCTTGGCCTGGGCCACAGCCAACAGCTCTCCCTGCAGGACCTCCTTCTCACAAGCCAGATCATCCAGCTGGGCTATCAGGTCATTCTTCACCACGTTCAAGGCATTTCTAAAAAGTAAAAAAAAAAAAAAAACACATATTAAATTAGACACAATATGGAAGCATTACATCAAACACCATTATTGCTTTTGTCTCATTTTAGACATGGTTTAGACTGATTTTAAATCACCTTTAGTCTGTAGACTGTAATAGACAAAGCTAAAATAGCAGCCAAGTGAGCATTAGAGTGAAGTGGCTCCAATTCACTTTCTGTTGAAAAACCCTGGCCCCTCTCTCTCTACAATTCGCCACTATGGTCTTAAATGTTCAAATTAAACCAACCTACATGATCCTGATGTTTTTATTTCACTATGTTGTCCCTAAATCAAAATCTGAACATTTATAACAAGCCAATCAGGTGCTGGTGGGAAGGGGCGAATACCTTCAACAACTGCTAGCCCTGATGCAAGTCACTTGGTTGCAACCAAAGGCTATGGGTGATGTCACACTCCCTCAGCCAACTTCTGCCCACAGTCTGTGGTTTAGTATATAATAAAATAAGGTTTAGATTTGGTGGTCCTCAAAATACCAAATATTATCCTTGGTGTTACTTGGGGAGAATTTCTTTCCAAATTATTGACAAATGCCACTAAAATATCAAAACACAGTAATTAACACTGTCATATGTTAAAATGCCAAAGCTTCACCCAGTTATCTATGTTTCAAATTGTACTCACTTGGTCTCGAGCAGCTGGGCATTTTCTTGGATGAGATGCTCCACTTCTCTTCCCATACCTTAAATATTCAAGTGACAAAATAAGTGCATACAAAATATATGGGCAGTATTTTGTAATATTACAAGCTTTAACTAATCTTTTGCAATCCTTCACTACATTTCTTACCAAAAAAGTTGTAGTCTGCCAGCAGAAGAGAACGTAAATCACAAATCTTTATTTTATCAGAATGTCAAGAGCCCTCCACTGATACTGGCACTGATATAATCTATGGTAATGTGGTAAAACATGTATTCTTACTGTGAGTATCTGACCTGACCTGACAGAATAACATTTTCTTTTATGTTGGAGACATACATGTTTATTGTCGTATGGCAGAACATCTAAGATGTGGCATTAAAATCTCCATGGAGACAAGTGAATGAACAGAAAAGTTACTTAGTATATTTTTTAATATACCATTAATTAATTTTTGTCCCAGCTGCCATTCCGAATACAGGGCAGTGCCGTGATTGATACTTTGCTGCTCATGTCATCAAAATTCCCTAGGAGTGTGATGTTAACTATAGGCACTACTCTGTCTGAGACTTCGTTAGACTAATCTGAACTAACCAGAAAAAAATTACTTGGTTGGAGCTGTTTTTGGTGAGCTGATTTTTATTGTTAAACAAGTCCCTCTCAAATAAAATGACAGTTAGTGGTTTTTCAGTTAGTCACTGTCACCTTTTTGTTGAAAATCACAACAGGACCATGAACTCTTGTTATTGATCACTCCTGAAAATGTGCTGTTTTTTGTATTCAGACTATCTAAAACATCAGTCAGTCTTTGCTAATGTGTGTAATGCATTGTGAATCCATGGTGATGAACATGCCACCATAAACATACATGCAGAACACTCCTAGCGTGATTTCACCACAACGTATCACTTAAATATGTTCACCATCTAGTCTACCTATACACAATACTAATGCTACTACCCACCAGAAAACTCGTCTGCGTGGAGGTGAGCAGAGACAAAATCAGAAAACGTTTGTCGGGATAGTGTTTTTCCAGTCTTTTAAATTGTACCTCTTAGGTCCGTCTTACCCAGCAGGTCGGCTCCCTCATCCACGTCTCCCACCAGGTCGTTCCCAGCAGAGGACAGCTCCTCAAACAGAGAGTCTGTGTTACGGTCAAACGCCAGGTTCTCTACACCCCCTTTAGCTGGCGTACTGTGAGGAGAAAGACAAACGTTTATTATAAGGGGATATGACTAATAATTCTGACTTGGTTTGCCAAGATACTGTGATATCTTAATAAATAATACCTCAATATTTATCAAAGTTTCACACCAGTTAAATGGCAGTTTGTACAAAAACGTTGTGTAGAAAAATACAAATATACAGGTAGTAGTGACCTATGTCATTTAAAAATTCATCTAAAATACAGAGACAATTTATACCCAAGGAAGGCAATAATCAATAAACAAAAAAAGGTTGGGTCACTTATTTTTAATAGTCTACTCATAAGTATTGTTTGATGCAGTAAGGTTTTTGCCTTCGTTTACATTATGGTTGCTAGGTAACAGTTATTGCTTTGCCTGGAATGGTGTACAGTATGCCATTAAATTGATCTTTTCTCACAGTGAGTGGGTCAGCTCTCCGCAGTTCTGACTAGTAACCTGGTAGTGTCACCTGCATCACCTGCTTGTCCATGGAGATAGCCAAGATTAATGCCATCTTTTGTAACATTCTAGAAAAAACAATTACCATGGAGACAAGCAATGCAAAATATGACATAGTGCACCTCTAAATTTTGAATATTTATTGCCAAAAGTATATTTTTTTTGAAACAGGATTCTACTCAGAAAATTCTTGAAAAGTAATATTATTCTGATAAAAAACAGGTGAACAGTACCTTGTGGCTTTCAGGCCTTCCAGCTCCATGTCCAGCTCAGGAGTGGACTCAATGATGGCCTGCACTGCGGACTTCTCCAGCTCGTCTGCTCCATCTGAGAAGACAGAGAAAAGAGTAACACAAAGATTGAGATTTATTAGGAATTATAGGCCACATTGATTGTACTCAATCAACAAAAGTGCCTCAAGTTTTTTGGGCTGCATGGAGAAAATCTTAAATTATTGCTAGTTGTGGAGCTAGTCTTCTTAACTTTCTATTTTATACCCCATTTTGTCCATACCAATTAGCCATTTTGGAGGTTTGGTTTATCCATTGGTATCAGAATAATGAAAAATGTTTTATATAAACAGGAAGATGAAACCCATTAATACCTTAATATTATTATTATATATATATTATTATAATATAACAGAATCCTTTTTGGTAATATATTACACACTTACTAGTTTACTCTTGTGAGCTTTAAAGGTGCACTGCGCTACTTTTCTGGTGGAGGGGGTACTTACATGTTATTGCTTTGTCTGGAATGTTCCATGTATTATTAATTGATATAGAGAGATAGATATTAAACATATCTATGTAGCATTTATTCATTATGGGTGTTTCTGTTGCTCAAAAATACAATAATTTCTTCTGTGAATAGAAGCGATTCTCCACAGATCTGAACTGTAATATAGCATAATGCTGTACCCTGCGTGACTCCCTCGTGATAGAGAGGTTTAATCTGTACTGTGGAATATTCTAGACAAAGCAAAAACATTTCCATGGAGACAAACGGGTGAATGACCCTCCACTAGAAATGTATATATATAATGTTGTTACCTCCTGAAAAACAAACCTGGAGTTGTGTTTTGTTTAATTCACACATGTTTGAATAATCCTTTATTATTAGTCTGTCTACATCTCCAAAACTCAAAATACTCTGTTCCAGCTTGTGATGTCATGAAGTGGTAGTTTTCAAGTTAAGAGCTCCTTTTACCTTTCAGTAGAGCATGCCTGAAATTATCCAAATGAGTGTTTTCTGTTTGACTCAGCCTAAATATGCAGGGCTTGTGTGTTAAACATGTGTGACTAAAACAAAATACAACTCCAGGTCTTTGTGTGATGAGGAACCTATATTAGAAAAACAGAATTTGAGCTTTTGAGCTTTAAAACATAAATCACAAATTTAATCATATTCGCAATCCTTAATGGAAAAAAAAGGTAGACTCTGCTAATTGTGCCCATTCAAATTTTAATTCGATTGTGATTAATCTTCCACCCCTAACTGTTCTTGTAACTGTAACTACAACATCAATAGAAACAGCAAACCCACAAGTTACCTTCATCATTAAGCGAAGAACCCTGAGTTCTCTGGACACCGGTGAGATCTTTATTGCTGTCTGGTTTGCCGATCTTGCCGTCCAAGTTTCTGTGGAGTCCGTCTGAGGATCCTCTCTCCTGACTGGGTGTTGCCGCTGTCTCCATGGTGACGTCTGAAGGTGCTGTTGAGGAGGCCGGTGTGGTCGCCCCTCCCCTCAGACTGGACGCTGGGCCCTGAGAGGAGCTGTTGGACTTGGGGAATGTGGATTTGGATGGAGAGCCGGACTTAGAGCTATGGCTTGCACTGGACATCTCATCCTGTACAGAAGAGAACCAAAAGCATAGGTTTTAAATTTGGAAGGATTTTAAAATTTTATTATTGATTTTTTATTTTTTTTTGGAGTGGAACTTCAGTGAAAGTTAGTAGAACCAAACCACATGCTCAAAAACAAAGACCAGTAAACCAGGTCAATTTAAACAGAACATTTTTGAGAATTACTGGAATAATTAATCACACATACATATTTGTGATTTTAAAGTGCACATGACAGGTTACACTACTCATTTCTCAAAAACATAGTCAACATCATAATAGAAAAGGTAAAAGATCTTGTTCCACAAGATCTCACAAGACAAAATTGCCACAAGATTGTGAACACATTTTTTTCCATGTGTTTACGTTTGGATTGGACAAAAAAGGGTTACGTGTTGGTGAGTTACATTTGCCTGGAAATCCAGAAGGATATCTCTCTGTATTTGTTTTACAGATCCATATCCGTTTGGTCCCCATGTCCTCCAACCCATCAGAACAGCATCAGAACAGCCTGGTACAGCAATGAGTCTACCTTTTTCCAGGCAAAAGTTACAATTTTTTACAGTTTCCAAAAAGTAGTGCTAGAACAGAAACAAAACTATGAAATCAAATTATGAGGCCAAAATTGGAAATTTATATATTTAAATGTTAAAATCTCATCTTGTCCCCTTCTCGTGGACCCAGTCTAGTATCTCGTCTCATCTTGAGAAAATTTTGTCTCGTCTCATCCCTAATCATTAGTTATATTTAGGATTTTACTGAAAAAATATTTTTTCTAGTGATTTTGGTAAAGGTTTTACTTCCTTGTTGGACACAGGGAACAAATGTGACATATATGGAGGTATGTTACCTAGCAACCATAACCTAAAAGGGGCCAAAACATGTCTAAATTAGATAAAAGTTATGATTTGACAAATAAAAATAAAGTACAATGAAATGTATTTTCATTTCATTTATTAAAGCTGTCAGAAAAATGTGTTTCTTCCTCCAGGCAAATGCACTTTAAGAGGAGAAGATGCAAAAAAAAATAAACAACAGATATTCATAAGAGCAATACTACAGAGGTCAAGATATTCAGTTAATCGTATTAAAATCACAACACCAAAATAGTAAACCTAAATGTAAAACACAAAATGATCACACACTTTAGGAATGTGACAGTCTGAAAGAAAGTGACAATATTTACAACACTGCAATTTGTTATGGTGACATTCCTGAGCAGTTCATGAAGTCTTGTGAGCTTGACTAGAGACCAGTTAACCATAGCCGTACAGCATGCCCCGTTTGTCAATAACATGCGTCTTTTAGTTGGTTAGTGTTTCCCAAAAGGCTAGCATCTATCACATCACACCACGGCACGTTCTCCCAATCCCTCTACCTGCTCCTTATCGGCACGGTCGTGATTCTGTGGAGAGCATTCACTTTCCACTATCACTGGAAACAACTGCGCCAACTGAGGGGGAGAAAACATCAAACTGTTCCCAAGAGGTTTGTGATAAAAACAGACACTTTATATTGTGAATTTATGGTTGACTAATATAAGAAATGCTCCATACACCTTTATGAACTGCAGTTTTATAGTTTAAAGTTCATAGTTTTTTTTCTTCTTATTTATCTTTTACATCCAGCAGAATGGGATATTTTTATGAAAACAGTATGTATCCAAAGAGAATTCAAAAGATCTGCAAAGGAAAATATTCAACTCATTCATTTTTACATTCAGAGACGAGAAAGGATGTAGGTTCCAATACAGATTTTTTTCAGCTGGTATCACATGTTTGTTGCCGTTGTGGCCGATGATACTGATATTTGGCCATTTCTATATCAGTGTTTTAAAATCTACAACAAATCCCACAAATTAAAGCCACAGTATGTGACTTTTTAACCACAAAAAAGCATATTTAGTTTTTTATTGCACTGAAAAACTTTGAAAAACATAGTCCTTACTCTCAATGGGCTTGCCTTTATTCTTTATTCTTTGCTATGAAAGTTGCTATTCTTCCTGAGGTCCACAAAACGCAAAAACTGCCACATAAATTTCATGAATGCAGTGAACAATTTAAAAAGTCAGTAGGAAGGCCTCTCCACAAACCTGACTCTTATTTGGCCTCATTGTTGCTCCTATAGCTATAATCTTCAACAGTATACCATAAAAAAATCTATCTCCATGAGGAATGTTCCAAATAGGGGGGTGCAAAAATATTGAAATATCGATATATCGTATTGTCTAATTTGATCATACAGTATTGATATCGTGGGCTACTGTATCGATATATCACCAAGAGTAGTTTTTGGTGTATTTTACAAAATTATTTTGTGTAAGAGCTACAGTTGTGTTGACATTTTTACTGTTTTAATGAGTAAAAAGGGTGATTTTCATATAACTAAACTTTTAGCATCACAGTCATGATTTAGCCTTTTTTTCAATGAACAGTACTGAATTGATTTGAAAAATATGTTATCGAATCGTATTTAATCAAAAGTGCACTGTATTGAAAAATGCATTAGAGCAGTGCACTCGACGCAAAACAGTACAGCGTGGGATACATTTTGAAAGCTCATTGCGGGTGCGGGCATGAGTGGGACTGCACAAGGAGGGAGCAGGCAGGATAATAAACTGTAGTTCCGCAAACTGAAAATGAATGTAAAGTAAAATATACAAACGATTAATGTATGCCTATCATACGTCATTTGTGCTCAATATTTTATTTGGCATTAATAAAAACATTTTAAGCAGGCTAAACTTGCAGACATGGTCTAATCTCGCATACATGTTATATAATTCCTTTCCGCATCTCTGTGTTTGATAGAGTTTAAGAAAGCAAATGTCAACTTCTTGCGGGACTTGCAGGAGAGAACAGGACAAAATATTGCAGATGCGGGTGGGAGCGGGAAGAAAAATTACAGTTCTTTGAGGGGCGTGGACTGGAGTGAGACTGCACAATGAGAGTGCGGGTGGGAGCGAAACTGAACATTCCGTCCCACGCAGACCTCTAAAACTTATCATATTGTGGTCCATGCATCAAGGTATGTATCATATAGGCAACTTCTTAACTACCCAGCCCTAGTTCCTTTTAACTTTACATTTCCATGGAGTCCTGCAGGTGATTTGCCAATTCCATCAAGTTACACACTGTACCTTTAAGTAAAGTTGTTGTAAGTTCAGTAACAAATATACTACACTGATTCTGGTACTCTTTATGTCAAATTTTAGAATACACAGTTACACAGTCACCTCTTTAGCTTTACCCCTCATCTATATCTATCTATCTATCTATCTATATCTATATCTATCTATCTATCTATCTATATCTATCTATCTATATCTATCTATATCTATCTATCTATCTATCTATATCTATCTATCTATATCTATCTATCTATATCTATCTATCTATATCTATATCTATCTATATCTATCTATCTATCTATCTATATCTATCTATATCTATCTATCTATATCTATCTATATCTATATCTATATCTATCTATCTATCTATATCTATCTATCTATCTATCTATCTATATCTATCTATATCTATCTATCTATATATATCTATCTATCTATCTATCTATCTATCTATCTATCTATCTATCTATCTATCTATCTATATATATATATCTGTGGTCTGTATCTCCTCCTTTGGCCAGCTTACACACACCAGACAAGACCCACGGTGTAGACTGTGCAAAGAGGCTCCTGAGACAGTCCAGCACATAACTGCAGGGTGTAAGATGCTGGCAGGGAAAGCATACATGGAGCGACATAACCAAGTTGCGGGCATAGTGTACAGAAACATCTGTGCAGAGTATGGGCTGGAGACCCCAGGATCAAGGTGGGAAACACCTCCAAAGGTTGTGGAGAATGACCGAGCCAAGATCCTGTGGGACTTCCAGATACAGACTGACAGAATGGTGATGGCGAACCAACCAGACATAGTGGTGGTGGATAAGAAACAGAGCAGAGCCGTGGTGGTTGACATCGCAATACCAAGTGATGGTAATATCAGGAAAAAGGAACACGAGAAGCTAGAGAAATACCAGGGGCTCAAGGAAGAGCTGGAGAGAGCCTGGAAAGTAAAGGCATCAGTGGTGCCTGTGGTGATCGGAGCACTCGGGGCTGTAACCCCCAAACTGGAAGAGTGGCTACAACAGATACCGGGAAAAACAATGGACATCTCAGTCCAGAAAAGTGCAGTACTGGGAACAGCAAAGATACTGCGCAGAACTCTCAAGTTCCCAGGCCTCTGGTAGAGGACCCGAGCTGAATGAGGGTGAGAGAGACCTACCACCGTGGAAGGTGAGAAACACACATTTTTTTTTTTTTTTTTTTATATATGTATAGTGATTCCAGATTTCATATCTTTTTCCTGATTTCAATAAAAAGGTATTAGAAGCATAAATTGCTCGTCCATCCCTAAAGGAGAGCACTGCTAACACTGCTGATCACACTGATGGACAATATTGCTGAAGTGGTAGAAGGTGACCTAGCTGCTGAACACTTTGCTAATGAGGAACATAGTTATTATGTTATGCAGCACAGTATTGTCTCACAAAAGCCCACACGGTCACGCTCTCATCCCCGCCACGCTTTGATCTACTAAAACCTCCGGCTTCACACTCTATAAATAGCATGGAGATTGATGAAGAGAAAATCGATGACGGTGACGACAGAGAGCACGTGCTGGATCCTCTCTCTGAACACAAAAACACTGGACTGGAGCAAGCTAGCACGGCTTTATTTTCCTGCAGAGATGGAGCTGTAGTTCCAGTAGCAGGCAGCTGACTCCACTCTGCAGTCGCTATAGCAGCAGCCCGCACCCAATAGAGGAAGAGTGACGCAGTCCTGGGACTCTGCTGAGAAAGCAAGTTCTCCAAAACAATACTGGATGGGTCCTGGATGCATACACCTTTTAGAGTAACTGTATCAGTGCAGGGATTGAAAAAGTGTTGATTTTATGACCCCCCCAAAAAAATGGATCAAAGTGTGGATCAGTTTTTTGTTCTGATATTTGCTCTGATAAAATGCATTTCAGTAATCAATATCAACTATTTGAATTAAGAATTATTATTACTGAATCATAATGGCTGTTACTACTATTACTCCAACTGTATGTCTACTACTATTACTCCTACTCCTACTCCTGCTATTACTCCTACTCCTGCTATTACTCCTACTCCTGCTATTACTCCTACTCCTGCTATTACTCCTACTCCTATTATTACTCCTACTCCTATTATTACTCCTCCAATTATTCCTACTCCTGCTATTACTCCTACTCCTGCTATTACTTCTACTCCTACTATTACTCCTACTCCTGCTATTACTCCTACTATTACTCCTACTCCTGCTATTACTCCTGCTATTACTCCTTCTCCTACTCCTGCTATTACTCCTTCTCCTACTCCTGCTATTACTCCTTCTCCTACTCCTGCTATTACTCCTACTCCTGCTATTACTCCTGCTATTACTCCTACTATTGCTCCTACTATTACTCCTACTATTACTCCTACTTCTGCTATTACTCCTACTCCTGCTATTACTCTACTTCTACTCCTACTATTACTCCTACTCCTGCTATTACTCCTACTATTACTCTTTCTCCTACTCCTGCTATTACTCCTACTCCTACTATTACTCCTACTCCTACTATTACTCCTACTCCTACTATTACTCCTACTCCTGCCATTACTGCTACTCCTGCCATTACTCCTACTCCTACTATTACTCCTACTCCTACTATTACTCCTACTCCTGCTATTACTCCTACTATTACTCCTTCTCCTACTCCTGCTATTACTCCTACTCCTGCTATTACTCCTACTCCTGCTATTACTCCTACTCCTACTATTACTCCTACTCCTACTATTACTCCTACTCCTGCTATTACTTCTACTCCTACTATTACTCCTACACTTGCTATTACTCCTACTATTACTCCTACTATTACTCCTTCTCCTACTCCTACTATTACTCCTTCTCCTACTCCTGCTATTACTCCTACTCCTGCTATTACTCCTACTCCTGCTATTACTCCTACTCCTACTATTACTCCTACTCCTACTATTACTCCTACTCCTGCTATTACTTCTACTCCTGCTATTACTCCTACTATTACTCCTTCTCCTACTCCTGCTATTACTCCTACTCCTGCTATTACTCCTACTTCTGCTATTACTCCTACTCCTGCTATTACTCCTACTCCTGCTATTACTCCTACTCCTGCTATTACTCCTACTCCTCCTGCTATTACTCCTACTTACTCCTACTCCTGCTATTACTCCTACTCCTGCTATTACTCCTACTCCTGCTATTACTCCTACTCCTACTCCTACTCCTGCTATTACTCCTACTCCTGCTATTACTTACTCTACTATTACTCTACTCCTTCTCCTACTCCTGCTATTACTCCTGCTATTACTCTACTCCTGCTATTACTCCTACTCCTGCTATTACTCCTACTCCTGCTATTACTCCTACTCCTGCTATTACTCCTACTCCTGCTATTACTCCTACTTCTGCCATTACTCCTACTTCTGCCATTACTCCTACTTCTGCTATTACTCCTACTCCTGCTATTACTCCTACTCCTGCTATTACTCCTACTATTACTCCTTCTCCTACTCCTGCTATTACTCCTACTCCTGCTATTACTCCTACTATTACTCCTTCTCCTACTCCTGCTATTACTCCTACTCCTGCTATTACTCCTACTCCTGCCATTACTCCTCCTCCTGCTATTACTCCTACTCCTGCTATTACTCCTACTCCTGCTATTACTCCTACTCCTGCTATTACTCCTACTCCTGCTATTACTCCTACTACTCTTACTACTATTACTCCTATTCCTCCTACTCCTCTTACTATTACTCCTCCTCCTCCTCCCCCCCCTCCCCCTACTCCCCCT
Organism: Boleophthalmus pectinirostris; assembly: GCF_026225935.1. Lineage (NCBI taxonomy): Eukaryota > Metazoa > Chordata > Actinopteri > Gobiiformes > Gobiidae > Boleophthalmus > Boleophthalmus pectinirostris. Next base: position 5,063,429 of record NW_026571047.1, read on the forward strand.
ACTTCAACTCCTCCTATTACTAAAGTGAAAAAACAAACTTGGAAAATGCTAAAATACTTCAAAGTAGTGTTGTCAAAAGTATTGAAATACTAACTGATACTAAAACTAGATACTCATTTGAGAAAGTATTGATACTAAGGAAGTCATAAAGTATTAAAAGTCATAGGACAGAAATGAACCTTTCCTGAATGTCTATAGAATGATGTTGAGCTGTATAAGAGCACATAGACTAGTATACACCTATGGACCACTATGGAACCTACTGGACCACTGAGGGATTACACAGATAATAATATAAAAGAAAGTACTATGATTGTATGCTGAAAATACAGTTTTTTACTGAAAATAAGTTTTTTTTTATTTTTCATTGTGGTATCAGTATTGAGAATGGAGTCTATTCCCTCGTATCAAAATAAGAGTTTGAAATTTTAGTATCGTGACACCATGATTACACAGGTACAGACAAAATATAATTCTGGTGCTTTGTGATATCTATTATGTATATTACACCATTAAAACCTCTCAATAGTTGTGCACTTCATAGGACCATAGTATAGGATCATTTGAAGGACGACTAAATGAAGCAATCGTAAAAGATTATTTTAAAACAGAAATTTAAAATATGGCTATACCTTACTAGGGCTGGGGATTACAAGGCCCCTCACGATTCGATACACGATACGATATTATCATGATATTGCGATACATGCAATAATCAATACATTGCCCATGATACTGGATTTTAGGAACCAAAAACTTTAGCAACAATATTTCTTTGTTAAACCGCTACATATGCAAAGTTACATGAAATACATCTAATTTGAATACATCTAATTTGAAGAATTGACAATAAACTTTTTGAGTTTGAATTTGAAACAAGTTTCCTTCCTATAAATAAGCAGCAAAATAGTCATGCTGTCACAAAAAAAAAAATGCTAAAAGATAATAAATACTCTAGGTGATACAGCAATACAGCAGGCCACGATAACAATACTGTTCTGCCATATTTAGTATCATGATATATCGATTTTTTTATCTTTTTGCACATACCTACGTACTAGTTTTGGTTGTTATTTCTTAGCGTAGATACACTGCTCACTATCTACATTGTGTTCTGGTTGCCACATGATCATAATTGTTCCAAAGCCCAATGTTCTCTCGGTTAAAATTACACTCATTAACAACCAGCATTAACATTCAAGATGGCCCCTCATTGTGCCGGGTCTCCAGTAGCAACCACATGGAGACGCAATGTCCTTGGCCCCTCCCCCTGAGCTGAGAGGTGGGCTCGAGATGGGACCACTTCCTCTGGGCGTGGGGCCATGGTCTTACTCACCGGCAAACACACAAAACTACAAGCTGCTAAAGATTCAGAGCACAGATCACTGCTTTTGTGGTCAAAGTGAAACGCGTGAAACGTTCTGAGGTAATGTGAGGTGCTCTTATCCATCTCTGCTGTGGGAAGGATGGGACAAAGTGTAACCGCCAACGTAAGAGACTGCATTTAGATTTTGTAGATTTTAGAAAAGTTCTTGAAGTTACATTCTTATTAGTGTTGTCACAATACTACAACTTCAAACTAGACTGTCACAATAATTACTAGGGATGGGACGACATACAAGTTCCACAAGATGAGACGACATATGAGACTGGGCCCAAAAGCACGAGACGAGATTTTAAAATAATTCCTAAAACATACATTTCACGATTCGATTTCCAGTTTTGGCGTCACATTTCTTTTCTTTGATTTCATATTTTTGTTTTCATTCTAGTACTTGTTTTGGAACTGTAAAAGATGTAACTCACCAATACTTAATCGTTTTTGGTCCAATCCAAATGTGAACACTTGGAAAAAAAATCTCACACGAGATAATTTTTCCCATGTGCACACAATCTTGTGAAAATTTTGTCTCACAAGATCTTGTGGCATGAGATTTTATACCATCCCTAATAATTACTATATTGACTCAATATAGTAAATATACAAAGGTTGGAACACAATTTTTTGGGGTCAGTAGTTATCATGTGTACATTTTCTTTGCTATTTTTTGGCTATATGACCAGTTTTAAGATGTAAAAAGTTGAATTAACAATTTCTAAGACTCATTACGCATGCAAACTAACTACTACCGTTTTATTCTGCTGTTTATTTTAAATGTAGAAAAGCTGCAATAAACAGTTTTTGTGGTTTAAATCTGCTCCTGGTTTACTGTGTGAATGGCATACATTAGTTTCATTATCACTGTTTATCATCTATATTTACTTACAGCAATATATTGAACTTCAAAATGTGTTATCGTGGCAGGCCTATTTCAAACTCCATTTTGATGCTAAGGAATAGACCCAATACTTAATACCAATTCTGATGTCTAATACCACAATGATAATTTAAAAAGCACTCTTTATTTAAACAGTAGAATGCAATTTTCAACATTAAATAATAGTACTTTCTTCATGTAGTCTTGTGTCAGTGTAATCCTTTGTCGTTCGGGTAGGTACCATAGTGGTCTATGGATGTTTACTAGTCTATGTGATCTTAAAAATTCATTTCTGTCTTGTATGAATGTGACTTGTTGTAGTATTGATACCTGCTCAAATGAATATACTAGTTTTAGTATCGATTAACATCTGGTTTTCGATACTTCTGACAACCCTAATTCTTGTATTCTGATTTATGTAATGGGCTAGGGCTGTAGAATCGATTTAATTTTAATAGTCAATGATCCGTTAGGGTCGACAGCCAATCCTATGTCAGTAAAAGCATGCGGTGTGGAGCAAACAGAATGTTGGGTGGCTGCCTTTAGTGGCCACTGAAGTACTATATGACATCACACAGGACTGCCCTGAATAAAACCAGGTGTTTCTGATGTAACAATAACCATCAAAAGTCACAATAATATCGTGGACCATCACAATACATCGAATTACAAGTCTCTTCGCTTAAATTAATAGTTACGTTGCATCATTAGCTAAAAAGACAGAGGGAACTACAAAGACCATGAGCCTCTGCTCCATTTCAGCGCAGACTATATGAAGAAGAAAAAAAAGAGAACCTGTTCTAAGCACTTTTAAGTCTTAGCTCTTTGTGTTTAATCATGTCAAGGCATTTTAAGAGGAAAAAGTAGTACATTCACAGTTTTGTTAGCCTCCAAAAAATACTGCAATAAATATCGTGAAAATATCGTACATAGTTTAGCGGCTCTATAATGTTTTGGTGTTTTGTCCCACTTTAATTCATAATGACCTTTTTTATTTGAATGAGAATGATTCAGAGATGACAGTGATTCAGGCTTAGTAACTATTTAGTCAAAACCTTTAAGTATTTACTAAGCCTGAATCATTCTTAATAAACTATTTGGTATGGGTTTTTTTTGGTTTTTTTTGGTTTCTACAGGCTAATTAAAGTGTAGTTATTATAAATCGTTACCATTTATTAGCCATTTCACTCAGCCCTAGAAGAACGGCCTGAAAGGAAGCCATTTTGTCAGAATTAAAACAGAGATGGTAAACTCACCTGACCACAAAACAAAAAGCCCTGTCTGTTACTTGACGGTTGTGGACGTACCTTGAGGCTAGTGTTGGAGCGCGTGTGACTGAGGTTGTTGTATCTCCACAGTTCGGCCGCGTCCTCTGGCTGTCTGTGGGGGTCAGGGGTCACGCCGTCTGGTGCAGGAAGCTGGAACAGGCCGATGGAGATGGGACGCTCCCTCCTGTATTCAAGCAAAAACAAATGAATATGTTATGTTGAAATTATGTCAAAAAACAGATAGCTTTTGTGTGAGCTGTAGTTTATCTGAAATCACAACAGTGAGCATCAAAATCTTCTTATTGAGATGGTTCATTTTAAATTATTAATAAGCTTGAGGGACAGTATCCCATTGGTTTCATAGCAGAGAAAACGAGAACTGTTATGTATAGAAATGAATGAAAAATCCCAAGTTATTACATTTCAACCACTTTTATTCAGTACATGATATACTTTACTTAAGGACTGCTCGTTTATGAAAAAATTATGATGTATTTACTCAGCATTTCTCTCCCCCCCAAAAAACCCACTTTGTTATTGATAATTTATGCAAAACTTTCAAAATAAATTAATATAGACTACAAATATGTACCTTAGAGCAGTTTTGTGATGTATAAAACATAAAATGAATAAAATATACTGTGAACATGAAATAAGGCATAGAAAAACATAAATTTACCCAAAATAAACTATATATCCAGCTGTTCTACAATCTCTATATTTAAAAAACAACACAATTATATGAGTTTGGAGATTGTTTGACACACAAATCGAAATTGCAATCAAAATTAAATCAAGATTAATTGTACAGCCTTACTTTATTTCTGGATATAGTGCTATTATTTTTAAGTTTTGTGGATTTATTTATGAAAGTAAAATAACACTACCCACACATCAACCCTGACTGTAGGTATAGCATTCCTAATGCTGTACAGTGCAGGAGAACAATAGCTTCCATAGAGACACAGGGTTAGCAGCCGGCAGCCCAAAACAATGGACACTACCATACTGAGAGCAGAGGGCACAGCCTGGACACTGCACACAGGCTTATTTACCTCTTCATTTACGAGGAAAAGTACAGTATACAGGCCAATAATTGGGGTTTAAAGGGACTAAATAGTAGGTAAACATGACACAAGATAACTGAATGACTTAAGAAGAGTTAACCCAGGGCTTTCGTACTCCAGAAGTAGTACAACCAAGGCACTATCCTCATCTTGCAGTGAATATTAAAATGGTAGGCTTAAGCAGGATGATCTAATGCTCCATCTCCTTTTGACATTATATAGAAGCATACGTGGCATGATGAGATGCTGTTTTGTAAGGGTTCAGTTGCTTAGGATAAACAAATACTATTATTATATGTTATTAAGTTCTTTTTTCAGACCAAGAGTTTGTTTTTATACCTGACAGTTTCGACTGCTTAGTAGCGGTCTTCCTCAGAGGGGTCACATGACGTTGCTGTGACGTGTCCAGTGAGCTGACGGGACACAACAACACAGTCACAACACGGTCACAGCAACATCACGCGACCGCTATGAGGAAGACCGCTACTAAGCAGTCGAAACTGTCAGGTATAAAAACAAACTCTTAGTCTGAAAAAAGATCCCAAAAACATAAATTATGATGAAGATGAAATGAACCTTATTGAACAAATACTAGTAGTTTTCGAATGCATAAGAATTACATACTGAGTTTTCAACGTCTACTGCTGTAAATGTCTAGTAGTGAGCCAGTATTACCAGGACTACATGCTATTCTAATATTAAACAAAGATGTATAGTCTGACTCAGCATCGGTTTTATATTCTAGACTCCCAATGAGCATGATTGAGAGGCAATTTCACTAATCAGAGAAACCCGTGTGCCATTCATATCAAAACAAACGCACGGCAGCTTACGAGTCATTTGACCTCCTTAACGCTCCGGGTCCCGCCCACTGAGAAAGTCATGGACGATCAATTTCCCATCATGAGGTAAATCAAGCACTGCAGTCGATGTAAAACCATATAAAACCAATTCCACTGCATTATAAGCAAAGAAAAGCAAACAGAGGACTGAAAAACATAGATGAGGATTGACAAAGTATGGATATTAGGAAAAGTATACAGTAGTTAAAGTGTATTTACAATAACACAGGTATTGTTTACTGGTAAATGAACGACAAATGAACAAGTAGTAGACCTGAGAAAATATCTAAACAAATCTGAATAAAGCATAATAACAATGAAGACACTAACTCAAATGCAATCACTTTTTTGTCCTACTTTTCGCATGTAGCATCAGAACAGTACATCCACTCTCCAGCTGGGCACATGGGTGCAGACAAGCATAACAACCCCAGTACCTGGTGCTGGTGCTGGGTCTGGGCAGAGAGGGCAGAGAGGGCAGTGCGGGCAGACTTCCAGTAGACACAGAGTAGTGCACGAGCAGCAGCACAGACAGAGACACCAGCACGGCCGAGTTCACCACCACGGCACTGCCCACGAAGCCGAACACGAACAGCAGCATGCACCCGGGGTTCATGTCCGTGGGTTAGGCAGGCTCCGGGGGTCCCTACATGAAGGCTGAGCGGACGGGAGAGGGTCTGCAGGAGGAGGGGCTTTGTGTCGTGCGCTAGTCAGATAGATCCGTAGATTTGGGAGAGCTAGCATGGAGCGCAGTTTTGCTCATGTGCAGGTGATGAGAGCGCTCTGGTGCTGTGCGGTCTAGAATGCACGAGAGACACTCCCCCCTCGCTCCGTCAGACCCCCTCCCCTGTCTCATGCTGCTGACGCTCACTCTCCTCTCTCGCTCCATCCCTCCCTCTCTCTCTCTTCTTTTAAAGGAACTGGCTCATTCAAAAAGTGGCACCTTGCTTTGTTGTGCTTTCTGTTTGAACATTTAGATTTCATGACAGGTGCTGGCAAAAGAGGGAAGTGAAACAGCATGGAGGCTATCCACATGATCCAAACAGTACACCTTGTTATTATATGCACTACTTGAGAATTTCAGCTGTCCTTAGGATTATGATCCATGCTTCACAAATATGCCTTTTTTAAGAAACAAGCAGCTCTGTCATAAGTTAATATATAATGTAACTTCTCAGAAGTTAAGCAAGGCCGGGCCTGGTTATACAGGGACAGGAGACAGCTGAGAATACCAGATGCCACAGTGGAGCAACAGTGGCTCCCGTGCGAACTGTTGTTGTGTCTTTAGGCGAAACTCTTCACCCACATTGAGCCTAGTATGATACTAGTGGTGTGAGGATGAGTGTCGGTGGTGGTCGGACAGGATTATGGCACAGATTGGCAGCCTCACTTCTGTCAGTCTGCCCCAGGGCTACAATAGTATCTTACCACAGACTATTGGAGTGAATAAAGTGCAGTAGTAGTTGTTTTTATTCAGTCATTTTGCAGCACTACAAAACAAAATTTACCACAAAATCCAAGAATCATGACTGAAAGAGTTTAGGCTGAAGTAAAAAGTACTTATAATGCCAAAAAATAACAGAATTCCAAGAAAGAAAGTAGTGTATGAACAGCAAGTTTGCATTTACAATTTCACTTATACTTATACTTTCACATATATAAGAGACAAAATAGAAATTAAAATAAACAAAATATAATGCATAACTCATTGATTCCAGAACTCTATATCTTTCAAAACATAACGCTTTATACTCTTTTTTTTAAAGGCTTCTATGGTGTTAGACTTTTTTAAAATCATCATGCAGATTGTATTTCTGTTAAAGGAGTTGGTGTATGGAACAATCACTTTTTTTTTAGTTCTTATCTTCATTTTTTAAAGATGTCAGTTTTGTTTCCATTCATGGTCCCACAAACCAACAATAATGACAAAGAAGGCAAAAAATTCATCATCCACGATCGCACCAAAACAAAAGGCAATGTCATAAATAAATAAAGCACAGTAAAGTTCTTTGGTTGTCATGAAAGGTGCAATATAAATCCAACACATTCTAAATTATAATTATTTTTTTTCTAATTAATACCAAACCAGAATAAACCTTGACCAAAGAGAGAGTACACTTACGCCTAAATTAAGAGCATGAAGACTAGGTTGCCTGAAAGCAACTTGAGTGTATAGACTGCAGTTACATAGGAGACATATTGGATTTATGGCCACATATTAATGAGCCCTGGGTCAGACTTGAAAAAAAATTGTTATTAAGTTGTTCATACCGACATAAAAAAAAAATTTAATAGATAGAGGTCAAATATGGGTAAAAAAAACATAGCCTAAAACCTGACTACTTATGTGTATGTGTGTGTCTAATCTCACCTTGTCTTTGTGGGACCAGACTCTGTGGGCTCTGGGGCAGGTCCATGCAGATGTTTAGTCCTCTCCAAGTGCTCCATGTAACTGTGGATCATCTGACGCACAAACACACAATCACACGTCAGGTTCCATGCTTCTTGGAGACATTGCATTGACTCACATTCATTACCTAAAGACTGATCCCAACCTTAACCAAAGTCACTCTTTGCCCACCCTCAACGTTAAAATCTATGTCACCTACATCTGAACTTGAAATCATCTCATGGGTCTAATAATAAAGGTTCTAGGAACAGCTTTGTTTTTCCTTTATTTAGTCTTCATACTGGTTGTGTTTTACTGTTGTTAATGACTGCAGAGCCACAGTGTTTTGATGTGCACTTGTGTTCCATGTTCTTGTCATGCCTGCTCCTCACAGCTGCCTCTGACACACCAGAATAGAGAGCTTTTATTAGCCTCATCTCCTCCAGTGATATTCAAAAACACAGCAGCTGTCTGAGGAAGACTTCACATGTCCGTTTGCGACGCACTCCTCAAATCTCTCAAATGCTTACTACAAACCACACTTTTGATTCCAATAAAACCAAAATCAATTGCTGGATTGAGTCAGAAACCACAGAAGCCAACTTTTAGCATTGCCAAAAAAGATAACTAGACTAATCAGATAACCCAATAATATGATTTGATTTTGGTGTGGGTTTAAAAGCAAAAGATTTTTGGAGGATGTATGCTGTATTGCTGTATTTGAAAGACAAAGTACAATGAATTTTAAAATAACTTTCAGTCTTTAAAGCTGCACTATGTATCTTTTCTGGTGAATTATTTTCAGCCATTTGCCTGTTTTTATGGAGAAGGCGATGTTATTCCATTTGCCTGGAATGTTCCATAGTATGGCATTAAACTATGCCAATCAATCTCTATGGAGACAAGCAGGTCTCTCAGTTAGGCCAAATTACGCGTCAAATCAGTGAAGAACTCACTATAAGAATACACCTTTTAAAGTTTTTTTTCTGAACAACAAAAAAGCCTGTACTGTATTTTTCGATATTTATAAGGCACACTTAAAATCCTTAAATTTACTCAAAAATTGACAGTGCGCCTTACAATTCGGTGCACCTTATGTGTTTACTGACTTCAAATAGATTTTATGTGGTACACAGCGCTCAAAAATCTGTCAAAATGTTTTAGTACGACTTTGGTAAGCTACAAAGCTGCACCGCTTGATGGATTGTCTGCGCATTACGGCTCCTGTAGTCAGGAGCCTTGCGGAGTTAGTCTGGCAGAAGCTGAACTGCATCAGCACACAACTAGCAAGCTGTTTTTTCAGCGCTTATAGTTTAAGAAAATTACTCAATGTATATTTGAGTCGTCCTCGTAGGAAATAAAAAAAAACACTTACATGATCCACCCACATTCACATTCATAATCCACATTCACCAAGACAGAGAGGCAACGAGTTACGTCACGATCTGCCAATGGATCGTAGATGCTTAGACTAAGGATCAGTCTCAAGTGTCGTCTGTTTGTTTCACTTTATGCAATTTATAATCTGGTGCACTTTATGTATGAAACTAGACAAGAGAATTCAACATTATTGATATTACGCCTTATAATCCAGTGTGCCTTATGGTCTCAAATATACGGTAAATAAATACAGGAATATAAGTTACAATAAAATATGCAATAAGTTTAAAAGGTCCTATATTACACAAAATAGACATGACAGAATGTTGTTATCTCTGCAAAAACATAACTGGAGCTGTGTTTTGTTTCATTCTCACATGTTTGAGTAATCCTTCATTATTATCTGCCAAAGCTCATAATGCTCTTTTCTACCTTGTGATGTCATATAGTGGTAATTTTCAAGTTAATATCTTCATTTTGTTCAGCGGAGACGGGCAGTTCCAGGGCTGAAAACATCCAACTGAGTCTAGTTAAGGTGTATGGAGTTCAAAAACACAGTGGAACACTTCTTGTATCACCACATAGCATCACACGGTGGAACACGGCAATTTCCAATTGAAGAAAAACTCTGCTTAAATATGCAGGATTTGTGAGCGAAACAAAACACAACTCCAGGTAAAATGACATTCTGTTATATTACTGGTGTTGCAGCCGTCTTACCTCTGTGTGTCTCTGGTGAAGTGCATTATACTCTTTCTTGAGCTCCGCCTCTCTCTCCTCAAATCTGCTGACTGCAAAGAGACAAAAAAAAGATAAGAATCACATTTAAATTCAAACAAGAATCAGTGCTCTAATTCAAAAAATGAGTTGCAACTTCACTTAAGAACCACAAGAGGGCCTCCAAGCGTCAAGAAAACAGCCAAGATTTAAAGAAACTTCTTATTAAGTCAAATGAATTCAAAGAAGTCATATTATTAAATTCGCCAACATTTAGTGAGTTTTATAAAATCTAGCACTTACTAAGAATACATAGTAGTTATTTTACCAACAGCTGTGCACAATGATGATGAAAACCAAAATGTAAAAAGTATTAAAAGACATGAAAGGGGAACTCAGGGGGAAAAGTAGAAATTGGAAAATTAAGAGGAAGTGAAGCCTGTGTACAGTAATAATGGCGATAAGATTATGACAGCTAAAACATAAAAAAAGGCTTTAAAAGTTCTGTTTTATCCCTAATTTAGTGTAGTTTTGATGTTGGTTCATAGTTAAGTTTTTATTTTGAAACATTCCACGTTTTTCGTTTAAGTGCGTTCAAAGGTACAGCATTTAATGTTCTGGAGTTGTCTTGTCACCTGCTTGTTTCCATTTAAATAGAAAGTTAGATTATTTTTAGGATTGGGACGAGACGCAATTTTCACGAGACGAGACGCACCATGAGATCGGGTCCACAAGAACGAAACAAGACAAGATTTTGACATCATTCGTAATAAATAATAACAATAATAATGAAGTACAATCCATTTCACAATTTTGGCTTTTTACTACTACTTTTTTTAACTACAGCTTCTTAAATTACCAGCTCTTAACTCTTTCTGACCAAGCCAAAGGTAAAGTCAGGACAAAGAAATCTCACAAGGTCATTTTTCTCATGTGTGCACAATCTTGTGGCAATTTTGTCTCGTGAGATCTTAATTTCTATATAAAAACAAGTACATTATGTAGAAATACTTTAGAACATTCTCCATGGTGATAGACATTAATTGATTGATCAATGTATTTCGGTCATTATTCCACAGTCAGTCATATTTATTATACACATACGGAAAAGGTGTAGGCTGAAGTTTGAGCTCATTACGTCCACCCTTTATTCCTTTGTCAGAGCATCATCTTATAACCAGTATCTGCCCTGAGTTAAACATTTAAACTTCTGGAAGAGTGGTACACAGTTTTAGGTCTTCTGTACAATTGTTCTAGAGCTCCGCCCCTTTAACAGATTTACAAAATTTCATAATGTTTGTTCTGGTTTTTCGATTTTTGATAAACGTGGCTGTACCTCTGAGCTCATATTGATTGGCTATTTTGGATTTTAAACATATTCTGTAGTGATTTTGACTAGGGGTGTGCAAAAATATTGAAATATCGATATATTGTGTTGTTTAATATAATGATACAGTATCGATATCGGAGGCTGTTGTATCAATATATCGTCAACAGTATTTTTTTGGTATATTTTACAAAATAATTTTTTTACAGCTCTACAGTTTTGTTGCTTTTTCAGACAAAGGAAACTCGTTTATGTGACACATTTGACATTTTCACTGTTTTGATGATTAAAATGTTTGTGTTTCATATGAACTTTGCACAAAACGTGGTTTAACAAAGACTTTTAGTATCACAGCCACGATTAAGCCTTTATTTTTTAGTGTACAGTATCAAATCGATTAGAAATATATCTTATCGAATCAAAAGCTCACTGTATGGAGATATGTATCGTATCGTGGCCTATGTATCGAGGTATGTATTGTATCGGTAATTTCTTAATGATACTCAGCCCTAATTTTGACTTTGACTGATGATTGATTGTTGATTGTTGTAAAAGTTTGAAAGTGTATAAATAATGCATTGGTTAGTTCATTAGAAGTTGATAATGTGATTGCTCTTTTTGGATTTGTGTTAGTCTGAAGGTGACACTTTAGTTTAGGGACCACCTATTATTCTCTAACTAAGTGGTAATTTGCATGCTAATTAACTCTTACTTCGCTGTTAGCTAGTATTTACTTAGTAATGCTTATTAAGATTTCAGTGTATCAGTGTAGATATAATATCGTCTGAATATTGTAATCAGGATACATGAAAAAGTACTCCCCTACCTTTGATCGCTACTCTCACTTCAAAAATTCCCAACAATGTTTAATATCCAGATCAAGATTTAGGGAAAATGTCATACTGCAGGTTTTGTGGCAAGCATTGTGATTGTGATTAGATGTATGTTTTAATAATAGGATTCTGTTCAAAGTTCACATGTCTAGAAGAACAGACAAAAAGACTCAAATATCAACTGGTGAACAAATAGAAGAATCACATTTCAGAGTGTGTTTGTGCAGACCTAAACTACAGGGCCAGCACATTTCATGCTGAATAAGACAGGAGATTTGGTTGTTTGTGAAGGAAATGATGGCACTTTGAAAAAAATGCAGCCTTTGCCAACTGTGTCCTTTAGTAAAGGCTGTGATGACCAATTTATGTTGACAATTTGGCAAAATCAGAAAAATATCATTTGCATAATAATTTGGAACGCAGTATAAATTATATACTGAATCGTCGTTCAGTACATGATGGATGGAACAATTCTTCAGGGTCAGTTTTAATTGGGTGGACTTTTTCTTTGTGGTAGTGGGGACATTTGGTGATTTTTTTGCACTTTTCTCAAGATTTGTCTCCGCTCAATTTCATTTCTCCCCAGCAAGTAGGTCAAGAATCGAAATACACTAGATGGTTCACAAAAACCCCAGAAGTGCAAGTTTGGGCACCAGCCAATCAGCGAAGAGCCACACATTCAGTGTTGTCAACGATTCCTGAGATTGAGGATTTAAAGCTGGAACAAAGAGAATGTTTGGTGAATTGAAACTTAATGAATTGGTGAAGGGGGAAGACATTATTGCCCTTCTTCCTATGGGATCTGGGAAAAGATTATTATACCAGTTAGCCCCGTTAGCAACGCATTACATACGTGACGTCAAAATAGCAGCGACTGGTTAAATGATAAAAAGTACCCGCCTACCATCAAGCGAACAAATTCTAACACCGCAAGGTCAGACAGTTTTGACGAAGTGAAACCGACTGAATGAATGAATCAGGCTAGAAGATTTGAGCTGTTGAGGGTTAAATTATGACTCACTATTAAATATTTAATTTATGTATGGCAGCTGATGTGCAGTGTACATAGTAGTGTGGTCCAAAAAATGTTTTTTAGATTCTCTAGATTAGAACCCTGCACTGGATTCCATATCTGGCCAAAATATTTGAATCCAAATTTTATGCAAATTAATTATTATTATTAGAGGCTGCTCAAGAAACTTGAAAACTGTCCTATAGTTACTATACTTTACTATAACATATTTGATTAATTTGTCATTTTATTCTGCAAACACAAACTGAAACTTGCATTAAAAGCGACTTAGAAAGTTCAGCTACACTGAGGCTTTGTTGGCGTCACAAAATATGTGCCTGTGTCTTTGACATCTGCAGTAGATCCTGTTTCTGATCTTCATTCTTTGTTCGGCTACAGTTAAAATCTTGAAGAAGCCTCACTCCCTTTCAGCAACATCAGTGACAACTTTCCTGGAATGCACAGTTTGAGCAGCCTTCTGAAATTTCTGCATCATCAGCCGAGTCTTCTGTTCAATATGTTTTTGGCAGATCAAGAGCTTTGAAGAAGCACATCGTTCTGGTGGTGACAAACTCACTGATCTGTTCCCTTCATAACTGCTTCATTAATTGAATCACGTCGCTTTGGTGGAACCTCTGAACCTTCCTTTTCCATAATATTGTGAAGCATCAGCTTCTTCTGTTCTTCTGTCACACTGGAGTGGAAGAATGCCAGGCACATGTACAAAAGATATTGGCTAAAAGATGGTAAGGCTGCTTTCTTCACAACTGAATTTTCATACTGTGACAGCTTCTTAAGGAACACCAAATCATTTGCAGGAGCTTTCCCTGGTGATGGGGCTTCAAACCATCCCAAACCAGATAACTTCATGTAGCTTGAGCAACCTCTAAAACATCTCCTTTTTCATCCACATTTTTTCCTAAAGGTGATTCTTTTTTTTTCCTATATCACCCAGTCCTATTCACTATTATCGTTTATATTTTCTTCACCAAAATATCATGCTTCAGAATTTGTTATCAAACTTCATAGGTGAATCACAATCTGACAATATTAACAAAATCATAAAGGGAAGGCGATCACAATCCAATTAATCCAATTCTTCCTGCACTGTTAATGAAGAATATGTACAACTTAATTAACAAAGTTTTGCTTCCAAGTTCCAGTGGACACCTGATCAGTTTGCAGACAACGTGCTACTTCTTTAACGGTCTCACTAAATAAGTAGAACAGTGCTGGGTCCCTGTGCCATCTGTTTGTGTGGACAGAGAGGTAACACGGGGCCAGCACAGCGGTCATGCACACATCATGAGGCTCCTTTGATGCTCCTCTGGGCTCGTGTTGTCATTTTGGCACAGGCAGGAAATGGTGATGCCTGGGGTCCTCTCTTCAATACAGAAAGTAAAAAGCTCTAGAGAGGCTCACTGCCACTGTATTCTTTAAGCTTTATCTGTCGGGCACTTTTTATTTTACGTTGATAGACAAAAATATGAACTTTTAAAACACTTTTGATCAAAAAAATTATCCAAATAAATAAATGTAGAAGATTAGATGGTGATGTTTCCGTCCATATGAGACACAGGATTTTTTCAGTGGTTGTAGCCTAAATCATTAAGCCAATACAGTAAACTCTTGACTTCTTACATACAGACTACATTAAAGGAGTAAGAAACAATGCTAATATAAAGAAGTTAAGTCAAAATAGAAAAGAACTAAAAATCGTGAATCCAAAATTGAAAATCAAATCGACTCGTGACTTAAGTGAATGGTTCTATCCCTCGTATTTATATAAAAAACAGATGATTTGGTCGACAAAGACACCATCAACCAATTAATCAACTAAATGACTAAACGACCTAAAAAAATATACTGTAAACATTGCTAATGCTCACAGTACATACAAAAGATAAACCACAATTATTACAACTTAGGCTTATAATACAATCATGACTATAACTACATATTTGAAGTTATAAAGCAAAAAAAATAAAAATCAGTTAAAATCGCAATTGTTACAGCAGTATATAATTTTTTCATATTTTTTCCACATTCCAAAGATATTTCACAGTCCAAGTAATGTTTGTGAGAGAAAAGAGTGGACTTATCTATAAAACAATAGTGATGTAGCACACACAGGCTTCATTAGCAGATGGCGTTCTAACAAACAGTCATAAGACCAGTCCCTGAAGCCCACAGGGGAGTAGAGCACTGAGCAGTCACTCAGCTGAGCTGGATATACTCACTCTTTGAGAACTTTTAAGATTTTGATTTTCCACAAACAGGATATCTCCAGATACGAGGAAAACATGTCTAAATCAAAAATAGCTTTTACTGATAACAAATGTACTGCTGATTTATTCTTAACTACAAAAACACCGGACATGATGGACGAGTTGTTTGTGTTTTGGTTCTAATAATGTTTATCCAAACAGAAAGCAGAATGAGTCTCATGTGAGTCTCTCGTTTAGGTTGCCAGGTTCACTGCTGAAATCCAGTTGGTTTAATGATGGAAGGACGCCAGCATAAACTGGGGTTGAGCTTAATTAACTTCAGTACTGAAGTACAATATTTCTATGTAGTTCCTCATCACAAACATGTACTTCTGTATGTCCCTCAGTTCCTCAGTTCCACCTTGTGATGTCATTAAGGCATAATCCAGGGAGTAGATCTTCATAGTCATTCTGATCATTTCAGCTCAAACTTGTTTTACCAAATGAAACTCATGCTGGATGCACAGGTAGAGGGCAGAACTGTGTGTCACTGGATTCTGTCAGGCGTGAGTATGGACTGGATGGTTCTTGTGACTGTCTGATAAAGCGTGCTGTGTATGGAGCACTTACTTTGGTCTGCATAGTTCTTGGTCTTGGTCTCCAGCTGTCGGGCCTGAGACTCAAGAGAGATGACTCTGACCTGCAGCTCCTTCTTCTCCCCCTCCTGAGAGTCCTCCATGGCCATGTACCTCTGCAAACACACACAAGCAATACTAAATTAAAGGTTTGAGACATGAAAGGTTTGACTTTTCTTGTGTTTGTTATACTTTAAACTAACAATCAAATAAATAGCTTAAAAATAAATATGCTCACTTTATTCTGTAAACTGTTGCATTATGTCAGAGGAACACTATGTAACTTCTCTGGTAGAGGGTCTGCCACCTAAGACATATTGTGCTTGTGTCTGCAATAGCTATAATCTAGTAATCATTAGAAAACTGCGGTGGCCAGTGGGAGCCGATGTCGCTATTCAACTCCAGTGAATAGTTTGAGATCACGCTACCGACAAGCAGATAAAAAATATAATTCTAACAAAATGACTGTGCAATTTTCACCCATTAAGAAAATAAAGTTGGAGAAGGATACAAGTATGTCATAGTGGGTGTGTACAAGCGGCGCATGCAATGGCAACTTGAATACGGGAGAATAAAGATGACTCAAAAAAGCATGAATCACTCCAAATACAACGTCAGAGGGTCAATGAGAGGAGGAAACAACTATAATATGGTTAAAAGCTCTTGTGCAGAATAGGTCTGCTTTAATGCATTGCCTGAAATGTCCCCCTGTATAGCATTTAACCCGTCTGGCATATGTGATTCTTGTGTTAAAAAAAATATCTTGACATATACAAAGTTTGAAGCTCATATATCCAAGTATACAAGTTAATGACATTATGGATCATTATGGGCAGAACAATAACATCTTCATGGAGACAAACACCTTTAAATAACATAAACTGAACAATGTAGACCAGGGGTGGGCAAACGTTTTGGCTCGTGGGCAACAAAGGGTTCTAAAATTGTCAGAAAAGAATCAGTAGAACCTAGCCCCTCTCCACTGTACCGGTCATTTAACCTGCCAATGCGACCGGTGCCCAGGCAGCTCAGATAAAACTACAGAGAAAGCTTGTTTACTTTGATCCGGCACTGAGGCAAAGCAGTAATTCAAATGAGAGTAATTCATATTCAGTGTAGGTTAACTGGATTCCAATAGTTAATGAGAATGACTTTTGTGAGTGCCAAAAGGGAATGTCTGTAAGTCAGCCAAACTACAAGTGATTGTTTTTATGTGAATTAGGGAGGAAGGGAGAAGTGATGTTTTTATTACACAATTAAAGTCAGAACACAAACCATGTCCAGGTCATAGGTCAATGTCTCATTTTATCTCCACAGGCAGCACAAAAAACAAAATTGTTACGTTATGGGTGAATACAGATTTTCAACATGACCAAGTTGGGTTTTATTAAAATGCACAAATTTTCAGTGAGGCAACAAGCTTAAGTCGACCTCTGCTGCTGTTAAACAAGACCTATTGTGCTAGCGTCTGTGCTGTAGTTATAATCGATGACAACCATGGATCGTTATGTTATAATAGGGACATTTTCAATCACAATACTTATCCAAAACCACTTAATAAAAAACAAGTGCGCTGATTTCTGCGTTAGAAAACTGTGGTGTCAAATGGGATTTGACGTCACCGTAAACGTCATCACAAAGACCTGTGTAGTTGTTGGCACCTCCGATGTACAGCTGCAGATCACACTAGAGCAGCGGAAAACTGGAGGATGAAGTAAGTTGATCAATAGTGGTATCTTGTAAATAAGCGAAAGATTGCTCAAACATGCACAAATCACTCCAAATACGACTTCAGACGTAAATGAGAAGGGAACAAGTATAACATGGTTTAAAAACTCTGTAAAGTTGATTTTGCCGAAAAGGGGAAATCAGATGAAAATCAGCTATAAAATTCAGAAAATCCCCCTGGATGGAAAGTCCTCCAGGCTGGAAAGTCCCTTGAATTGTACCCTTTATGAAACTAAATTAGTTAATCTAATCTATATACATATAAATAAAAAACATTTTTTTCCCGTTATATATATTATACTAATTACACACACAAGTTACAGTATATCTTAACATTTGTTCATGTTGAGCATAAGCAAGTATTCTGATCTGGGAAGGATGAGCCCCCTGCTTTTATCTCCTGTTGCTAGACATGACACCTGACATGAGTTGATCATTTTCATGGCAGGTAAGGGAATAATTAATATTTCTTCACAAATCAACAGTTACTATAGATGCTGTAGGACATGGGGAACATGAAAAAAATATTTAAAATACAATTTCATAGTAAACTTCTGCAAGCAAATGAGGATTATATTGATATTACATATTGAAGAAATGTGTGCCACTTCAAGAAAATCGGTAAAATGACATAAACAAGGTCCGACATTTGGTCTGGCTACATTCACATTTCATTTTATTATGATATAGAATGATGATTTTCTAACTCAACAAATCAGAGTGCATGACGCGGCTGAATACAGGCCGGAGAGAAAGCCCCCTCTCTCCTGGGCACAGCAGTTACCTATGTGCTGCCCAAGAGAAACGGGCAAACTGGGACTTTCAAGCCAGGGGGATGCTCGAGTTGGTATTCAGAATAGGTCTGCTTTAAACAGGCTGCCTAATAAATGTATTGGTTACAACGAGGATGAAACAACTATTTGTTTCAACAATTGAAATTTGAAATCTAATTTAGTAATAGAATAATCGCTATTTTGACATGACGACAGATTAAAAAAACATGACCATGATTTGCCAGATTATACAGCTGCAGCTTCCTTCAGCTCATGACATGTTTTGGAGCTTCTGTATAAACTCGTTAACAAGTATTTAATGACTAAATTAGCTGACAACTATTTCAATAATGGTTTAGTTGTGCTTAATTGATTAACTTCTTGCAGCCTTCATTTACTCTCTTCACTTTGTGTGTGTCAAATGGCACTGATTAAAAATCTGTATTGTCAAAGGTCATGAACCTTCAAATCAAAAAACAAAATCTATTTTTCCTC
Source organism: Boleophthalmus pectinirostris (assembly GCF_026225935.1). Taxonomy (NCBI): domain Eukaryota; kingdom Metazoa; phylum Chordata; class Actinopteri; order Gobiiformes; family Gobiidae; genus Boleophthalmus; species Boleophthalmus pectinirostris. The sequence continues at coordinate 5,082,360 of NW_026571047.1, forward strand.
CGAAATCTGAAATCAGCAAGAACTATGGCCCAAAGCTGATTATCAAAAGTTTCAGATAAGACACACAAAAAATTACTTTTTATCTCACAAATATTAAATGTAACACAACAAGGCTAAAAAAAAAAAAAATCCAAAAGTAGTTTCAAAATCAAGAGCCGAAAGCTGGGCTGTTTTAACTTTGCTCAGCCCTCTCATCCGAGTCAGGTGTTTTAATAAACCTCTGAGCCTGTAACCATGGCGGTCTTGTGATGCTGCCTACAGGGGCCGAGTGGGGCTCCTCACAGGGAGGAGGGGCCATTTCTGCACAGGGATGAGCATCACCTGAAAGCCCCAGTGTCATAGAAAGAAGTACAAGCTCAAAACACTTGGCCTTGGGGCCACAGGTGATGCTAGCCAAAATATAGCCACTTTATTTTTTATTCGAACAATACCATCATTGAGAGCTTTTTGTATACGCCTCAAGGACAAACTGTGGAACTCTTGGGAATCTCAGCAAACAAGAAGAGCAAGCAGAAAGCATTCAACACAAGAGAGGAACTGTATAGAACCTGAGCACTCTTAATTTTTAAAAAGTACTACAGTCACAACTGACCCTGTGTCTCCAAAGCCTTAACCTGCAGATAGAGGGCGACTGTGATTCACTTAGTCCACTGATCCGAAGGCTGGTGGTTCGAATCCTGCTCTTAACATGGGCAAGACACTTAATCCACTTCGCACCCAGTGTCTGCATACACTGGTGTTTGGGTGTGTGTGAGTGGTTCCTTGTTGTAAAGTGCTTTGAGCTTTCAAGTTGGAAAAGCTATATCATAACCATTTACCATTTTATCCAAGTTTGTCTCATTCTCAGTATATGTAAAGGTTTCATGTGAAAGCTCAGAACCTCCAGAATTCCCTCACTGAGCTGCAGAGGTTGCTCCAGCACTGATGGCTGGGGTTTAGGGAGTGACCATTCAGATCAGAGAGAGAGAGACATTTGAGGTTTATATCAACTGGATTTTTGCATTGAAACTGGCAACACAAATGAGTCATGTGATACTCATTCTGCTTTCTGGTTGGATAATCGTCATGATAACAACAATCATTGAACAGTTATTGTAATTAAAATGCTATATTTGATGTGAACAGGTTTATAGCTGGGGGCACAGTTGAGTCAAGTGGAAATTTTAAAACATAAATAGAGTTCTGTTAAACTAGTAGAATACATACTGTGGAGGTTACATGGCTTATTAGTATGCATTAGTAAATGTGTGTTGGAAAGGACTAGGTTCCTGAGAGTCTCCCAGTGGGGTCTGAAAAGCTTCTGGAGAATGTGAAGAATAAAGCAGCCTGTGGTATGTATAAAGCAGATTTAGAATGTATGGTACAGTGGGACTATAGACTTTGCAACTGATGTCAGCAACATTCCCTGGGGATGTGATGCTAACTGTAGGCATCTCTCAGTCTGAAACTTTAATGTGAGATTTATTTGACCAAAATCTGACCATAAGTCTCTCAAACATAAAAAGACAGTCACAGGTGCTAGCATTAAAACCTTGACAGTGCTTGCTAATGTGAACATTACTGAACACATCACCATAGAGATACATGTAGAATACCACCAGCTTGATGTCACAGCAAAGTATAAATAGGACTTTCAATTAAACTCCGTAATTGACAGGCAAAGTATTTTATTTTGTTTTTTATTAAAAGGAACGGTATGTTGTTTTTGATTTTAAATTCCATAAACTTTCCCTCAACCTATCTGTCTCCCACAGATCAAATGTAGTGTTTTGCTGACAACTAATGCAATGCTGTAACGCTGATTTATTCTTAATCACAAAAATATTGGACATGGATAATCGTCTTGAGAACCAAAACCACAATCAGAAAGCAGAACAAGCCTCACATGGCTCCAGTTGGTTTAAACCTCAAATGAGATTCTGGTCTGTCCATATACTGAGAATGAGACAAACTTTGATGTGTCCTCTATCTGCAGGGCTTGTAATGGGCAGCAATTAAGCCAAAATAAGATGAGGCAACTTACACGTCTTTGTGCCTGTAGGGAAATTTGTCTTCTGCATTTGACCCAGATTTCAATGCCACAAGGGCAGCCTGTCAGGAGTCAGTACCCATCTCCAGATGTTGAGCTAGTCTTGGTCAAGAGTACTTTAGCTGGAGTATTTGACCTGTAGGGCATGTTTTGGATTGAACTGATCGCTCACAATTGCCAGGTAGCTCAGGCGTGACTCTGGCCACGACAGACTGAACATTTTCCTAAGCCACAGCCACTTCACAAGAGGATGTACCAACACAGTTGAGAGAGCAATAGTGGACCTCAGTCTACCATTCATCTCCATCTAAATGTCTCGGGCCACTTCTTTGTGAATAGTGAGGTACAGATCTTAGCCAGAGAAAATAATTGGTTTGAAAGGGAAGTTAAAGAAGCTACCGTATTTTCCAGGCTATTAGGCGCTATTAGGAGCAGACACACTCATCACTCCACGCCGACGAGGAGCAGAACGGAGGAACAAACCAAAAAAGCGAGTCCAATGTGCCACTTCTAGACACAACTGAACAACTGAGTCATTGCGAACACACTGACAATCCAGCGGTCCCAGACAGCACCCTCCCTACAAGCCACAGTTGAACAAAGCCCAGAGTCACTGTGAACGCGCCAAACAAAGTCTCACTGACCCATCCAACTGTTGTGTTTCGTTTAAAGTCTAGTGCGGTTTATTTGTGAAAAAATTTCAAAAATAGACCATTTAATGACAGTGCGTCCTATAATCCAGAGCGCCTAATAGCCCAGAAAATGTGGTATTTTTGTTAGCAAAGACAATCCAGAACAGAAATGGGGGACTCATCATCATCTGTCTCTGATTTACAAACCATCCTCAAACCTAAATCAAAACAAGCAAAGAAAACAATAGGGATAGGCAGGTCAGGTCCAGAGGTGTGAAAGCTCCATTATGGCCCTGAACGATTCTCCTAATATGACCCCACACTCAGTCCAAGTTCAATAGATCTAGTTAACTAACAGAAACTCTAAACAAGTACATGTGTTAGTTTCAAAGTAGTTTCGGTGTAGTTAGCTCCTCCTTGCAAGCAGATATAAGGCAGTGTCCATCAGCATTCCGATCAGAACTGAAGAAGCAGCTTGGATGAGCTGCCAAATAAACTTTTGTCCAGTTGAATTAAATTTCTCCTTTTGCCATTTTCCTCAGTAACAACATTGACCTTAAACAACACTAGTCTTTCATTATCTAGCTAGAAGGTTGGTGGTTCAATTTCACCAGTTCAAAAAGTACAGTTTGTGCAGCACTGTGTCCCATCACAATACCAGAGAAATAGTTTTGATGCACATGATTACCGTAATGTCATCATCAGGACATGTTGTAACAGTTGTATTGCGCACACATACACTGGACTGAGGTCACATGGGAGGGGGAGTTACACATATGACAGCGCTCCAGGAGAGGCTGACTGCTGCTCCGCTCCTCATCGTCTGGGCCTGCGCCGTGTGGAGAATGGGACCTTTGTGTGAGCTCGGACACGCGGAGCCAGTCAGATAACAGGGACTCACTGTAGGCTAGTCCATCCACCCGGGCTAATGCACTGCTACTGCTGCTGCTACGGGACAGTGGGCAGGGGCAGTGGGCAGTCGGCAGGGTTACTTCATGGACAACTGGGACAACTTTGGCTGAGTGACAATGTGGTGAAATTGTCAGCACAAAATTAATAGGATTATCTTATTTTCCCATTAAATTATTATTGGCAAATCTAATGTATTTGAATATTGTTATGGCAACTGTGGAAATTTAACCAAAAATATTAAATTTTCTTCTTATTTCTCAGTCCAGTCAGTGAGGATATCCATATATGATATTTTGCTGTCTGCTTTAGAGTTATAATATATGGCACCTGGATGGATATACACCTGGATGTGGTTATACTTTGTACAGTTTAAATCACAACATTCATCTAAAAAAACTTAATAAAAGAAATAAGTCCACTGACTTTTGTACCAAAATGACTACACGACACTGCCATGGCAATAAAAATGGGAGTTGATTGTCAGCAATGACATCTTAAATACAGCACTCAAACATGCATGCATCACAGCATACAACTACAGGGTGTACATGAGAAGGGATATAACTATAACATGGTTAAATATATAACATGGTGTTCCGGGCATGTCCCACCAGGAGGAGGCCCTGGAGAAGACCCAGGACACACTGGAGGGACTGTGTCTCTGGGCTGGCCTGTGAACGCCTCGGGGTCCCCTGGAAGACCTGGAGGAAGTGTACGTAAAAAGGGAAGTCAGCTCAGACTGCTGCCTCAGTGACCAGGCTCCGGATAAAGAGGAAGAAAATGGATGGCTAGTTAAAAGATCCCGATTTAGAATAATAGTAACAAATAACTCAAGACTGGCCCAAAAAATGACAGGAAAACCTGTGATAAGCACTTTAAGCATTTTGAAAAGACAAACTGACAGCGGAAGTTGTCAAAAAGACACTAACAGATATAAGATTTGAAGGAAATGTAAGTGCTGAAACACTATAGAACATTATGGGACTTACAGTAGACTCATACACAATTGACCAAAGCCCCCCACACACCACTGGAGTACTGTCATTGGTCAGCAGACAGAGCTGGAGGAAGTGCAGTAGTTGAGAGCATTTCCTGCCTTGCCCCTTCCTTTGACTGCTCACACAGAGGACCCAGGGCTTTGGACTCACTGCACCGGCCTGGGACATGGCTCTATGCTTACATAACCTTCTATTAATATGGATTAGTATGGATATTATCCATTTTCGACAGCCCTACAGAGAACAAAAAAATTATAATATTGACAAAGCAGCATTATGTAATCCTTTGGGGTGTATCATTTGAACTATCACAGAGTGACAATCCTCCTGACTTCTGCTGCGGAGTCATGTTTTCCTGGAGCTTCTTGTGATGGGATTTTTTTTTTTATGGAAACCCTTATTCTTTTAAGAACAGGACTCATGTGACACACAATGTACACTGGGCCTGCTGTTGGTGTCATTATCGATGCACTGACCAGAGCTGTGCTTTACAGAGTGACGGTCAGGACACTGCAGGGGTCAAAAGAATCCAGCCAAAGTCAAACGCAGTGGTTCAGTGGTTCAAGCACTCATCTGATGGGTGGTGGTTAGAGGGAAGATTAGCAGCCTTGCTCTGTCAGTCTGTTTCAGGGCAGCTGGGGCTACACAAGGAATTAAACTACAGTATGTGGAGTGACTGTATAATGACTACAGTGTAGCCCTCTGAAAGGGTTTGACGTGCCTGTAAAGCACAGAACAAGTGTAAGGCATGATTATTATTAATAAACCTTCCTCACACTACTATTTGGGGTTAGAGTGGTACTTATATGTAGTTCTTAGTTACTTCTTTACTCCATTTCCCTTGGCTGGCACCATGCACTCTCAGACTTCACATATTTGTGGAGTACTGGAGAAGTGCGTATTCTTGGCTCGCCTGGCAACCATTTCATAATATTTCCCCCGTCATTTTTCAGCACTTCAACACATCCACAGCATAAGCCACAAACAGTGCCTGACCCTGCCCTCCCTGTGCCCACCCTGTGCCCTCTCTGTGCCCACCCTGTGCCCAGTCTGCACTGGACTTTAAATAGTCCCTCCAGTCAGAGAAAAGCCCAGTGACATCAGCCCAAGGTTCAGATGTGGTTCAAACATGTGCACTGGCTCTCCTCTTTCTACACTACCTCTCCTCTCTCTACACTACTTCTTCTTCCTCTATACTACACTACTTCTTTTTCCTCTATACTACCTCTCCTCTCTCTTTCTCTACTCTACCTCTGCACTCTCTCTCTCTTTCTTCTCTCTCTCTCTATTCTCTCTCTTCTCCCCACTCTCTCCCGTCTCTCTCCTGTCTGTCACTCTCTCCTGCTGCCTGGTCACTTCACATACGAGTGCATGGGGCATTTCACATCCTGACCTGAACACACCCACACAGAACAGCACACACACACACACACAGAACAGTACAAGGGCACCATCCGTCAAACGGCATTAGCAACAGCATTAGCAACAGGCTGCTACGTGTCATCCATTATTAAAAACATTAACGCCTGGCCATAACCTGCTGTGCCAGTCATTCAGCGTTTGACTTGTGAACTGACGACAAGTTTTCTTACACACACACAAAAAGTTCAGATTACAAACAGAATGTGTAAGCCAGGGTTAAAAGCTAAAGGTTTGCTGTTGCTAGGGCTACAACTAACTATTCTTTTACTATGTATGTAAAATCCCTCAGTCATCCAGGTAGAATCCACAAAACTAAAGAAGCTGCTTGGATGAGCTACCAAATGTATCTGACCAAAAAAAAAAAGAACTTTTGTCCAGTTGAAAAATTGAATTTCTCCTTTGCCAATTGTTTTAGCAGTTGACTAATCAACTATTTACTTTTGACTATTAAAACAATTAAACTTTTTGAACACATTATAAAAAGGTTAAAACAACAATTACGTAAGCAGGAATAAAGTTAAGAAAATGTATATAACAGTAACGCAGTAAAAAAGTAAGTACAAAAGAAAAATAAGTATTTATCATAGCCAGTAAGGACATAGCTAATATGACAATAGCTATAGTTAATAGCCACCGTGTTCCAGATAGGAAGTGAACAGGGGCACACTTCCAGCTCCATCCACTCTGGATCCACTTCACTTTATTTTGAAAAACCATAGGCTTTCTTTCTGTAACTGCCGCTATTGTGAGTGTGTTGTGTTTAAGTGCTTTTGTTGTCGTAGTGAAGTGAACCATGGTGGACCCAGAGTTTATCCTGACCTGGCCTTGATGAGCTTCACTTAGCTGGAGCTACAGGTGACATCACACTCAGTCAGTCCACTTCTTACAGTCTGTGGTCTTTATGAACTAAACTCTCAGTGGAAATAAGTTAAAATGTAAGTTTATTAACTTCTAAAAATACAGTATCCTCAAAACATTAGCATTATAAGAGTCACAACTACAAATATTTTTTAATAGCTGACTAGTCACGATTAGTTGGTTAATCATTGCAGCAGTAGTTGTTTCAAAGTAAACATGTACAAAACAATGGATTAACTACACAATACAGTACTCATGCTATATTAAAGGATCAAGGATGAAAAGGATAGAGTCTACATGAGGCCCCTTTTATTCTTAATTTGTGCTGCCATACTCCATGCATTTGTGTTCTGTGTTGACATACTGAGAAATGACAAATGAAAATGTAAAATGAGAGTGAAACTGTCATTGTCAAAGTAAACATTGACTCTGCAATGACATGAGCGCAAATAAGTGCTGACAGGGGTGTGCGGAGGGTGTGTTTTGCCGTTTCTTGTCAGAGTTGCCAGATTTCATTTTTCATTCAAACAAGACTACAACTTGAAAAGGCATTGTTAATCTGGCAGAAATAGATGGTTGTATACAGCGGGTGACATATGCCCTGTACAGAAGCTTATGTGGTGGACAGAGGCGCCTGCAACTGTCAACACAGTTAATCCATAAAGGTTTATTAGCACATACAGCAACACAGATGTAACCAGAGGAGTGAGAGTGCCTGAAGCCCCACCACATAAACAAACTCCAGCGCATTTGCATCATACTAAGTCTCTGAAAGTGTTCGCACAGAGGAGAAACTAAACCCGTATGAGTCACTGTCAACACACACAACAGCCTGTACACTAACTCTTTCCCATCATGATTTCATTAGGATCAGCTAACTATAGCAGCATGGACTAGTGTAACGACAGATGCTGAATACAAGCGTATGTTGTATTATTTTACTATACTATATCATATATTATATATATGTGTCCTTAGGCAAGGCACTGTTTTTTTGTATTTTATTCATAGGTTTTTGATAATAAAAGAAGCACGTCACTCACATTGAATAGTATGAAAGAGGTGTGTGCATGAGTGATGGTGGTGGTCAGAGGGACTGATGCTGCAGTCAGTCTGCAACCGGAAAGCTGTGGCTACAATAGTAGCTTACCACCTCCAGGTATGGAGTGCTCTGTAAAGCGTCTCTGAGTGTCCAGAAAAGTGCTATATAAAACTGAAGCATTATTATTATTATTATTATTAAGTTATTTATTATTATTATTATTATTTTGGCACAATACGTTCTGTTAATTCAAAGCAAAAAAATGCACATGCCATCATTTACTAGTCAAACTGCATCAAAATACAAATTTAACAAACACTACACTAAACTAAGACCAACCCAAGTCTAACGTAGAGCCTAATAAAGAAAATCATAAAAACAATCTACTGTTTTGAAATTTGAGTTATTGCAATACTGATTTTTGTATCAGACAATATTGCGATAGATTGTGCAGCTATACTATATTCTTTAATATTTGCCACCAAAGCAAAATGAGTGGTATAAATGTGTACAATGTTCAGCCTGGAACATAGTTATAGTCTGAATCACATAATCACACTAACTGAAAACTGTGTGAACTGAGTCAAGTAGAGTGTACTCAAACCAAGTAAACCAAACAATCCAGTGTTCTGTCACACCTTAGTGTACGCATGAGCCTGTCCCTATGATTACTTTACACTATATTGGCTTATCGTTCAATACATGATGGAACAATAATGTAGGATGACCAGATGTCCTCATTTACCCTGGACGGTCCCAGGTTTCAGCCCAGTGCCCCATGTCCCAGCAGATTTATGCAAAACCAGTGATTTGTCCCAGTTTTATACAAGAAATGCCCCAAGTGTCCTTATTTTTGATCCTCTGATCCCTGCTTACCGTAAAGAGGGACTAATTGTCATTTGTTTAGGTATAGTACAGAAAAGCTGCTTAAAAATGACCAAAACACAAAGAAAATGTGACTATACTGACTCCTTAATTACGCACCTGTTCTACAATTTTACTATTACCGTTATTATTACAGGTTTTTATTTTGAAAATCTGGTCACCCTACAGTAATGACAAGATGGAACAATATGTTTCAGGGCTCAGTACTTATCGTGTGTACTTTCTTTGCACTAGCGTGTACTAATGTTAATGCATTTGAGTACAATAAGATTTTACAAAAAGTATGAATATTTTTAAAGCATGCCAAATGTAAGACACGGTTTATTGCTATATTGTGTTTTAGTTATAAGTCAGATCATAATAGCTTTGGCACATTGGGGTTAAGCAAAGCGTATAGTCTTAAGTTAATATGTAGTGCTCCCTGGGTCACAGACAATATGAATAGTTTTTAAAGCATGCCGAATGTAAGACACAGTTTAATATCATAGTGTATTTTAGACATAGATCAGCTTTGGTGTAACAAAACAAACGTATTCCAACTGTATTCAAATGAAGCTGCTTTTACGCATGGAGTTCGGTAACGCGCATGGCTAAATCTGCACCGCGGACCGAACGGCAAACTTGCGCGAAGTTACGCCGGACTCGGACTCACTTCCTCGGCGTGCTTCCTTAGCGCCTTCTCCCTCTCGTACTGCGTGACCAGCTGCTCGTTGTCCTCCTTCAGAAGCTCCAGCTCCACTTCCCGCTCCTGGCTCACTCCGCACGCCGTCTCCAGGCTCTCCAGCACGGCCACCACCAGCGGCATCAGCTCCTTCACCACGTCCTCGTCGTACTTCTCGATGAGCCGCTCGAACTCCCGGTAGATGGAGCTGGCCAGACCGGAGACGCGCTCGGACATGACGGCGGAGTTGCCCGAGTCGTCGTGGTACAGAACTACTTCGTCCAGGTCCATGTTTTTGCACTTATTTTTCCCCACGGCTAACGGCAAAGTGCTAAGCCGAGAGCGAGTCCCTCCAGCTGGATACCACTAAGCAACCCGCCCCGGTACTTTCCACTGCGCTAAAACTTTTCTAAAACATGGCTATTCCCGTGCGGATGACTGTTGCTGGAACTTCCACACAGTGTCTGCTGGTTCCGGGGGCTTGTGGATCTCGCTAGCCCGACAGGGAGCTAGCACCGCGGGCTGAAGTCTTAACTTGGCTCCGCTGATTAGTTTCCCTGCGTCCAACAGATGAGCTCCTGCCGCCGCGTTCACGGAGCCTCGGAACTATGGAACACGGGACAGAAGCGGAGGCAGAAATCATGTGCGGGGAGGAGATTCTGAGCGGGTCACAGAAGTTTAAAAATAGTTTTCTTCACAAATAAGTCACATGCAGTACATCTATGTTATTAAGGAACCATTATGTCTTTAGTAGTGTTTTATTAATATTGAAAACAAACTGCTTGTGATCAGTCGTAATAATAATTCCACACTTTATAAAACACATTTTTGATATAAGCCTACCTGCATAGAGTGACCAGACGTCCCTGTTTACCCGGGACAGTCCCAGTCCTGTGTCCCCTGTCCTTGCAGATTTATACAAAACCATTGATTTGCCCCAGTTTTATACAAGAAATATCCCAAGTATCCCTATTTTTGACCAATTTGATCCCTTCCAACAGTAAAGAGGGGTAAAAAATGTCATTTGTTTAGGTAAAATACAAAAAATCTGCTTAAAAACTACCAAAATACAAAGAATATGTGACTATACTGACTCACATGTTAGTCATGAATGGTCTCTGCATAATCATTTTCCTTAATTACCCACTCCTTTCACAATTTTATTATTACCAACCACTAAAACCGGGTATGTCCCAGTTTTTTATTTTGTAATTCTTTATTTTGTCACCCTATAACTGCATTAAAAGATAATATTGTGAGATCTTAAAGCAATGTAGAGCTGTATTTTATATATTACAACTTAGTACCAATCATATGTTTACTATAAGCTTTGCATATACTAGAAGAACTGTATTTACTGCAGTGCACGTGAAGACGCCCTATGTTTTGACTGTTGCTTTGACTGGCTTCACGTGGTAAGGACACTCAGGGAGGGGCACAGGGACGACTACTGGCCTCAGCCAAACTGAATTTGGACTAAAGGATTTGGTCTAAGTCTAAGTAAGAAATATTTAGTGAAGAGATGTTCAGATGCAAAATGTGTTAAACATAAGCCTGCTGAGTTTGGAGTGGTTGACAAGATAAAGTTTCCTGGAGTAGATTCATTTATTTCAAAATGTTTGCCAGAAAGTGAAGTGAAGATGAACCAGGATGAAAAATGCGTACCTTTTAGTTATATATTATGTCATAAGTACTTCAATAAACTGTCTTGTCATAACTGTTAGGATTGTTTAAAATCATATTAAGCCATTAAAATATTTTATACAGTATGATGACAAAACAATATAACATTGTTAGTAACATATTTCAGGTAGTTTCATAAAGTTTTTAATATTTTTAAGACCATTTTAGTGTAATAGTGTACATACTAGGTTGGTAGTAAACATAGCGTTAAAAAATGTGGACCACTCTTCCCACTCTACTTTAAGCTGGCCAGTGTAACTTTTCAGGTTTGTTTTCACGGATATGTTATTGCTTTGTCTGGAATGTTCCACAATATGTCTGTTATTCTGAGTTGAATCACCTCTCCAGAGTTCTTCACTGTTATTTGGCCTGTTGATTTCCCCTGCTTGTCTCAATAGAAATGGATAAATTAATAGAGGTGGGTTGTAGTAGCGGCATACCATTACTCCTAATTATGTCATATTTTATTTTGAAGTAACAGTATTTGGTAAAAGTTGTAGACTTATGCACAGTGTGCATCTGGAATGATTTGAGCATTTGTGTTTTTTGCAGCGCTCCTTCACATATTATTTAGTTTGTCTCATTTATTTCTGTCCTAAAATGAAAATACCAGATTTTGTGCATTATTTAAAGTTTTATCCTTCCAAATTCTATGAACTTGGCCCTATAAAGCAGATGTTACATCCACACAGTTACTCTTTTTAACTTACTCTTACTTGAAGTACTTTTCCCAAATACATTTAAACTCTTGAGTAATTTTTTGAACCACTGCTTTGTACTTCTACTGGAGTAATATTATTCATAACATTACTCTTACTTGAGTACAAGTTTTGGTTACTTTTGGCTAAGTTAATGACATAGAGTGAAACATTCCAGGCAAACCAATATCTCCCTGGAGGCAGACTGCCACCCTAAAAGTAACATTGCGGTAGTGAAGGGAAGAATACTTTTAATGGTTACATATGGTCAATGGTCACATTTTTATACAGGGCTTTTCCACCTTCAAGGCACTCAAAGCAATTTACATCAAGAGACCACTCACCCATTCACACACACACTCATCCACCAGTGTAGAGACAGACTGGGAGTGAGATGGGTTAAGAGTGTTGCCTTTTAAGTAGTTATAAAATACAAAATCTCTATATACTTATGTATAAGTATTTTGCAACGTATCCAGATACATGGTCCAATCAAAGAACTGTATTCTGAATACTTGGATATTTACATCACATTAAATGATAGTGTAAAGATGCAACACAGTATTAATAACAGCTTTATGTTTGTTTCACTGTTTTAAAGCATTTCCCATCACTAACTGGAGAAGTAAAAATCACACATGCCACACTAGAAGCAATGTTTCCTGTTTTTCTCACTAATTATGCCCAGTTTAAAGCCAAATTACTTGATCAAATACTGTAATGTATTCCTGATATTAGAAAAGTAACTTTATTCTGAATAACACCAAATGAAAGAGTAACTGTACCACAATACAGTTACTTAGAGATTGTATTCACAATACATATTCTCTGCACATGTATTTAATTAGTTCCCAGCACTGCATAATGCACCTTTTTATGTATAAAACTTGGGTAATGTCTTATTACACAAATCTATAAAAAAACAACATACATACTATGAAAACCAAAAGTCGAAATTTATAGGCATTTGATTACAATTTATTTGTATCAAGGAGCCCAATGCAGTCACATCATGTTTAATCTGAAATATGAATGCAAGCAAATAATACTTCCGGAAAAAACAAACATAGTGTAAACAATAGCAGGTCTGGGTACAATCTTATGGCCTTTTCATGCACAAATCATACAGCATGTAGCCACCGCCCCATTGTTTTTAGTTAAGCATAGGCACTGTTCACCTTGATGTGTTATGACGATACACCATAAACATACACAGGTACTAACAACACAGGAAGGATGGCTGCTACCCTTTAAGTTTGGAAAGAATTCAGTCATACATATCTGGGTAATTGAACCATCAAACAAACAGCAGTCACGCACATAAAACACTGACTATACAAATATTGTTCACAACGCACATTCTTTTACCATGGCATTAAGTCGCTCAAAAAGGAAGTAATTAAATAAAATTAAATAAAATTATTGTGTTAAAAGTGCTTGGTAACGAATTGTGCTCCAACCTAACGTGTCAGGTTTGTAATGGAAACCCAGCGCAGGGCTATTCCATAAAACTATTCCAATGAAGGTGAATGGGCTCGTCTACATTTGTACCTTGTCTGTTGGCTTGTTTTTGGTTATGGTTTAGTCCTGTTTTAGATGAAGAAGCTTTGTTTTCTGTGGTACTTGAGAAAAATTAGTGTAAATCTGTAGTTTATTGAAATGTTGTCTTTTTAATTGAAATTTAGTATGGTTGTCAACAATTGATAACTGAATTGTTTGACTTTTAATGGATAGTTTTAGAATGGGCTATGGAAAAGTAGAATGAATTTTTTAAATGACTCAAATGTTTTATCTTAACCACATTAGTTCTCCCTTTTTTGTTACAATGTTCCTCAAATACATTGGAACACTATACTATTCTATAAACTGAAATTTTCCTGTAACTTGGTCTGTTAGCTTTCCTAGTTCCCCATTTGACATGAAAATAAGTAGGATTGTCAAAAATTCTTAAATGAAAGTACAGTTCATTTAACAATAACTCCCTTTTGTATAATGTTTCTCAAATACACCTTGACAAAATTTGCATGTGTGTGAACAATGAGAAAGAAATTAAATTACTCTCATTAGATGTTTACATGACATTTCAATATTTTGATAAACCCAGAAATCAGATCATAATCATCAATTTTTGGTGTATATGTAAACATATTCACAGTTATATCAAAATCGGTGGGTTAATGATCAAAACCGAAGTCATAGTATCTTTATAACAATAGAAATAGGCGTCACATTTTGTATTGTGCAACTATCACATGTTCCAGTTTATCTAAAGTTGGACTGTTATTTTACCGGGTTAGCTTTATGGAATAGCCATCTGGTAAATCTCAATCCCTGCTTACAATCAAAAGAATAATAGCCCGTAATGAAACTAAAGACTTAAAATTCCAGAGCATGTTCCACGGCTTACAGGAGTTAGATTAAGTCCTATATTCCGCTAAACTGACATTTCAGCCGTTAGCCACCGTGTCATAGTGTGGTTTCCTCATCAAAACATACCTGGACTTGTGTTTCCTTTCACACATTCACACATTTAGTTTTCAATGTCTGATTCATGAAGACTATGGGAGTTCTCCGAGTGGTTCCTCAGATGGGGTTGTGCTGGTTGTATGCCGAGGCGGAGGGACACAGTGAATATGGCCGCTCCGTGGTGAGGCTATGGAGCGCCCGCAGCACCACGTCGGGCATGTGGTCAGTGAGCATCCGTGGGCTGATCAGGACGCTGCGGAAAGCCATCTCATTGGACCAGTCGGCACGGTAACGCACCCGAGAGAAACACGACCTGAGGACCAAAGATACATACAATAAATATGCAACTTTAACATTGTGGAGTTTGATGATGGGATTGTACCTTTGTGGTGGGCTAATATTCCATTGTTTTGTGTGCACGGAAGATGATGGGATTTTGTGCCAGTTTTTGTTTCATGTTAGTAATTACAAGGATACGGTGTAATCCTTCATTCGCTTTGATTTATCATACTCTGAGTGAACCAAGTCCAGCCCCAAAGGGAAGAGTTTTACAGTGAGTGAGCTAGTAAACAAGGGTAGGGCACTTTCACTAAAACTCCTCCCTGGACTGGACCTGGTTCACTCAGAGTATGATAAATTCCTAGTGCTGCAAGCCAGTAGCATCAAACTGAAAATGGCCTCTGGATGGCAGGCGTAATGTCTTGATTGCAAAAACAGATGACCACCATTAAAGATTTCTCAACATCCCTGTAATTATGTAAATAACAAACTAGATTATGCATTATTATACTTAGTAAATTCTAGCATTAAATTTGTTCCTTCCTGTTTTCACAGAACAGAAACACCTCAAACTGGAGTGTATTAAAAAAACAATGCCCATCATGTGGCACTCCTAGGAGACTCTCCATGTGACTCTTGTGTTTGAGGCTACAGCACATCGTCTGCCCCAGTCTACTGTTGTATAACGCCTGCATCACAAAGTCATTTGTCATACTTTTTTATTCACACAGTGCTCTTTCTCGTGAATACTGAGGAGAATGAAGCAATGAAGGCAAACAAAGATGTATCTGATCACTGTAAAATGTCAATGTGACCCAAATAATGTCTTCAACATAAACATTCCACTTTTAATAATTACATTTAAAAAGAAAATTGGATTCCTAAACAGCCTGGAAAAGGGCACAACACATGTTCATCTCATACCTATGTCAGGAGGATGGACCTGGCCTAGTCAGCCATAGTGATGGGCAGATCCAACTGTTTACATTAAGGAACCGTTCAAAAGAGCCAACTTGCTCACAAACCTCACATCACAAATGAGCCAGCCTCTTCTCTTTTCAAACTGAAGATAGAAGTTTTATTTATTGATTTTTATTTAACTAGAATAGACCTACTTGAACTTTAAAACTACATTTTCAGGGGAGTCCTACATGGACCAAGATTACATGTACATGTTTTTCATGCTGGCACCCAGAGGAAACCTATGCAGGCACAGGGAGAACATGCAAACTCCACACAGACTGGGAGTTGAACCCAGGACTTTCTTGCTATGTGGTGAGCGCACTAACCACTGCGCCACCATGCTAAAGAAAAGCCTGTGAGTCCAAGTTTTGTAATGCTGAAATAAGTGTCTAGTTTCAATATTAGTTTTAGTATTGATTCGTATCTGATTTTCAGTACTTTTAACAATCGTATTCTGAACCAAATCTATAACTCAACTCTCTTAATTTAACAGTGTTTGGTGCAGGGCGCCCACCCGTTTCTCTGGGTATTCAATACTCGATACTCACCTCCGCGTGGGTCCGTCTTCAGTGATGTGCAGGACGCGCCCAGGTAAGAAGAGCGGTAAGTGCGTGGTTGCGTGAGCGGGAGAGTCGTCAGACGCCAGGCTCTGATAGGATGAGGAGTTACGGATGATGAGCGACTCCTCCCCCAGGAGCGGTTGGCTCAGCTCCTCCTCCCGCCTGTTGTCCATCTCTGTGGGGAAGTCATCTGGGTCGCCCCCAAACATCTCGTACCAACAGCCCTGCAGCAGGATACGGTACTGGAACACACAAGGATAGTGGTTACATGGAGGTACAGGGATGTGCTATAGGCTGGATTTACCTGATATTGTACAGAATATAATAGTTAGTTCAAAGGGGGGGTAAAGAATTCTATAGTAGACTTTGCACTTTAATCCACATGAAACTACCTCCTATACCTTTGGGGACAGGCTGTTGTCCCTGTCCTGTTGGAAGTCTGGAAGTCATTTGTTTCACACAACATATGGCTGTATAATACTTCTATATAATTCCATTGTTGTTATTCTTATTATGTATTGTGCTGCCTGAAATTAATGTCCATCGCGATAATAATGTATTTGTAATCTCGTGTA
The DNA here is from genome assembly GCF_026225935.1 of Boleophthalmus pectinirostris. NCBI lineage: Eukaryota > Metazoa > Chordata > Actinopteri > Gobiiformes > Gobiidae > Boleophthalmus > Boleophthalmus pectinirostris. The sequence continues at coordinate 5,099,023 of NW_026571047.1, forward strand.
ATCTAAACTAAATGTAATATAGACATAGTCTGTCAGCAGAAATCAACGAAGATGACATCCAGAATATCTCTCATGATCATGGACATGATGGTCCAGTCAGATTTTTTTTTTTCACTGATGCATTTGAAATGAAGGAGCTCATTGGTCACAAATCATTTACAGATAAAATCACATTTCTCTTTTTCAAGATATAGCCATAAAAACAATTCAGTAAATGCAAGATAGATATGTTTAATACCATTCTGTGGAATATTTCACACAAAACAATAAGATGAAAAGTTCAACTTGAACAATACTCTACTAATGAATGAATATTTCTTCAAGAACAGAAACATTCCATGACCTACATGAAGTCAATGACCAAATTTAACACTGCAAATAAGATAGCATTAGCATTAGGTGTAGTTTTCTCCAGAATCAAATATTCTTCTGGGTTGCCGTAGGAGCATGGATCTATGAGTAGGACAAATGTCGTTGATGCGTTAGCAAAGCACAACACACCGTAGCCTAGCAATAGCTCAGAGAACAATAGCAGTAGCAAACAGAGGAGGACAATGGGGGATATCCATGTTTTTGTTCTTCCTGGTATGGGGTCACTTTTATTGAAATAACACGACAAGCTTTGTTTTTAACTGGCACATAATCCGGCATTTCAGAGGAAACAGTAGCACCACCTACTGAGCTCGGACATCTTCAGAAAACAATTAGCATTCAAACTTAATTAGGGCCTGTTTCATAAACATAATTAGATCAAAATGTCCACAGTTTTATTGTGTTGATACTAATGAAATACACTAGAAGACACACTGTGCACCCTCATATGTACAATTTCAATTTAAGAAATATTGTAAAAAGCACTTGATATTTTGATTCTGAAACATGGCCATGCTAATAGCAATGTAAATAATAATGACAAAACCAACATGTGAATGCCAACCATTTTAATCTCTCAGTATATTTTAATTAAAGCTCTCCTGTGGAACTTTTTAGCCAAAATATAAAGTCATGTTTTTTTTTCCATTTAGGATATTCACTGTACTGCCCGGAAAAATGTAGGAACACGTCACTATCTCCATGGAAAATGTTCCAAAGTATGATTTAAACTTTCATGTAATCATGCAGTTGACATCCAAAGAATGAAATAAGCTGCATCCCTCCATGCACTACTATTAGTAATATTGGCCACTGATGATCGGTTACTTACCTTTGGTTTGTTGCAATTTGACACTATTTTGAGAATCCTCCTCTTCAAATCCTCCATGTTTGGAAGACTTAGTCTGTGCGGAAAAGTCACATTTAAATAAACAGCAGTAAAGAAGCACTGTGTGTTGTGCCTATAATAACAGGGCAGTTCCACAAATAGACTGAACATCACATTCAAGCCTGTAATAGACTGGTCACTACATGTACATGCATTTTTCTCTTTGCTGTTTTACTAGAAGAAAGTAAAAGTTTTAATAAAGTAGTTTTGTCTTACCTGGGAACGAGATCCTTCCCCAAAACAACAGATATTACAAAGTCCTTGGTATAATCGGCCAAAGCCTTACTGCAGAAAAACAAATACAAGTAAAAAACACAGAATTAACTATGAAGGGTCATTTAATCCTATTACTTATAACGAGAAAGACTAATTATCTATGTTCATATAAACCAGGCTGTGTTCACATGCTCGAAGTACAATATTCAAAATCTAAGATGGATGGTAGTGACCAACAATATTAAGGAGATTAGGAGACACAATTTTTAAAAAGAATACACTGGATCATTATTGGTTAATATTTAGGTCCATAATCTAGTTAAATTACAGATGAACTATGTAACTGTTCTGATGGAGGGAAAGCTACCTGTATGTCTATAATCTATTGTCTGTTGACATTATTTTTCCCAGAACATTCCACAGTATGGCAATAAACTTCAATATCCCCATGGAGACAAGCAGGTGATGCCACAAGGCTACATTACAGGATAGATCTGTGGAGAGGTGGGCTTTCTCACACTAACAATGCCTGTTTTTCAAGATTTTTACGTTTAATTTTTACATAGACCGTATATATGGACATAACTAATGTGCTAACCGCCACGTTGCAAATAGGAAGTGTGCAAGGCGGCTCTTACTGCAGTGCATTTTGGTCTGAAAATGTTTGTATTAACCTGCTCTACATGATCCTGAATTTTTCATTTTGCCATTTTGTCCCTAAATCAAGATATGAATAAATAACAGATCAAGCAGATGCCTTCATTCCCCGAGGTCGCTCCCGTTAGTGTTAGCAACAGGTTTGATTGACAGCTAGTTTGTTTTGTTGCTAACTAAGCCCCCTTCCTGCTTTCCGGTGAGAAGGGTGGGCACATCTAACAATCTCAATCATGACTGGCTCTTGTGGCTGCTATAATGCTCGCGATCGGATTTCCAAATATGAAGCCTGAAGTAAATGTAAAATGAAGACTGCATACGTATTAGCTGTTTGGAATCATCATGAATTTGGCACCTCGTCTCTTCTAATCGCATGTATCCAGTGAACTCGGAGTGGGGAAAATGATGAAAACTGAGGTATGGTTGTAATTGTTGATTAGCCGAACACAACAGAACGCTACAATGACATGGAGATGAAGAAAACTGGGCCTGGGAAGTTGTAATCGCATCTTTCCAAACGTCTTCCTGGTTTGTGACTCAGTTGACAGACCCTCCACCAGAAAAGTTACATAGTGCATCTTTAATGTTGTGCTTTAATTTGCATCTGTCCTGAAGCCAGTGTGATTAAATAACATTACAGAACAGCCTTTTTTAAATAGAAAATACATTTGACTAGAATACTAACACTTCAAAAGGAACTCTTACCTCACTAGTCCCCCTGGTGGCGAGAAGGCATAACACTTCAACGTGGGGAAGGAATTTTTCAGCATGACAGCTAACAGAGCAGCTGCGCCTGCACCCAGACTGTGCCCAGTGATGACCAGTTTATATTCCTGTGAGGGAACAGTGCACAACTCCATCACTATGCTAATCCATGACATGTTTTAGTAATTAATATGTCTGGTTAAACAGTGGCAAATATTGATCAGAATTTGACATTAATTGGGCAGAATTAACAGTATAAACTTGATCAAATGTGTTATACTAGAGAAACCTAGGCAAGATTTTTCACTGAATCTTAAAGAGGGGATATTACACTTCTTATGGGGCATTTATTGCTTACACACAAAATAATTCAAATAAGTTAACTTTTATTGATTATTGATGCTCTGAGTCCCGCCTCCCCTTGCTCTCTGTACCACGTCACTCCCCCTTCAGAGCAGCATCACAACACAATCAGCTTGCACTCCACAAATGAAACTTCTGCACATTACATCAGGATTGTGAAGTTGTATATTTATGGAGAATAGTCATGTGGGAGCATGGATGACGTAGGCTTGTGGACAGACCGTAAGACCCTCAAACCGTAAGGTGGGATCGAAAAGGGCCCGGCCAGATCACTAAATTACTGAAACAGGCATCGATGACATTTTAAAACCTCTTCAGGCATGTTTTTGATGAGGGAACAATGTTATAACGTGGGAGAAAGCATAAGACCCCTCTTTAAATATAATGATGTTGACTATGTTTGAATGAATTGAGTAGTTGGACCTATTATATGCACTTTAATAGACAACAAGAAACATGAATTGTTCTTACAGGAGCAATAGAGAAGGCCTGGTTGAGGATGCCATCATTGATAAGCTTCTTGTAGATATAACCAGCTGCCTGGCATATTCCCTGTAGAATAAAATGTATTATTATTATCATTTATTATGAACTATTGTTAGTTAACAGAGAGCATAGATTCAACAAACAACAAAGCAGGTGCTAGAACACATGAGATATATTCAGGTTGAGTCACTTGTCTTGTTTACCTTATGAGCATAGCAGGCTCCGTAGACTCCCTCTAGTGGCAGATTCTCACATTCAGCTGACAAATCAGTCAAGACATCCTGCAGAAGGAAAATGGTAGACTCGGATTAGGAAAGATTTAGGGATAGTCCAGTATGGATTTGTATCTGATATGCCATATGTATCCAGACAGTGAAAAAAGTATCCAGACAGACAGATCAATGAAATCAGTAAAACATTTGTAAATATATATGTAAGTATATTATTATATTTCATTATTAATGTTATTTTTAAGGGAGTTTTTTGTTGTTTTTTGCCTTTTTGATCAGGTGTTTGCTGCACAGTAGTAAGTATTTCAACAAGTCAGATTTGCTACTTTCATTTAATAAAAAGGAGGATCTGAGCATACTGACCTATATAAAATGAACACTACTTTCCATTGTTTTAAGCTATATTCAGTCACTATGTCAACAAGGTTCTAGTACTTGTACAGCTGATTAAGTATCACTTCCCCTTTTAAGAGTTTGTGATTTGTGGGTTCATTGGGGCATTTCTGTGTGACCAGCTGTGCTCTATCTATACTTCTCTTTCTCTGTTCAAACACAGTGGCCTCGTTTACGTGATGCATTTTAATTACAAATTAATTGTTTGGAATTAAGTAGTTTGGAATTAAAATATTCTCCTTCGAGTTTACATGGAAATAATAATTCTGAGTTGAGGTCTATATCAACAAACACTCACTTTAGCTGCTACCGGATTTTTTGTCATCTCGGTTTGTCGTTACGCCACGGACACAAACATGATACAAACTTTTTTCGCAGTCATTCTGATAATCATCATGTTTTACATATGTCAGCTGAGGAGAAGGAAAGATTGTCGGAGAAGGGAGAAAGAAGACAAACTGAGTCAACGGGCGACCCAACGAGCATGGGCTGAACGACCGGAATTATTTTTAAGAAGAAAAAATTTGTACATGATTGAGGAATAAATTAATTCTGCTTTAAAATCAGAATAAACCACCCACTTATTCTGAATAATCATTTTAGAGTGTGTTTACATGGTCTTTTTAAAGTGGAATTAATTTATATTCAGAATTAAATAATTTTAATCAGATTTAAAGCTCTCATGTGAACGTGGCGAGTGCGACTTGATGCAGGGCTGCTTACCATGTGTTTTTGACTACAAATTTATATTTGAAATATAAAAGAAAACAAAAGACAAATATTTATATATTTTTTTATCAATTAAATTTAATTGATATGTGTAACTTTTCTGGTGGAGGGTCTGTCAAATGTTATTGATTTATTTGGAATGCTCCACAGTATTGAATTAAATCTTCCTATATTCATGGAGATC
>NW_026571047.1:5104743-5200653 GCF_026225935.1 Boleophthalmus pectinirostris
TTTTATTTTAAAGTGATTGCAATTGAACTTCCATCCCTGCATAAAAGTGTGCACGAGTACTGAACGCTGATGTCTTCCACAGTTGTTTGGGTAGGTGCCTGCGTATCACCCTCGAGAATCGCTGGAATGTGCATAACAAGACGCCTATTCCTCCTGTCTCCCTCTGCACAGACACAAGCCTGCACAATGATCACCTTTTGGAGTTAACAACAGTATTTAAAGCGACCACGTGTTATTAAGAATTATAACAGTTAGTGATAATGGGGGTAGGAGAGACTTAGTTGGCAGTGGATGGGAGCAGCTGAAGTCCCATATTGCTGTTGGACTGAAGCCAGTGGAGGTTCAGGCCAAGACACAACACGACCAGACAAAGAGGACTGCAAAAGACACGCCTTATGTCTCAAAAGACTCTTCAGATCTGTAGAATATTGGTAATTTAGTAGTTATAGTAGTAACATAGTAAAAATGATTGACAAATGGGACAATGTTTTCATGTTTTCTCTGACTATAACTACAACACTATAGTATTTGGAATAGTTTTAGTATGAGCTAATGGTATGTGATACGGTCAGGCTGCAGGAAAATGGGGATTTGACATTTCCAAAAGCAAAATTCCTATCTATTTTTCCCATAAACCTTTTGAGTTTCAAAGATTGATGGGGGGCATAAGACTTAATCTAATCTAAGAAAATGTACTACTGGAACCAAAGCAACATCTTAAACATCAATATTACATGTATATTGTGGTTTGGTTAACTGCTTTACTATATAAATCATAAAAACCTCACATCTCCACGTGTCCCCCTTAGCCAGTGTAATGTAACAATGAGAGCGCTGTTTCCTCTCAGCCCCAGTGACGTCTCCAAATGTCACTGTGCATCTGGGACACGCTCAGTCCTCACACATCCTCTCTGCTCTGCTACTTTTACATCTGCAACCAACCTGTCTTTTTCTCAGTCCCCTCTCTTTCAGCAGAAGATGATTTTATTGACCTCTTGAAGGGCAAAAGAAAAATGCAAAGAGTATGTGATTTGTGAAAATTGTTCTATTCATTCGAGCTATATCGCCCACTCCTACCTCAAGCTAGGTTCTCAACAATAAACTCAAGACAGATTACCTCCGCAGTACTGAAAGCTACTGCAGAGTGGAATCATTTTATGTCTGATAGACTTTTTTTTTTAGCTTTTAACCATATTATAATATTCTTCACCAATATATTAGGGTCACAAATAACAATTATTTGTGTAGTCGACTAATCAGAGATTATTTTTCAATGACTTGGCTACTCAAACAATTTTTTTTCCTATTGATTGAGGAGATCTTTTAAATACATTGTTAAGCAAATAAAGGCTGAAAAATGGTGACTGAATGCTTCCAGATAAGAGAATATTTCATGAAAAAATTTGAATTTTTTTTGCCGTTTTGATTTAATACCACTGTTTTTGTCCTTCAGTATCTTTTGTATATGTTTATGAGGCGATATATTCAGGTTAACAATTAGGATTATCAGAAAACAATGAGGATTATTTTGTATAGTAGATTATTCATGATTATCTGATTAATCACTGCAGAACTGAAAACTAGAAGGCGCCATCTGATTTGTGGTATACGTGTACACTCCACAGCTCTCTCATAAGCAGCAGTAGTGATTGCTTGGCACACACACATTAGTGATTGGCAGATGAAAAGAGACGCAGGAAATGAAGAAGGGCTGGACTGAATACTTTTTGACAGAGCTTGGAAGTGCTGCTGAGTCACACAGCAGAGCCAATTCAGCATGCTAAAGCCACTCAAACAAACACTGTATGGGCCAATGACTGCTGATAAAAGAATAGTAAAGATGGGGAACAACAACACAGCCATAAAATAAATTTCTATCACTACTACTACACACTATTAAACTATCACTAAAGGCATGGCTCAGCACTGTTCTTAAACTATAGGCTGATATCTTGATACTAAGGGTATTGATACTAAAAAAGTCACATTCACAGGACAGAAATTAACCTATTCTGACTAGTTTTAGAATGATCTTGAGCTGTATTACAGCACATAAACTAGATGGACCACTATGGAACCTACCTGGACCACTGAGGGATTACACAGATATAAGGCCACATGGGAATAGAAAATAAAGTACTATGATTTAATGTTGAAAATTACGTTGTATTGTCTAAATAAAGAGTATAGCACAAAGGCACTTTTTGATCTATTTTTTACCTGAATCCGTGAAAGCCCTGCACAAGAATTCAACATGTATGGACTTTTGAATGTGCATAAATTGCAAATGTATAGCCTATTTCTTGAATTTTTATGGACAATTAATACTGTATACTCAAGAATTGTGCATATTAGCTTGAATGTTATTACTAGAGTTAAAATGATGACCTTAGACATCACACCGTTGTAGATTCCTATAATTTAAAATTGAGTTGGAGGACATAGTTCTATGGTGGGATCTGCTGTTTAAGTGTCAGATTGCAGATTTGTTGGCCTCTTTTCTGGTTAATATCTCTGTAATTATTGGGCCTATCCACATGAAACAAAAACTGGCACAAAGTTCAACATCTTCTCTGTCTATAAAAACAAACAAAAGTTAAATAATCTTTTTACAATAGCTTCAGAAAGTGGTGTCATTATTCAAGCTCAAAAATGTGACTGCTGTTAGCTGAAAGGACTTTTAACCATGACATTAATATGACAAGTTTGTGAAAGTAATCTATAATTGAATACATTTCTTGTCTCTTCTCTCTGCAATGGAAAACGTATTAGCAATGAAAACTGATTGAAATCGCCTTTTTTTTTTTTACAGTCACAATGTAAAGTCACAATAACAAATGAATAATTATAATAACCACGATGTCAAACCTCCTGACAGTGATACAGGCCTAGATGGACAAAGGCTATCCCTAGTGTTATTAAAAGTATGTTGTCCTGTAAAAAAGGCCTATATAAAGAAAAAAACTCTAAAACATCAATGCCATTCTATGCTAGATCAGCTGGTCTTTTGTTGTGCACAGCCTGCTAGCTGGCACACCGGCCGGCTCACTGTACGGATGCTGTGTGCGCACAGAGGCGGAGGATGGGTGCGCTCGTCCGGGCTTACCCTGCTCCAAGTCCTGCTGATCGTACCACGGCTCCTCTTCCTCGGTCACAAACTCTTCGTCCATCGTCCCTGAGCCGAGCATGGGGGCACCGCGCCTGAAAGCACAGAAACAAGCCCGCCCGTGGGTGCAAAACAGCTCCAGGGTGAAGTCCGTGCAGAGGGACCCGCGTCTACTAGCTAAACAACGGCGTGCTCTCGTCTCTCCTCCCGGGCAGGGCAGGGAACGCAGGCCGCCTCACAGTGGGCGACAGGAGGCGGGGGATGCGGAGGGGTCGACGCGTGTTGTGTCCGCCGGGCTTCGTGCGCGCTGTCGGTCACTCCCACATCTCCATCACCCGCTGCTCCTGGAAGTGGCTCAGAGACGTGGCAGATGTTGCAATCCCGCTTCTCCCCGGTGGAAATCCTCTCTCTCTCTGTCTCCCGATGATGTCTGCGGGGTTTTAGCGCCGCTCTGTGGATACTGGTGATGCTGCAGGGTACTCTGTTATGGTCCTAGTGCGTCTCTACATAAGATTACTTTTTTATCAACTTTGAGAAATCCTTATTCTCAGTTTATTTTTATCTAAACTAATAGACTAGCTGATTTGACCTATATTTTTCATTTCATCATTAGGTTCATACATCAATGTGAATGAAAAGAAGCAAAAAGAAGTATAGACTTTGATCCGTAATATCTGCCCCCTTTTCACACAAAATAAAACATTTCCAACACTTCAACAGTTCACACTACATTTATAAGCAACTTACGGAACATACCCAATATTAAATACTTGTTAATTAACACAAAAGGACAGTTCGATACTACATAACTTTTTAGCATATCATGTTTGACATTTCATTTAAACATGAATAGACTTTGACGCTTTCAGTTTTTCATTTAGACAGTTCCATCGGCTGACAGGTTTGATTGAAACACTCTCTCTCACTGTAAATTTTCTTTGGAGATTGGTGGAAAAGATCAGCTGATTTGTTTTGTACATAATTTTTAAAATATGATGTTCTCCCAATTCATTGAATTTCAGTATCTTCAACTGTATAAATAATGGTGCAAAAAACCCAAGGCACTCACTGGTTCAAAATAAAATGCCTTTATTAGTTTACGGCATGTCTTAATGGACAACTTAAAAAGTCCCGACGCGTTTCAGCCTATGGCTTTCCTCTGGCTTTCCATAGGCTGAAACGCGTCGGGACTTTTTAAGTTGTCCATTTAAGACATGCCGTAAACTAATAAAGGCATTTTATTTTGAACCAGTGAGTGCCTTGGGTTTTTTGCATCTTTATACTGACTTCCCTCCCCAAAGAGCACCACTGAGTTGGATCTACTGTGTATTATCCTCTGGAGGTCCAGGAAGCGCTTCTTCTGAAACATTTTTTGTATAAATAATGGGTTTGTTGAGTCTCTGTATGTACTTCCACTGAGGAGTCTTAAAGCTCTTTTTTGTAGGAGGAAAATTGGATTAACATAAATTTTAGCACTTCTCCATACTTCAATACAGTATGTCAAATATGGAACAATCAATGAATTATACAACAAATACAATGCACTCCTATTTAATGATTCTTTTACCTTATGTAACACAGCTATTACTCGTGATCATTTAATTTTGCATTAATCTATAAGGGATTTCCATGTCAGATGTTCATCAATCATAACACCCAAAAACTTGAACTCATGTGCTCTCTCTATTTCCTCATCTCCAATAAATAATGTGGCACTTTTTTTCCTACACGGCAAAAAGTGGAGGATTAAAATTTCAGGGTAAAATATTGTGTTGATATTGATATTGTGTTGTTTTTAACATAAAAAAAAGTTATTTTACTATATGAAAGTTAAATGGATATTCGAGTTGGAGTTATTTGCCAGAGTTGATAAAGCTGAAGTTAATTCAACTTTCCCTAGTGTTCATTTAACTTCCCTTAGTATTAATTTGACACCTCCCACCCACCACTTCAAACTCCCACGAGAGAAGATCAGTTTGAACCAGTTTTGTACATCATTTCATCTTAAATGAACTAAAATAAAGTGTAAAAATAAAACACCTCTGTGTGTTGTTTAGCTAAATCAGTAAAACCCTGCAAAGTGTTATCCCTTTTCTCTCAAAACTTTAATATAACTCTTGATTTCGGGGTTAAACAGGAACTTTGGTCCAGTGTTTCCAAAAATGTTAAATTAACTTTAGAGCAGATTGGACTCATAAACCCCGAGAAAATGTTAAAATTGTTTGTGCGAGCGTCATTTTTAACACTCCACTTTTTGCTGTGAACTACTAAATACCATACATTTTTTGCAGTTGTTTTATGAAGTCTAAATATGTTTTAAAGGAACTGTAGGCCTCTGTAATTTTGATTTTAAAATTCATACTTGACCTATCAATCTGTGTCCCCAGATATGAGGTAAACCAAATGGCTGGTTTGTTTACACTGAATGGTCTCTACATAAACCCCAGCACCTACAGTCAATCATGAATCCGTTCTAGTGCAGCCTCTGCAGCTCACATGAGTCATGGCCTGTCCATATACTGAATGAGACACATTTGGATGCATCTTCTATATGCAGGTTTGGGCTTCAGTTGTGTTGTAGTCCCTTTTTTAAACAGCAAGAGCCCAGGTGACATATAGTTGTTCATTTGAAAATATTAGGCAGCAAGTCTATAATGCAATAACCACATTCAGCAGCTAGAGGGCGTAGTGCAATTAAATATTACACAGTTGTTACACTTAACTCCCCCTTCAGCCACATAATTTACTTAAATTTGTCAAACATATGAAAAGGATATTCTTTATTTTCAGAAAAAAGAGCACTGCTTGTTAAAATGCTCACTGGCACATACGAAGGAAGAAGATAACTAGATGACAAGATAAGTACTTCCGCACGCACACAAACATGAACTGCTGTGGTTATATGATCATGGTATTGACATTTACAAAACCATATTTGTGGCATTAAAATCCTGTTATAAGTTTCCTGAAAACACCACTGAACACCTATTTTATAATACCTAACTCATTTAGGTTACAGGAGACAAAATGTATAATTTCTTGATGTATGTGTATTGCTTATAATACATTTAGTCTTACCTGTAGGAGAGAAAATATGTATGTTTTTTTTTTTTTAATACATACTGATCTTAAGAATTGTCTGTATCTTTTTTTTTTTTTTTTTGTCTGAAGTGTGCTATTGCTTAAACACTCCCATATTGGCCTCATAAAAACATCTCAGAGGAGCTGTCATTAATTCATCAGCCTGAATAATTCTGCTGTTTTCATGACAAGAATGAGGCATTTGTCATGGGACATTTTTCATTCAAACGATTTTAACCAGAATAGTTCATGAGTCTTCAAATGAATCACCAGCTGAGCAGTAAGAAGAAAACACCATTGTTGACAAAGGAATGATGTATTCTTCTGGGTTTTGTTAACAGGGTCAAATGGTGTTACATGCTTTCTGCTGGCATCAGTGAGAAGTGAAACTACCTATTTTTATAGACAGTACCAATAATCAGGAAGTGCATCTTAGATGTTATCTTATAAACTTATCATAGTCAATAATTAGAATGCTAAGAATGCATAAAGTAAGTAAGGAGTAACTTAGGACCACTGCAAACCGTTTAAAATGAGCTAATTCAGTTTGTCACATTTTATGACGTTGTTCTCCTGGGGGACTTCAACGCCCACGTGGGCAACGACAGTGACACTTGGAGAGGGGTGATTGGGAGGAACGGCCTCCGCGATCTGAACCCGAACGGTGTTTTGTTATTGGACTTCTGTGCTAGTCACGGTTTGTCCATAACGAACACCATGTTCGAGCACAAGGGTGCCCATAAGTGCACGTGGCACCAGGACACCCTAGGCCCGAGGTCGATGATCGACTTTGTAGTCGTGTCATCTGATCTCCGGCCGCGTGTCTTGGACACTCAGGTGAAGAGAGGGGCTGAGCTGTCAACTGATCACCACCTGGTTGTGAGTTGGGTTCACTCTCGGAGGAGGAAGCCGGAAAGACCTGGCAGGCCCAAGCGTGTAGTGAGGGTCTGTTGGGAACGTCTAGTGGAGGCCTCTGTCAGAGGGACTTTCAACTCGCACCTCCGGGAGGACTTCTCCCGGATTCCGGGGGAGGCTGGAGATATGGAGTCCGAGTGGGCTTCATTCTCGGCCTCTATTGTCAATGCGGCTGCTCGGAGCTGTGGGCGTAAGGTCTGTGGTGCCTGTCGCGGCGGCAATCCCCGAACCCGGTGGTGGACACCGGAAGTAAGGGATGCCGTCAAGCTGAAGAAGGAGTCCTATCGGGCCTTGCTGGCTCGGGGGACTCCTGAAGCAGCTGACGGGTACCGGCGGGCCAAGAGTGCTGCAGCCCGTGTGGTCGCGGAGGCAAAAACTCGGAGCTGGGAGGAGTTCGGGGAGGCCATGGAGGAGGACTATCGCACGGCCTCAAAGAGATTCTGGCAAACCGTCCGGCGCCTCAGGAGGGGGAAGCAGCTCTTCGCCAACACTGTTTACAGTGCGGGGGGAGAGCTGCTGACCTCGACTGGGGACGTTGTCCGGCGGTGGAAGGAATACTTTGAGGATCTCCTCAATCCCACCGTCACGTCTTCTGAGGAGGAGGCCGAGGCTGGGGACTCGGAGGCGGACTCATCCATCACCCTGGCTGAAGTCACTGAGGTGGTTGGAAAGCTCCTTGGTGGCAAGGCTCCGGGGTTGGATGAGATCCGTCCTGAGTACCTTAAGTCTCTGGATGTTGTGGGGCTGTCTTGGCTGACACGCCTCTTCAACATCGCGTGGCGGTTGGGGACAGTACCTCTGGACTGGCAAACCGGGGTGGTGGCCCCTCTGTATAAGAAGGGGGACCGGAGGGTGTGTTCCAACTATAGGGGGATCACACTCCTCAGCCTTCCCGGTAAGGTCTATGCCAGGGTACTGGAGAGGAGAATCCGGCCAATAGTCGAACCTCGGATCCAGGAGGAGCAGTGTGGTTTTCGTCCTGGCCGTGGAACACTGGACCAGCTCTACACTCTCCATCGGGTGCTCGAGGGTTCATGGGAGTTTGCCCAACCAGTCCACATGTGCTTTGTGGACTTGGAGAAGGCATTCGACCGTGTCCCTCGTGGTGTCCTGTGGGGGGTGCTCTGGGAGTATGAGGTCCGGGGCCCTTTGCTAAGGGCTGTCCGGTCCCTGTATGACCGGAGCAGGAGCTGTGTTCGCATTGCCGGCAGTAAGTCAGACCTGTTCCCGGTGCATGTTGGACTCCGCCAGGGCTGCCCTTTATCACCGGTTCTGTTCATTGTATTCATGGACAGAATTTCTAGGCGCAGTCAGGGGCCGGAGGGGGTCCGGTTTGGGGACCACAGGATCTCATCTCTGCTGTTTGCGGATGATGTTGTCCTGTTGGCTTCATCGAACCAGGACCTGCAATGTGCACTGGGGCGGTTTGCAGCCGAGTGTGAAGCGGCTGGGATGAAGATCAGCTCCTCTAAGTCTGAGGCCATGGTTCTCGACCGGAAAAAGGTGGCTTGCCCTCTCCAGGTGGGTGGGGAGTCTTTGCCTCAAGTGGAGGAGTTCAAGTATCTCGGGGTCTTGTTCACGAGTGAGGGGAGGACGGAACGTGAGATTGACAGGCGGATCGGTGCAGCTTCGGCAGTGATGTGGTCGCTGTATCGGACCGTTGTGGTGAAGAGGGTTACGATTTACCGGTCAGTCTTCGTTCCTACTCTCACCTATGGTCATGAGCTTTGGGTAGTGACCGAAAGGACGAGATCGCGGATACAAGCGCTTGAAATGGGTTTCCTCCGCAGGGTGGCTGGGCGCTCCCTTAGAGATAGGGTGAGGAGCTCAGTCACACGGGAGGAGCTCGGAGCTCGGCTGCTCCTCCACGTCGAGAGGAGCCAGTTGAGGTGGCTCGGGCATCTGTTTCGGATGCCTCCTGGGCGCCTCCCTCGGGAGGTGTTCCGGGCATGTCCCACCGGGAGGAGGCCCCGGGGAAGACCCAGGACACGCTGGAGGGACTATGTCTCTCGGCTGGCCTGGGAACGCCTCGGGGTCCCCCCGGAGGAGCTGGAGGACGTGTCTGGGGTGAAGGAAGTCTGGGAGTCCCTGCTTAGGCTGCTGCCCCCGCGACCCGGCCCCGGATAAGCGGACGAAAATGGATGGATGGATGGACATTTTATGACGTAAAAATCAGTTACAGCGCCTTTAGGCTTTGTAGTACAGGCAGCATCATGGACTTTTAGGAGCACTTGGTTTAGATGGAAGTTTGTGAAGAAAAGTTGAAAAATCAATTGATTAAAGCACAAGGAACCCAATTTTCTGACAGTATAAATAAATGTGTAAATCTAGATGAGCTTCAGCCCTTGCTTACACTATGGTTGCTAGGTAACAGTTACAGAATTACCTCTATGTATGTCTCATCTGTTGCCTGTTTCCAACTAGGAAGTTAAATTTTAAACTTCACCAAAATTGTCAAACTAAGGATTTTTATGATAACTGCAGATTTTAGTGAACTGAAAACTTTAGCCAATAACCTGGTGCCATTGTATAATTTTATAGTTACTTTTTTAGTTACTATTATATTTGCAATTGTGTTGAATATCTAAGAAATACTTTGACTAAACCAAACTATCTGTACTTGGAAATAACAAAGTATCACATTCTCGTAAAGTGGACAACTGGACCAAAATGTTCCAATCTAGATACCTGTCTTTCTTGAGCAATGTCAAACTGGAAGTCCAAGAGTGCATTTTTCACCAAATCCCCCGAGTAACCGAGGCGATCATAGTGCTGGAATAACAAAAAAGCAAAAGGAAGGAACTCGCTCATTGTTCATTATTATGTGTAAGAAGTCTCAACACATGGAAAGAGAACCCGCCCTTAACTGTAACTTTGAGAAATGTCAATAAAACTACAATAGTTTGCAGTTTTACTGCTCATTAATTCAGCAAATATTAAAAATGTATGTGCAAATATATAGGTTTAAGTTTGTTCCAATTTATCTATTTAGATTCTAAGTGGTGCCAATATTAGTGATAATAGGAAACATCTGAGCTTAATATAAAATCGCATCAGAGTAACATTTTAGTAAATGTGTGCATGTTTGAACAGTTTTCAATTACTTTTACCCCGTTGAGTAGTCTATTTGAAAGTAACACTACTCTTGAATAGAACGTTTTGGTGAGTTTACAGTGACAAGTGCTTTACGATGAAAGGGATGGTGCAAGATCTCGTGCCACAAGATCTCATGAGACAAAATTACCACAAGATTGTGCACATATGAGGAAAATTATCTTGTGAGATGTTTTTCCATGTGTTTACGTTTGGATTGTACAGAAAGGGGTTAAACACAGGTGAGCTACACCTCTTATAGTTCTAAAAAGCAGTATTAGTATGGAAACTAAAATATGAAATCAAATAAATAAAAAAAAATAGGCCAAAATTGAATGAACATGAAATGTTCATATTAGGAATTATGTTCAAATCTCATCTTGTCTTGTTCTGGTGGACTCATATCTCTTCTCGTCCTGTGAAAACTGTGTCTCTTCCGATTGAAGAGTTGAAAATCTGAAATTATTTGAACATTTGTGTTTTTTGCACTGCCCCTTCAGATAGAATTTATCTCATTTTGTATCTATCCTTTAAAAATATTACCAGATTTAGTGCAATATTTCATGCTTTCTCCATTATATTCAAATTATAAATATTATAAATGTTATGTGCAGTTATTTTTCCTTCAGTAGTAGTCTCCTCCAAACATTGCTTCACTCTTTCTTGGACTTTGCTATATTATTTTTGAAGTAATTACTCTTACTTGAGTATAATTTTGGATGCTTGACCCATTTTCCCAGTTCTATCTATCCTGATAAGACATAAGACTTAATCCTTCTAAATGCATTAACATCAAAACAGTTACTCTTTAATTTACTCTTACTTGAGTAGTGATGCTTTTTACTTGCAACTGAGTCATTTATTGGACCACTACTTTGCACTTCATCTTATATTTTAAAACAACTAAACTCTTGCTTGGGTACATCTTTTACCCCTGAATAGCAATCAACCTTTTTCACTGGGGCAAATTATACCTAGAGAACAATTAGTGACCATTTACATGATAATAATCTCCATTAGTAATATAGACTACCTAAACCACAATTTGTTACGGCATGTATTCACACCATTCCCCTTATTTCCCTAATTGATTTACAGAGTAATGAACTAATTCACCATTTACAAACCCTTTCAAAGGCAGACCTGTTGTAAAACTAGTTGTATTTGTAGGCATTCGTCAGCTGGCGGGACACCAGATGGATGGATACCCCACCGCCCCCTGCTCTCCCTTGCTCCTTTTAGGGTCGGGTCTTGTCTCCATGGTTACCTAAGACAAAAAAAATGGAGAGGGGCCAGGGCACAGCTGGTCTTTAGCAACAGCAAGGAGGGGAAAGCACACAAGTGAATGAGTGTAGAGAGAGAGCGGGGGAGTGAGAGAGAGGGAGAGAGAGAGAGAGAGAGAAAGAGAGTGCAAAAGCAGAAGTAGGAGGAGATACAATATACTCACAGTACACAGGGAGTCTGCAGATCGGCCCAGAGAGTCAAGTTACCCCCTAAACTTCGAACTTCACATCTGTAAAAGCTGATAAGAAAGAAGAAGTGCCGGGAGGATTGTGTACTAACTTAGGTTACACATGCGAGAAAGGGGGGGAGGGTGAAGATTGAAGGAGTAGAGGTCTGGAGAACTTCAGTTGTGAGTCAGCTTTCAAAGGACTTCTGCAGTATACTGAAAGAGGTAAGAAGTGCTCTTACTTACTATTTACTTACTTTCTGTAATATAATGTATACTTTATCAATGTATAGAAGGAGCATTGATAAAATTTAAAATCTGGATTATTATGATTATTACAAGTTTTTTTTATACTCTTGCATGTATCATCATATTCAATCAGTCACATTTATCTATATACAGCCTGTGGCATCTATGCAAACAGTGACATGCACACTCAAAATCAGATTATTATCAGATTGATATACTATTACTGATTTCTTTCTGATTATGGACCCTTTTATTACTCCTAACAGATGTTTTGTTTTTGCATGTCATTTAAAGGTCATGCATTATGCAAAATAGATTTGGAGTTTAAAAACACAGTAGAGCACTTACCACATGATGCAAGCGGGAACAAGTGTTTTCAGTTTGAAAGATGAACTCAGCCTAAATAGGTGTGTGTGTGTGTAGTGTGTGTATATATATACACACACACACACACACACACACACACTACACACACACACGCAGACACACACACAAACACATTTTATTCTTTGACATTGACAGTGTGTGTGTGTGTGTGTATATAATATATATATATACACACACACACACTACACACACACAAACAACACACACACACACACACACATATACAGAGAGAAAGAGATTATTATAACATACTATCATATCAAATCATAATTATTTTTAAGATGCAGCATATTCTCGCATGTATTTTCACCATAGGCTGTATATATTTATGAACTTAAATATTTCAATATAAACAAACTTTTTTTATACAGTCTATCTTCACGCACAGTAAGACAGTCAGCGAGAGTCAGGTAACGCTAGTTACTTAGATAATGCTAACAACAATATAAAACAATTTTATAGTTTAGCCGTTTGTTTACACGTTTACAGTTACAAATATTGATGCCTTGGTCTTTGTAAACTCTATTACAGTCAAGCAAAGTACCTTGCCTCATCATTAAGACCAAAGCGAAAAACGTTGGTTTATTACTATGCTAACAGTATGCTAATTGTGTGATTGTGCTAATTGTTATGGCTAACTAAAATCAGGCAACAGCGTTAACTTTAGCTAGATTTATTGAGATAAATAAATATTACATTGTTCCCTGAATCATCAATGAAGTAACTCTTACAATAATATTCAAAACTAGGACAAGTGTAAAACTTTGTGGAACTGAACGAAAGTAAAAAAGAAGATAAGCTAAGTACCTCGCAGAGCTAGTTAGCTGTATGCTAACAGCTGCAGGTTAGACAGAACACTGACACACAACTTTGTGCTAACACTGCTAGCGCTGCAGGTACCGGGGTGAGTCAAAAACACTTCGTAGTTATTGTATTTCACAAACTAATGTATTTCGTAATTATACATTAAAAAGAAAGTATAATGTTGTATAGAGTGACCAGATTTGCAAAATCAAAAACTGGGACTGGCAAGTTCGTAATAATAAACTTTTGAAATTAGTGCATAATTAAAGAAAACATTCATGACTAACATGTGAGCCAGTATAGTCACATTTTCTTTTTGTTTTGGTCATTTTAAAGCAGGTTTTCTGTATTTTACCTAATGACAATGTATGCTTCTCTGTACTGTTGGCAGGGATCCTACTGGTCAAAAATAGGGACACTTGAGACAAGAACAAGCTGAGCTGAACAAAGACTTGGCAATTCAAGTGGTACTATATGCTAACTTGTGGTCATCTAAAATTACATCTATTTTGTACCAGTTTTGTTCTCAGTTTTGAGCCCTGTGTCCTCCTGTCCCAGCAGATTTAGCCAAAACCATTGATTTGTCCCAGTTTTATACAAGAAATGTCCCAGGTGTTCCTATTTTGACCAATATGATCCCTTTCAACAGTAAGGAGAGGCATACATTGTCATTTGTTTTGGTAAAATATAGAAAAGCTGTTTAAAAACGACCAACACACAAAGAAAATGTGATTATACTGACTCACATATTAGTCATGAATGGGCTGAGTGCAGAACACGCACTTGTTTCACAATTTTATTATTACCAACCAGTCCAAATCGGGGGTGTCCCAGTTTTTGATTTTGAACATCTGGTCACCCTAACATAAATAAACCTTGACCTCGATATAAAAGTAACTATTTAATCTGTAATCAGTTTTGGAGTCAGAAAGGATAATAAGTGACATTTATACTCCAAAGACTATTATTAAAATATGGATAACTTTTGTAATCATGTCTGTCAGATGCTAGTATCAAAACTAGATACTTTGAGCAAGTATCGACACAAAAAAAAAAGTCACATTCACAGTACAGAAATTAACCTTTTCTGAATGTCTTTAGAATGATCTTGAGCTGTATCAGAACAAGTATAGGAGCACATAGACTAGTATACGCCCATGGACCACTATGGAACCTACTGGCCCACTGAGGGATTACACACATATACGGCCACATGGGAATAGTAAAGAACATACAATGATTTAATGTTGAAAATCAAATTCTTCTGTCAAAAGAAAGAATGATTTTATTATTATCATATTGGTTTCGGAATCAGTATTGAGTATCGAGTCTATTCCTTAGTATCAAAATCGAGTTTTCATTTTTAGTATTGTCATACTACATTGAAGCAGAAAAAACATTTGGAATTACTGTAAAGTTCTGAACAGGAATAAATTGTGTTACTAGTTAAAATCCCACAACAGTTGACTATTGCTTTTATCAAGTTTTTTGATACTTCTCTCCTTAAGTGTCAGACAGGATAGCACCCATACACAGCTGCCCCTCTTATGATGACAGGGTGCTTCAAATGCCATGGCTAAAATAGGTCTGCCTGTAGTGACTTTGGTTATAATTAAACTGAAACGGCCGGGCTGTACCTCTGCTGTGTGGCCACGAGGGAGGGAAGATTGTAGGGAGTAAAGCTGGACATTTTGATGTGATTATATAGTAATTGTAGTACAACAGTAGTACAGTAGTACAGTTCACTACAGCAGATGTAGTCAGAGGTGAGTTAGTATCCGTAGGTTGCAACGTCCTGTTAGAGACAACATTTGATGACTTTTACTATTAAAAAATAGAATAGATATTTAGTTTTAAATTGTTAATAGCTATGGCAGCGGTCCTAATTTTTAATCATTCTGAAATGCATTGATAGCCACAAGATACTCAATTAAAATACAGTTATTTTGGTAGGGAAAAAGTACAAAATATAAATTTAGGTAAAGGTATTTGGTGATATACCTGAGTTAGTTCATATTTGACATAATCAGAATTTATTTACAAAGAAAACAAGAAAGAACCATTCTTGTAATATATAGGATCCAAATACAATATTCATTTGTAGATTTGTCTTATGTCAGTGTATAGTTTAGATATTTAACATCTCCTTATTCTGGAGAGTTATAGTACTTGTAATTACAACAATTCAAGTATTTATGAGTATTTTATGGTAAATAGACTAATAGTATAGTTCTATAATAAAGCTAGCATCTGTAATCTGTTGAAGTTAATGTCAAATATCTTACTCCCTACCTCATATGTCAGAGCTAGCAGTAAAAACACTATTTTAGGATACATATTGTAAGGTCCAGTGGTGTAATTGCAGGATAGCCCTGTAATTACAGACAGGAATGGGTGGAGTGAGACTTCAAAAACGTGTCTTTCCATTTTCTTTGACTGTGGTTATGCTAATTTCAGGTAGAGCTGAGGCTGTCTTTTCTTCATCTACGATCTGCATCTTGTTCCTAACACCAGGATGGAACCCCAACAGGAGATGCTCGACATCATCAACAGAATCTGGGCCAAACTGCAGGGGCTTCCACAGGCCGGGGCTCTGGAGATCGGGGCCTTTGCGGTGCTCGTACTGTTTGTGGGTAAGTTTGCAATTAAAGACTTTAAACATCATAATACATTTTAAAGTGTATATGATGAAAAAATCTTTGTAACATCATAAAGGAACTGTATGTAGCCTGTGCTTTTACAGTTTAAAAAAGTTATTACAGTCACAACTTGGGTTTCCAGTGTTTCATTCTGAAGGTAGAGGACACAGACAACTAAAAGCCCAGGTTGTACCTCTGCTGTGGCCCATGAGGGAGAAAAAGATGGAATAAGGCTGGACATAGTTTTGTATGTGATTAGACATAATAGAGACATATTCACTACTGCAAATGTAGTCATAGTTGAGTTACTATTCGTAGATTTCAGCCTCCTGTTACATACAAAATACATTTACAGTATATTTTGTTTTGAATTGTTAATCGCTATGGCAACTGTCCTTTTACCTTTTAACATAAGATATGGACAGACCAGGCCTCATGTGAAAGCTCAGAACCTCCAGAAGTCTCTCACTGCACTGCAGAGGCTGCACTAGTACTGACTCATGACTGGCTGGAGGTGCTGGGGTTTTGGGAGGGACCATTCAGATCAGAGAGAAGCATTTTAGGTTTAAACCAACTGGATTTCAGCAGTGAAACTGGCAACACAAATGAGAGACATGTGATTCATTCTGCTTTTTGATTAGATAATCGTCTTGAACCAAACACCAAATTATAACATAAACAACATGGGCATATTGTCTACAGTTTTTGTAATTAAAAATAAATTGTGTTTGGCTTGTACATGTCTGGTAACACTTGGTAATTATGTTTAGTGAAATGTGTATTGTCAGCTACCAGCTCCCATGCCATAAATGTGCTTTTGTTTGTTGTGTGCAGCTACTTTCATCCTGATGGTGGTGATCTCCTGCACCAGCTGCTGCAGCGCCAGAGCAAAGGGACAGTCCACCAAAGTGCAGCCCGCCTGATCCCAACACTGTACAAGGGTCCACATGTAAATACACTATTCACATGTCCAAGTGTCCAAGCTTTATTTCACACAACCTAGCATCTAATCATTTTATACATTTTGAAGTTTTATATTTATAACAAGAGTTGATGAACCAAATTGTTCCAGCAGTTGTAGGAATATGAGCTTTTTACGTCTGCTTTGAGCCATAACAGTGGCATCTGCCGTGTTTCAGTTTGACCCCTGTAGACAAAAGAGCCAGTGTGGTAGTCTTTCACAGAACAACAAAGAACACAGAATACATCAGACCAGTTAGACAGACCATTTGTGTCTTCTTTCTTTTCATTCACCAGCACAAATGTATAATACATTCCATCTTCTACTACAGTGGTACAGTTTATATGTGTATTCAAGTGTTTTTGTATTAGCGTTTGCTTGTATAAAGAGCAATAGCGCCTCCTGTTGTCCTGATTTGGACATTGTTATTGTTTTGCAAAAAGTGCCAATGTTTGGCTCAAGTTGTTTCTATTTTATATGAATGAATTGAAACTAGTTGTACAATGGTTGATATTTTCTGTAGCAGAAAAAACTTTTGATACTGGTACAACATGTAATTGTTGAATTTAGGTTTGTTATTAAATGGATAAAAATACAAATGTATTGTGGTCTTATCCTTTCAAGATCAGTATCATGTGTGCTCCCGCCTTTACTATGCAAACTACATGATTATTGGACTCTTACTTTCCCTCCCACAGCCTGCATTTTTGTGTAAACATTAACCAGGAACTGTTGTACTCTTTTGCCTTGAACACACAGAGCAGACTTGAGAGAAGACTGAAAGGAAAAGCTGGAACTGTGGCCATTCTGAAACTGACCACAAAGTGAATAGATGAACTTGTAGTCCTCTCATGTACCTATACATGTTTTTGATCCACTGCGGTTGGATTCAAATAGTAGCTGAAGCAGGTTTCTGTCCTCGTTCACCAGTGCACTGTTGTATATTGTGAGGAGTCACTGAGGCGTAAAGGATCGTACCAGGATATGGCCGTGCAGAGGTGAGCTAACCTTTCAAATACGGTGACAATACTTTTTAACATCAACAGTCCTCTTTTTGTTCAGCAAACTTAACAAAATATCAGTCTAGAGTTTATAAATGGTTGGTTAGGCCTTTTGGAATCTATTTTTAAAAAGAAATTCTGTATCCTGTGACTGCTTGTGGCCTTTGCACTGACATGGGCATTGACAGTGGACAATACTCTTTAGTCACAAGGTACCAACCATACTGTTAATGGAATGTTTAATTTAGTTTTATGCTCATTTTGTGATAAGATTTTGTCATAATAGCTTTGTCTAAAGCTCACATAACTGGCCGATGTGGGTAGAACTCAAGTTGAGTAAATTTAATAAAATTGTACTTCTTGGAGTAGTTTACAGACAACATACTTCTACAAATATATTTACAGTGTACACAGTGTATACTTCCTTGAGTTAAAGGTACTGTTGCTCTTATTCAGAGGTGGGTAGAGTAGCCAAAAATTGTAGTTCAAAATAATATGACTCAAGTAGAAGTGCAAAGTAGTGATCCAAGAAATTAAAAAAGTACTTCTCAAGTAAGAGTAATTGCTGGGACATAACATCTGATTTATAGTTTGAGGTTAATGTAATTGGAAGGACTAAGCATTAAATAATGCACAACATCTGTTTTTTTGAAAGGACAGGACAACAATGAGAAAAATGAAATCAGATCTGAAGGAGCGGTCCAAGAAACACAAATGTTCAAATCAGTTCATTTTGTCAACATAAAACTTTTGTCATTTGTAGACTTACTCACTGTGAGAAGTGTCACCAAGGCTTTTACTCAAGAAAGAATACTGTTACTTCAATGAAAATATCAAGTAAAAGTATGTTGCTAGAAAGGAACTCTGAAATGTACAATTTCTTTAAAAATATACTCAGATGAATGTAGCTGAGTACTACCAGTATTACTAGTATAGAAATGGCAAAGCTTTATATTGACAATATACATTTTCTTGTGTGTTTGTATTTCTTATATTGTTTCTTATTGTTTTTTAGATATGATTTTATAATTTGTGGCCTATACTTAAAAAATGTGTGTGTTATTTAATGTTTTGTCCTTCCAATTACATTAACTTCAAATTATAAATCACATGCTACGCACAGTTACTTGATTTGTAGTTGCCCCACTTTACTTGAATCATTTGGGCCACTTTATACTTCAACTCGAGTAATATTTTATTTTAGACTTTGACTTAGTGATCTTACTTAAATATTTATTTTACTATTCTACCCAGCTCTTGTAGTTACTAATACTGCGATATGTAAACACAAGTAGGCCGGGAGCCAGGTCCACTCCTCAGGATGTTTTTTGCTACCTTTTTTTCACTATTATTTCCTGTTATCTTATATTTTGGGCTATCACAAGTTGATAGGGACCAATGCCAACTTGGCCCTGTTTAGTCTCAGGGCCATAAAACACCCTATTTAAGAAAAACTGCTGGCAAAATGATGTAAGTGTAAATATTAAGGTGCCGCAACTGCATAAATGGACAAATAACACTAAAATTGTGCATGGTTTATCCTGACACATGGGAGAAACTAGCAGAAAAATATTCTGGGGCTTTCTACTGTCAAATATCTCACTCAACATAAACCCAAAAAATGTCTGTCTGACAAACTGTCATCAAAAGTGATAATTTTCAAGCATTTTATTACATATATCGCTGCCTCAAATGTACCTGAAAAACTCCCCAAGTTTATAAGCTTAAATTTACCTTTGTATCTAGAGGATAACACCTCTATGACCAAAGTTCTTCACTGTACATCAAATTGGCAGAAAACAGAACTTTCAGGCATTACTATTTCATATTTTAAGCAATTTTTTTTCATAGAAACAATATTTAATAATGATAAAGTAGACTACCTTTTTTCATCTCTTTCCCACACAGCTTCTTAGAGCCTGCGAAACCTCCAGAATCTCCAGAGGGGTTGGTGGAGTGGTTCCTGCAACGGGTCCAGCATGAATCATGGGCACTAGGGGGCGCTGTGGTGATCGCTATCTTCATCTTGGGGACTCTCTCTCTGGTTGTGTTTGCCCTGGTGTATGGATGCTGCTGTAACACGCCTAAGCAGGGGCAAAGAATAGCAAAAAGGAAGAAGAATTCCAACGAGGTCATATAGTCTGCAAACATGGCTTATACATCATATAGGTGTTGTTTTTTTGTTTTTTTTCCCCACACAATACCAAGAACTAGTCCCTACACTCCCTAAATTCCTATTTACTCAGAGGAGACCCAGCCCCCCTTCAAGGTGCACAATGTAACTTTTCTGGAGCTCCTATATTGACTCTTGTGAGCTTAAACTATGTTAGAATTCTGTTACCTCATCAAAAATGCACTTGGAGTTCACACATTTGAGAAACCCTTTATTATCCATCTGTCTACATCGGCAAAGATCAAAACGCTCTGTTCTGAAGCAGTAGTTTTAGAGATTTGGAGACTGGAAATTCTGGAGCTGAAATCCACATGATTCTAGTGAAAGTGTCTGTAACAGTGGAGCACTTCCTGTATTACCACATGACATCACAAGGTGGAACTCAATGTTTCCTGTATGAGAGAAGAATTCAGTCTAACATGTGTGAATGCAACAAAACACAACTCCAGGTCTGTTTGTGATGAGGAAACTACATTATTTTTAACATAGATCAGAAAATAGCCTAAAATGGGGCCCTTTAAACTTATCTCTCTCCATGAAGACACACAGCCGATCAAGATATCTGTAACCAATTGAAGCACCTGAATAAATAAAATGGTGGTTATTTAGTGCACCTTTCATCTCCCTTCATCCTACCTCTATAATGCGCTGTAAACTGTGATGCAATTACTACTTACTAATTATAGAGTTCTCTTGTGGATCACATGGCAACAAACACTCTCTCAGTTTTCAAATATTTGTGCATTTCTCAATTCTGATGTTGTAGCCTAAAGGCAGTTTCGACAGTGATCTATTAAACTTTACTAATGAAAGCGAAGATGCATAAACTGGGAAAGTACCAAGAACTGCAAACGGTATAGTGGAAAAACGTAATTGCTTCTTTGTGTAAATATTGTGTTGGAGCATACATAAATTAAAATTGCCTTTTTGTGTAAATAAGCCAATTTCAGCCTTTGTTTTAATGAAATGAAATGTATTAACTGTGTTGTTGTTGCTGTTTTTTTTTTTTTTTTTTTTCATTGCATGTATTGTGAATAAAGTCACAACACATCCCCTACAATTGCCTATGCTTTGCCAGTTTTTGATCAGTTTTATCTGTTTGTGTATTTGACATTGTCCATGTTTTATATTATGACCTGTGCACACGTGGAAGGTGAGAGAGATCAAAAGCGAAAGTAGAGAGAAAGGGAGGTAGCCTAAAGATAGGAAAAAAGAGACACTCGTATACTATGCAACTTTTCTGGAATCACCTGCTTGACTTGCCCATTAAAGGGCACTATTAAGGACTATTTTAGATCTGTGTGACAATGTTTCCTCATCACAAACAGACCTGGAGTTGTGTTTTGTTTCATTTCATGTTTAAAAGAAAAACCCTGCGTATTTAGAGTCTTCTCTCAAATATAAAACACTTTATTCCACACTGTGATGTCATGTGGCAATACAGGAAATGCTGTACTGTGTTTTTAAACTCCATACACTACATTCACTAGAACCATTTGGATTTCAGCCCTGGAATTCTCTAGTTCACTAAAGAGCAAGAGGTAAAAGGTAGCTGTTCACATGAAACTATAGCATGACATCACAAGGTGGAACAGAGCATTTTGAGCTTTAGAGATGTAAACAGTCTAATAATAAAGAGTTACTCAAACATTCAAACGTGTGAATGAAACAAAGCACAACTCCGGGTATGTTTTTGATGAGCTAACAACATTTCAACATGACGAAAATCTCACAATAGTAATTTTTTGCGCAAACCTTAAATGTCACATAGTAGTAGTGCATAATCTCACCAACAGAACAATTTGATAAAAGATAACTATAAGATACTCAAGTGAAGTTTTCCCAGTCAATTATCAGTCAAAATAAATAGCTCTTTTGTGCAGACGCGACACCATGAACTACAACTCCCGTTTCTTTTTCTTTCTTTCTTTCTTTCTTTTTTTTTTTTAAATATAATTTAAAAACAAAACAATAACAAAACTGACATACATGTAATTGCAAGTTATTGTTAGAAATACTGTTTAGTGTTAGAAGATAATTCTTAAAGTCTAGGATATTGGATTTTAATTGAACTACAACTCCCGTGATCCAACCGGTATTTGAGTTTATGACGTTTTTGTCCCGCGACTCTTTTACATTTATGCGACGCGCACAACAGAGCAGCTATGGCGAGCGGTAAAAGGAGTGCGCTACTTTCTTCTTTAGCAGCTTATGGAGAGTCCGAACCCGACTCAGACTCGGACTCAGATGGATCAGGTAATAACACATCTATTGAATGTGTTGATTTGCGTTGATCGGGTGCCAGACATTTAAAACTGTAAATATAGCTCTCAGTAGAGCTTCATGTGGTGGCTAATGATAGCACAGTACGCGAATGATTTAACTAGATCACGTTTAAAAAATGACTTTAAAGTTAATTTTTAAGTTATTTTCAAAATTATTTTAGAGCTATTTTACTGTTGACCTGTGTTAATGTTAAGTATTTCATTAGCTATATTATTTGTAACGAGAAACTAATTTAACTGCACCTATACCTAGCTACAGTATGTAACAAATATGACTGAAGCTGGTATCACAGGTTAAGTAGGCTAATAGTTCAAGTATTCAAGTTAAAAAATATATAATTTACTGATTAATGCCAATCAAAGTCTAAACGGATACATTCAATATAATTTTAAAGCCGCAATATGTAACTTTTCTGATAGAATGACCTACCTGCTTGTCTGTCTTCATGGAGGTGTTATTGCTTTATAGATAGCGCTGATGGTTCACTAATGGTAATGGCTAACTTATCGATTTTCATGGAGGCAAGCAGGTAATACCCCAAGTCATATCTGTTTAAAGGCAAGTGTGCGCTCCGGAATGATTTCAAGCGTTTGCAATTGAAATGCAAGATGGATATGTTTAATGCCGTAGTCTGGAAAGATCCTGGCAAACTAACATCTCTGTGGAAACAAACCACAGGCCCTCCACCACCATAAAAGTTCCATAGTGCTATTTTAAAGGTCCTATATATTACACAAAACTGACTCTTACGAGCTTTAAGCCATGTTATAATTCTGGTATTAATAGTCTGTCAACATCTCCAAAGCTCAAAATGTTGTGTTCCACCTTGCGATGTCAAAAAGTGGTAGTGTTTAAGTTAACAGCTACATTTTACCTTTTAGTCCATGAAATGATCCAAATGATTCTAGTGAAGGTGTATGGAGTTTAAAACTGCGCTGGAGCATTTCTTGAGTTATTGTTTTTGTTTGACAGAAGAACACGGACTAAACATGCAGGGTTTTTTGTGTGAAATATGTGAATGAAACAAAACACAACTCCAGGTATGTTTGTGTATATAAACAACATCATAAGATGGATCAGAAAATATCATAATATGGGCACTTAAAGTATTCATGTTATAAAATTAAAATATAAAACACTGTTAACTGTCAAACAATGTCTTAAGTCAGGCATACAGGTATACCTAGTGTAAATTAAGCTAGTTATTGACATGCAGGAAATAGAAATGAGACAATAAACAATAATATCATGTATCGACATTCAAATTATAATTATTCAATCCATAACATTTAAAACTGTCAGCAACTTTAATAATTAGCATGGTATAATTGTTAATTGGCCATGGTAATCGTGACACCAAATTTCAGTATCTTTTTTGTACAAGCAGTAATTTTTCTAATTTGTAAGAAATGTATTTATCCTTTATTCTAATATGCTGTGTTTGCTTGTCCTTGTCCTTGTCCCTCTCAGAGAACCGGGTAGGAAGCCTGGTCTACGGCTACGGTGAGGATGGAGAGGAGATGAACAAGACCGAGGAAGCAGTGGACAAAGTTTCTCCCGATGAAGACAGCGGAGGAAGCAACTCGGTCAGTATTACAAAGAAATGTGTGTTTGGGAACTATTTGAAAATGCTCTTTTTCATTGTTTTTCTTGGCTGCTTCATTTATGCTGTGCTATTATTGGTATATTTGTAATAAGAGTGTGTATTTCTGAAAAGCCAAGGGACCCAGATGCTCAAAAAATTGGGAAATATTGGGGCAGTATATTGGGTACTGATATCGGCAAATATCAATTCAGATTTTTTTATATCGTGTTGGCCAGTGTCTAAACGTGATACCAACATTCAGTACCAGCACTGTCCCATTCTCTTTGTGCCCTATTGAACAGATTAAAGGCCCATTTTATGCAATTTTCTAATCTATGTTATAATGTTTCCTCATCACAAACAGACCTGCAGTTGTGTTTTGTTTCATTCACACATGTTTAACACACAAAGTTGAGTAGTTTCATTAAACTGAAAACACCATGTGATGTCACATGGTAATACAGTAAGTGCTCTGCTGTGTTTTTAAACTTCATGCACATCCACTAGAATAATTTTAATCATTTCAGTCCTGGAATTCCCAGTCTCTACAGAACAAAAAGCTGTTAATGTGAAAACTGCAGTTTTATGCCATCACAAAGCGGAACAGAGCATTTTGAAGCTTTGAAGATGTAGACAGACTAATAATAAAGGGTTACTCAAAAATGTGTGAGTGAAACAAAACACAACTCCAGGTCTGTTTTTAAGGAGGTAACAGATTCTAGCATGGCTAAAAACTCACAGGAAAAAAACTTTGCATAATATAGGACCTTTTTAATAGATCAAAATGTAAATAAAAAAGTGTTATATGGCTGTTTACACAAGTATGTGACTAATTATTTAATATCTCAGGTAACGTTGTGTAAAAGATAATAACAAAATGTATTTATCTATTGATTCTTTCTTTAACTTCAGATACATTTGTGGGCCTCAATATGGATCTTTTAAAATGTAAATATTGGTATCGAAAAGTATTGATTTTTGGCCACCACAGCCAGCCAAATATAATGGTTCCAAAAAAATAAAATTAAAAGTATTGTCCTGCACCTGAATTAGGTTGTTTAAAAATCAATGTTGTAAATAAATCAATACTAAAACTACTACGAAAACCACATACTTAATTGAACAGGTTTTGAAATATGTGTTTATTTTAAAGAATATACACATATTTCGATATTTATAATTGAAGCAGGTTTCCTGAGTAGTTTTAGTCCTTGTTAGCCATTCTAGTTCCATGAGCATCACTACTGGGAAAAGGGAAAAAATACCCCATGCCAAGGGGACAGCAGATGACAAAATACCCCGATTTGGACTGGAGGTTAGCTGTTTGCTGTAGGTGAAATATCCATTTGTTTTACTATTAAAGGTGCTGTACCTGATTTTACAGTCTTTAAATAAACTAATAACAAGTTAATTTTAAATGGTTTACAGTGGTCCAAAGTTAGTCCTCACTTGCTTTATCTATTTTGATTGTGCTACAACAACTAGCTAATGCACACTTCCTGTATACCGGACAATAAAACACTTTAATGCAGACAGAATACATTGTTATACATGGGATCAAATTGGGTACAGGCCCTTTTACTTTCATCTTGCCTCATTATGTTTTGCAGTTTCATCACACCAGTTTCCCATTTCAATTTAGTTCAGTTTAGCGGGCATAAAAACGTACTTGCCTTACTTTTTATGTTTATATTTATGCAATAGCACTTTAAGGTTTTACAGCAACACATTAAAATCAAATGGGTTTAATTTTGTCTTTAATGTTTTTCTTGCTGTTGTTTTATCTGTTTTTTCTATGTCTAACTTTGTGAATGGGTGCATTTCCGGATGGCAGGCCCGTACTGCTCCCCAAGGTCCCCACCAGGAGCCCCCTCCCTGGGCTTCTCTCGTTGACCCTGTGCATTTTGTGTTTTCATAGGAGATGGAAGAATCTGACGAGGGGAGGGACGCGAATGATGTGGAGGTATTTGAAGCACTTAGAGGTGGTTAGTTAGACCCAAAAAAGGCCTTTTTTTTTGTGGCTTCTAATATGGGAGAGGGGGCATGGTCACTAGATGGCGCTGTGGGCTCACTTATGTTGCTGCTGATGTCACTGAAGGATGTGTGAACGATTAACTCTTTTCTGGTTCTTGTCGTTCTTGCAGCTAATTCTTTGAGCATATTTTTGTCAGTATCCTTTCCTGTCCTTTACTAACCATTCCTGTGTGAAATTTAAACTGTATTTGTTGTCAGCTCTGGCTACTTTACCATCACTGTTGTGTGTGTGGGGAGTGGATGAATCAAGTTCAAAGTGAAAAGTCCTGTTTTAAGACTAATGAACTTGTATTAGTAGTATTTCTAATCTATGTATTATAGTGTCACTATAGCTGGCTGTGTCTGGCTGCTAAGCATAACCCTGTAATAACATTTTAAACAATTGTCTGTAATGGATGGTAAACGATCACATTTGTATACAGCTCTTTTCCATCTTCAAGGCATGCAGAGTCACTCACCCACACACACATTCATGCATCAGTGTACAGAGACAGTGAAGGTGAGATGGGTTGAGTGACTTGTCCAAGGACGCAACAACAGCATTCATCTGTAGGAGCTGCAATTGGAATCGCACCATCAACCTGTGGGTGAGTGGATCTGACCGCTCAACCAGTGATGTTTTTGTTGAGAGTGGGATTCGAGCCGCCAACCTTCAGATCAGTGAACAAACGCCCAATCAACCTTCTAACTGAACTACAGTTGGATGGATGGACATTTCTTCCTACTGCTCCACATGAAGTGATGTTGACAGACCTTGCATTAAAGATGTGGCAGAACACAGTTCGTGTGGACACTTATTTAAGATCTAGTTTAAAGACTTTCTGCTACAGTCCCAGGGCTCCCCTGATGATTTTTAACCTGACTCTCTGACATAGATAGGTTGATAGGTTGATAGATAGGTTTTCTGTAGAATTCCAATTCCCACAAATTAATACAGAAAAAAACTAAAATGTGGCTTTTTGCTGCTGGTGTTCCAATCAGTGAGAACAGGTAGAGGGTGCTCTTGGAAAAAGAATCAAAACTTAAAATGCAACGAAATCCAGGCACTCCAAAGAAGTAAAAATTGCACGAGGAAAAATATAGTTAAAAGGCCTTTATTTAGATGGCGAAAGTCAGCATGTTTCAACCAAAAGGGTCTTCCTCAGGGCTTAGTTGCTTAGTTAGCCCCACAAATTAATATTGTTGTTGTGTCCTCGGGCAAGACACTTAACCTGCCCAGTCCCCAGTGTCTGCGAACACAAATGATATGAAGTGCAAATAAGTGCCTTGAAAGTAGAAAAGCGCTATGTAATTTACTGTTTTTTTTATGTAGATAATCCCCGGCACAGGTTCTAGATCAGTTGAAGGCTCACTTTGAGTCTTGCTGTGAGTGTCCTGCTCCACTGTATTGTTTCTTCTTTTCTGTCAGATCCTTATCAGGCTTGTGTAAATAAGAGGCAGCTATAGTTGGCCCACATAATCCTGCTGATAAGACACAGAGAACAGCTGGATTTCATTTACCCGCTCAAAAACATGTGTCTTGCTCTGAGACGTTAGCCTGTGTCAAAACACTTTGTTCAATGCCAGTGTTGTTATTGAATCCACAATCTTCAACATGTTCAAATATTCAAACATTCTTTAGTGCTGTAGTCCTGAAGTTGTTTAGTTAATTAATCAGTGGATGGTGTCTTAGTCAACCAAAACTTATATACAAATGAATAATACTTAAATATGTCTTTGCATATTTGAAATAAGTTTATGTTAAAATGTAAAAAAAAAAAAAGTGAAGGCCCACCTCAAACTTCCTTGGTTATTTTTTTAATCAGATTGTCCTATTTAAAATCAACAGAGGTGACACTAGCTCAGTTGGTAGAGCGTTTGTCCACTGATCCGAAGGTTGCCACTCTTGACATAAACCTCTTTGGTTGAGCGGTCAGATCCACTGGCCCACAGGTTGCTGGTGCAAATTTAGCTCCCACAGATGAATGCTGTCATTGTGTCCATGGGCAAGACACTTAACCCACTTCACCATACTGCTGTATGAATGTGTGTGTGAATGCGTGAGTGATTCCTTGTTGTAAAGCGCTTTGAGTGCCTTGAAGGTGGAAAAGCTCTGTATAAAAATGTGACTATTGACCACTGACAGTTTTGTAACAGAAGAACAGCAGGAATTACATTTTTCAACAATTTTGACAATTGCTTGTTCATTGTAGCTAGTACAGAGCCATATGCTGTACTTATTGAAGTAAACTACTTGGAGATATGGATTAAATACATTTGAAGAACAAAATATTTTGTTTATACATTAAAAGTTGGTAGTAGGAATAACGTCACAAAAAATTGTAGTTTTAGCATGAACTCCCCCTGCAGGTGTAGTCTTATGAGTGCAGGGTCAGGTACACAGAGATGCGTAATCATTTGGGACTTTTTCTTTAGTCGACTACATCCCTATCACTTTATTACTAAAGCAAGACTCATTTCAGTCTGATATTGCATAGCCCCATAATTGCGTAAATTGAAAAAACAAATATTTTCAGTAGAATCTTTCCATTTCCAGCCGTTGTGCTGTGTGCAAGTATGCGCTGAAATGCCATGAGAAAACAGAACCAGCTGTTAACTCTGAAGCAATGCAACGTCTCTGTCATAAATTCTGCGGGACTGAATATTGAAAAGATAGTGGGACTGGCTCAGATAACCCTCCCATTGGTCCATTCAGAAGATGGGTGACCAAGGATTGCACACTTCGATTTTACACTCACACTTGTATGTATAAAAATTTTGCAATAGTTAATTTGTGGAGTGCTTATGTGGTTACAAGCTGCCATACAATACTGGCTATAGATCCTAGGGTGTTGTGGAAAATAACCTGAGAAATTAATGGTTTTAAATGCATTGCACATTACATCATTTGCCACAATTTTAGCATGTTAGAATATAAAAAACAGATTGGAAAATGTTTTAAGAACTTGGCGGTTTGTAACATTTCATAAACATATTGTGGTGTTTAGTTGCCACATAGCTGAAAAACCTGGTCTTACATTATGCTAAATTGACTCTTGTGAGCTTTTGGCCATGTTAGAATGTTGTTACATCCTCAAAAACAGATCAAGAGTTGTGTTCTGTTTCATTCACATATTTGAGTAACCTTTTATTATTAGTCTGTTCCACCTTGTGATGTCATGAAGCAGTAGTTTTCAAGTTCTCCTTTTACCTTTAGTTTAGTAGAGATGGACAATTTCAGGGCTCAAATCATCCAAATGATTCTAGTGAAGGTGTTTGGAGTTTAAAACACATTGGAGCCTGTATTACCTCATGACATCATAAGGTGTTTTTAGTTCGAGAGAACAACCTAAATCTGCAGGGTTTGTGTGTTTAACTGTGTGAAATAAACAAAACACAACTCCAGGTCTGTTTGTGATGAGGAAGCAATATTATAACATACAGTAGATCAGAAAATTACGTATTATGGGCATTTTTTATATATGTTTTGGAAAGTTTGGAGGGGGGGATGAACAGACAATTTACTTCCAGAAGTTTGTAGAGGCGGTGGGCGGGTGGGATCACTGTATTACTCCATTGTGTTGTGTCCTGTGATCACCCGTGCCTCTCTGCCCTTCATCTACGCCTCTCTTCCCCCCTTTTAGGTCAAGTCTGTGCTCCCTCTGTCCCGTTGCTATGGTGACCGTGAATAACACTACCCTGTTCCCTCCACCTCCCCGTCCACCCACTCCCCTGGCACTGGCACCGGGGCAGGCCACCCCTTTAGACAAGGCTAGATTTACGGCCATGGCTCCTGGTGCTTCTTGGAAAGCCCATTAGGTAGATCAGTGTGTGTGTGTGAGATTTGTAGCTACGATGACGTCTTGATGGAATGGCTGCCTTTTGTTTCCAGATGGGCATTTTTCACCGGAATGTTCTTTGCACCAACCACAGAATTCCTCAGTCTGCTGTTTTAAAGGGGGATTAAATATGCTGTGTCTCTCTCTCTCCCCTCCCTCCTCCTCTTTTTTTTTTGTCTTGCAGGTGACGGAAGCCGAAACCAGGGATCCTAATGAACTAGTTGGTGAGTATGTTATGTGTATGTTGGAAATCACTCTGTAAGCATGCCTGATTTTTACTGTCTTTAAAACAAAGTGAGAAAATGGTTAATTTTAAACAGTTTGCAGTGGTCCGAAGTTATTCTTCGCTTTCCTAGTGCATTCCAAGCATCCTAATTTTTCACAATGATGAGTTTTTAAGCACTTTTGACTACTTTCAGAGGTCAGAGCGGAGTTTTCTCTCCACGAAAATGGCAATATGCCATATATACCAGGGGTCTCCAACCTGTAGCTCTCCACCTCCTTCCAAGTACCTCGCCAAGGGATTTTGAAATTGTGCTGAATAAAAAAGCACTGATTAAGTACATGCCTATTACCATTGTATCTTGAAGCCTTTAATATTATTAACTAATAATGGACAATGGTTTATGTTTGATAGGCATAACCGTACCCAGTTAGATGCCCTCTTTCTTATAATCATCTAAATTTCTTGCGGTCGCTAACATGAGCAGCTCACTGGCATTTTTGTTTTGTAAAGGAGCTCACCAGAGGAAAAAGATTGGAGACCCCTAGCTCAAACTCATCTCATCATCTCACTTGTCACATGCATGATCCACTGCAATTAAACTACCACATGTTTTATATATAATGCCTTCTACAGCTTTATTATTTTTATATACCTAGATCAGGGTCTCCAACTTTCAGCTCTGGGGTTACCAGGAGCTTGTGAATTAGACTGTGTGTATTGTGCTGAATAACTAAAATTTGCATAATTAAATGCCTATTACCATTGTAAATGTATAATTTTGATGCCTAACTTTTTGCACAGTGTAGACTTCTCTTTTTAAGTGTATTAATTGTATTATTTATGCAGCATTTTTGAGTGTTTAGAAATCACTGTTACGGTGTTAATATTACTTTTATTATTCACCAAAAAATGCATATTGATTACTGTTTTGTAAGTATCTAAATGTTCCTCATCTAAGTCTTGACATGGATGTTATACAGGCTATAGCCTACTCAATTTCTTGCAACCACTAAATTAGTAGCTCTCAGGCATTTTCTTTTGTAAATGTAACTCACCGGAGGAAAAATGTTGGAGACCCCTGATATAAACTGTAAATGGACAGGGCAAACCTCCTAGCTGCTGCATTCCAAATAGAAAGTGAGCATGAGTGCATTTCTGGCTCCATCGTCTCCGGCTTCAATTCACTTTGTTTTGAAAAAACCTTCTCTCCATAACTGCTGCTGTCTTAAACTGTTCATGTGAACCAGCTCTACCAGCATGATCGTGGTGTTTGTATTTCACTGTAAATCAAATTCCGTAAATCAATTCCTATTCCTAAAATGGAACTTGGCTCCAAATTTGCTCCTATAACTGCTAGCCTCTGTGAGCTTTATTTGACTGAAGCTGAACGCTATGAGTGACGTCACACCACTTCTTTATACAGTCTATGTGCTACCAACAACTAGCATGCTAACAGTAACTTTGGTGTTACGCCGTAGTTTGCGATCGATTAAAAATGCTTTCTAATTAGATGCAGACAGCACATAGCACCCTCTTTTTGACCCTTTTAAAATTTAGCTGTACTGTGGTAAGACAGATTTGGCAAGCAAAATTATATTTATCACTTGTGGAAAGACAATTAATGGTCCTATATTACACCCAATTGACTCTTGTGAGCTTTAAACAAATACCATTACCTCTAAGAGACATGGAGTTTTTGTTTTATTCACATATGTCTGAGTAACTCTTTATTATTAGTCTGTCTACATCTCCAAAGGCTCAAATGATTCTAATGAACATGTATGGTGTTTAAAAACACAGTGGAGCACTTCCTGTACATATCACAAGCTGGAGCAGACTGTTTTCAGTTTGAGAGAAGAACCTAAATGTGCAGGGTTTGTGTGTTTTAAATTTGTGAATGAAACAAAGCACAACTCCAGGTCTGTTTGTGATGAGGAAACAACATCACAGCATAACATAGATCAGAAGATGGCGTAATGTGGGCCCTTTAACATTTGACAGCTCCTAAATGAGTGTTAAAAAATAATAATTCCATACTGTAGCATCTTTACCACTCAGTCTGTTTGTATTGGCTTTTAATATGTGACTTTGACTTCCCCATAAACCTTTTAAGGCTTTAATTACCCAGTGAGTCACCAACTAGAATCTACTTGTCAAATACTATGCCCAGAAGTCAAGCTTTGTTCACTTTGAATCATAAGCAAGTCGAACAAAATAAAACACAAAAATTGCTGTTGGAAAATGTCTTATAATGTAAACATAAAGCGTATTCATTCAGAGCACTCATCCTTGTCACGGATTGCTTGAGAAACCAGTTGACATTGCAGATGTTTTTGAAAAGATGATAGACTTAGGCATGTCCTTGCTGGATTCCTGTAGCTATGGCTAAAAAGTAGTTCAGGTTCATTTTAACCCGTAAATTCTAGTAAATGGATTTGAAATGAGCATGACCGCGCTTCTGGCTTCATGGACTGTCAGGCTCCTCATTTTGGTCTTAAACTGTTCGTATTAATCTGCTCTACTTGATCCTGATGTTTTTATTTCACTATTTTGTCCATAAATCAATTTCTTTTCCTAATATGAAACTTGGCTCAAGTACATTTAAATATTTTACATTTAAAGGTATTCTGTTGAGATTGTTCTCAGTGAGATGTTATTTTTTGCCCAGAATGCTCCACTTTATAGCTTTAAACTTATCTCCATGGAGATACAGGTCAGATCACTGGAGAGGTGAGCACTTTTGGCAGTTTGAATACATGTTTTTACATTTCACAGTATTTATTTTAGCAATACAAACACTTGTGACTGACAGGAAGTAAGAGAGATGTTTAATACCATACTGCAAAACACGTCAGAAGAAGAAGGCCCTCCCAGTAGAAAAGTTACAAAGTGCATCTTTAGTAAATAACATTGGTGAAAGTCATTATCTTGCTCAATTACAGTTGTTGGTTACACTGCTTGACTAATAGGAAGTGGGTTTGTCAGTACAAGCTCATAAGTGCAGGTGTGGGATTGGTCACCAGAGGAGACAGTAAGTCAACTAAGGGAGCGGTTACCATAAACTTAGTCCATTGTTAAACTTTAAACTGCTGCTTTATATCTCTTTGATAAATTATGATAAGAAGTTCTCAGGTATGTATAAAGTAATATTTGGTGTGGTTTGACCTTATAACTTTTTAACATCAAAGATATAAGTGGTTTTATATTTAGGGATGTAATAATTCACTGATTATGAAGCTTGGGTTTGGCTCCATTAGATTTTAAGTTGGATTTATTTAGGCTCCTTTTGCTGTTATTCTGCCTCTACAGTCATTTTGAAGACAGTAGGAAGGCCTAATGGTATTTTTGCATGATGCACAAACTTGATGGGATTACATGTTAGAACATTTATCTGTCTGTCAATTGGAATCTAAGAATTATAATGAATAACATGTCCAAGTGGACACATTGGCCCATATCCTTGATTTTTGCCTGTATTTCTACGAACACCTAGCCTGATTCATGAGCCGGTTTCACTTTGTGGAACCCGTCTGACCTTGCAGCATTAGAATTTGTTCGCTTGACGGTAGGCAGGTACATTTTTTTATTTAACCAATCGCTGCTATTTAGTCGTGATATATGTAATGCACTGCTAACAGGGCTAACTGGTATATTAATCTTTTCCCAAATCCCGTAGAAAGAAGGGCAATAACGTTTTTCCCCTTCATAAAATTCACCAAACATTCTCTTGTTCCAGCTTTAAATCCTTGATCTCGGGAATCGTTGCCAACACAGAATGTCTGTCTTCGTCTACATCCATCTCGACTGCTTTGTTTACTGTTGTGTTGTACCACAAAAGGGACCAGACATGCGCTTGAGTTTGATGTCATGACTTTACAGCTTTTTGCTGATTGGCTGGTGCACAAACTCACACTCTTGCAAACCGTCTAGTGTATTCCAATTCCTGACCTAGTTGCTGGAGAGAAATTAAATTAAGTGGAGGCACTAGGTGACGCCAGCCTGGCTAACAAACACCCAATCGGCCAATAATATTGGCCAATCTATACATTATGGGTTAGAAATAGTGTTTTTAGATCAAATCATGTCCCTGCAAAGCTGCCGTAGATGTTTTAATTTAGCTAAAAGTTGTGTTGTTGTGTTAGTGCATTGGCTGTTGGCCTTAAAGCTCAAGCACCTGCACATATTTTGTTTTGGTTGATATAATGCCTAAAAAGTACACATAAAGATTTATTTTAACACTTTCAGTGTGAAGAGATAATTTGAGGAAAATAATAAAATCAGTCCTGCATATAGGCCCAAGAATATCTGCAAAGCTTATCGGCCATCGGTTTCTCTGAGTTTTAAACAATCAGAATCGCCATCGGCCATGTCAGTCCATCTCTAGTTTGCCCACAGTAAGAATGCATGTTTTTCAAGGTATGTTAGGCAAAACAAACCCCTGTAATTGAATAAATAATAAGTTGAATGCCTTACAGTGGAACATTCTGAATGCTTAGCCAGCTTTACCGCACATAGCTGACAATAACCACATCTCAAAGCCAAAGCCATTATCGGTGGTACTTTCCCATAAGGTGTTAATTACATCAGGCATGCACCAACACAGCCCTCTGTTTTGCCTCTTTGGAAATTCTTTAATTCTAATATTGTGTTCCAAAATGAACACCAGGCGCTCGTCCAGCAGGGCAGCCTGGTTCTTCTGTGTTGTGTGTCCGTAAATGTCATCGCGCGCCGGGCCTCAAACGCCCTCTTTGTCCCCTCTTTGAACGGATGTGCTTTGTTCATATGTCCCCGAGACCCCCAAGGCATGCAGCCACTTTTCAGACAGTTTTTAACGCCTCACATGGAAATTTAGCCTGGTAGAATATAAGCGTTGTCTGTTTATCGTTTTTTTGTATCTGAATTTTCACAATATTCAGATTAAATTTAAAGGAATGCTGTGTAACATTAAGGAGTAACCATTAACCATTAGGAGTGGTATAGTTTAGTTTTTATAGTTCACAAGGGTATCAGGATAGTAGCAGGCTAACATGGCGCTGACTTATTGTAATATACTTTTTTTTTTTTTCAACTCTTCAAATAAGTATTCCAGTGAAAAAGTAGGCTCTATGAAACAAATTTGATTTAACACTGTAATACAACCCCTGTAAAAAATAATGCATGGTATCAGTTAGGGGTGGGAGATATCTTGATATTTTAAATATATCGATTTCTGATTTTGCCGCTTCATTTGTTTACCTTCTCTGTGTGCGCCCTCGCCTAGCTGACTTTGCTGCTTGTGTCTCATTCACTCCTTACTACTGCTGTGAATGCTGAAAGTTGGTTCCAGTGAAAAACTTCTAACACCACAGACCTTTTCCACACAGCACATCCTCTGTCACAGAGAGAACACTCATATTCCACTGAGTCGTGTCCTTTAGTCCGAAAGAAACTGAACCACATCAGTGACACTAGGAGAGAGTTGTTTATGCAAATTAGCCATGTGGTTTTAAGTTTTGTTTCTGTAAAATGTAAACAAATCTGCGCCAAGCTGCATTAAACACATTATAATGTCACATGGGCTGATGTGACTAAATAAACTTTACAACATATAAGCATAACGACTGTAGAGCCACAAGATTTTATTGATAATCTGCTGCAATGTAACTTGTACAATAGTATTTGGAAATGTTGGGTTTGATCTGCAGTGGATTGTGGGATACCTCATAGCTCCTTACTGCTGGTGAGGAACATGGATCTGTTAAAATAAGGAACTAACTGAGCTTCCTCTGCTGAAGGAGCTCATAGTTATCGAGTTAATGGAAAGATGAGCTTGAGATGAGTTGTTTTATTTATGAATGAAAATAATTCAATATGTATTATTTCTTTTATTTTACAGTTAAATTATTATTTATGTAATTAGCGATTTTTGTAGTCTTAAATGTGGCAGAAGCACTACCTACTTCTTGCACTTCAATAAAAAAAGACCCTGTGGAATTTGACAGATTTGTTTTTGCAGTTTTCAGCCTTAGGGAGTTATTTTTCCTGTACAGATATCGAGATATATATCGTATATCAAGATACAGCAAAATATATTGCCATATATTTTTTGTTCCATATCTCCCAGTCCTAATATCGGTACTTGGTATTGTACTCTTTTTGGAAAGTGGTAGTGGTGCATTCCTTATTGTGAGTTATCTGTGTCCCCAGATGTGAGGTAATATGTTTAAATGAAATTATTTTCATTTGATTGTGGCTGTAGTTTTTTTTCTTTTTTTTTTTTTTCCCCCTTCTTTGATTTCCAAATACAGATCTTGTTTTTTAAGCCTTCTAGTTCTTCTTCTTTTTGCACTTTGACACAACCATAAATCACGTTGACTGTCTAATTTACAGCAATACGTATTGTC
This sequence comes from Boleophthalmus pectinirostris, assembly GCF_026225935.1. Taxonomy (NCBI): domain Eukaryota; kingdom Metazoa; phylum Chordata; class Actinopteri; order Gobiiformes; family Gobiidae; genus Boleophthalmus; species Boleophthalmus pectinirostris. The sequence goes on from NW_026571047.1 coordinate 5,140,935, forward strand.
AATTTCATAGATTACCGTTTTGTCAGTGGTTCATTAGTGCATCTTATCTTCCGTCTGAGATTCTCTACACAGACTTACAAAGGATCTAGTGTAAGATTAGTGCCACACCACAACATCAAATCTGTAGCAGTGTTTGTGCGGAGGGTAAATACCGCGGGGCCAAAGCGCTGCCTGACTCACACCCAGGCTTGTCTTGTCAAGTTTTATCATAGGTCGTATTTTGAAACTTCTGTAACAAAACCCGTGACACGTGTGAGTGAGTACGGTCTGTACCTCCTGTTGACCGTGTGTGTGAGCCAACGCCCAGCTCCTCCCTTGGTGTTTCTAAGCATATCAGCTGTGGGGTTGAACGGGTTAGCTCCTCCCACTGACACAGCGGTCAAAGGGCAAGAACTCGTAAAATACAGTTTGTGACCTAGTGAGGTGGGGAGGTAAACAAAAATGTGAAAGTACTTTGACATAATATTGCTTAAAGATGTGCCACCTGCTTATCTCCATGGCGATGTTTTTGTTTTGACTGGAATCTCTCACAGTATGGTAATAACTGCTGTCTTTGCAATTACAGGTGTTTTTATTGTTCCAAAGAATATTGGGGGAGAAACAAATGCATTCTCACAGTGAGGGGCCTCTACACAGATTTGGCTTGTAACTTGGCATCACTCGCTTGTCTCCATGACATTAATTACATTTAGTGCCCTACTAGGGAACATTCCAGGCAAAGCAGTAACATGGCGACAAGGAAAAAGTAGGCAAACATTTTTTTTAATGATTATCTGTTTTGTTTCTTGTTGACATCCACTCCATTCTTGTCTTTATGGAGATGTCATTGTTTTACCTGGATTGCTTCATAATATGTCAATTACAGATGTGTATTGCATTCATTTAACTACAGATGTTTTTAGTGCTCGAAATCATACGTTCTTACTGTGAGCGGAGTTGCCTCTCTTGGCCTGCTTGTCTCCATGGAATTAATGCCATATTGTGGCATTACAGGCATAACAATAACATCTCCATGGAGAAAAGCAGGTAGTGTGCACTCCAACGGAAAGCTACACCAACACCATGCACCTTTTAAGTAAATGGTTCCCACGGTCATGGAAGTCATGGAAAAGTCATGGAAATTTAACATGTCATTTTCCAAGCCTGGTAAAGTCGTGGAATTTTAGTATCTCTTTCACGCAACTCCAGTGTTCTGTTAAGTTCTCATCAGACTATTATGATTATTTCCGAACATGTGCGCTTTTTGTTTAAAAGAGACAACAATAAATGCACTGGCAGTATTTTGAATATTAAAAAACTATAATTCCAAACCATAAGGTGAGTAGAAAGTGTTAACATTTCATTTTTAGCCCTAAAAGTCTGACCAGTTCTACAAATGTAGGGTGCTATGAAGTCATGGAAAATTCACTTAAGGTCATGAAAAAGTCTTGGAAAGGTTTTTAAATTTTGCCAGTGAAAAAGAGTGGGAACCCTGTAAGTAAATATATCCTAGTTAGTGTTACCCCCTGCTCACAATTTAAAATTATTCACGTGAACATTCATTTGTCACTTGTGGATATGAAAAACATGTCCACTGTCTATAAATATCTCAAATTGGTTAGTTCATTGTTTTAAATGAAGCTAATCCCTACATTCTACTCAACGCAGTTGAGGATGTGATTGCGATGGCAGTAGAGCAGTGACATGTAAGAGCATTAAACAATGAGGAGCAGGGCGTTAAAACTGCAGAACGCACAGCTCCAAATTGTATGATGTGTTTATACCGGGGTTAGGGTAGCAGTTAGCCATTGGAATTCTCGCTGACCATGGTATAACTAAACTTAACTATTCCAAAAAACTGCAGTGATTCAACAGTGTATTGTATGTGATATTGACGCTATGGTAACATGGGGTGTGCAAAAATATAAAAATATCAATATATCGTATCGTTTAATGTGATTATACAGTATTGATATCGTGGACTGCTGTATCGATATATCACCAAGAGTATTTTTTTGGTATTTTTACTCAATTATTTTGTCACAGAGCTGCAGTTTTGTTGTTTGTTCAGAGGAAGGAAACTTTTATGCAGCACATTTGACATTTTCACTGTTTTGACAATTAAATGTTTGTGTTTCATATTCATTTTGCACAACATTGATGATTTAGTCATTGTTTATATTGAACCGTATCAGATTGATTTGAAATATATCGTATAAAATCAAAAGCTCACTGTATTGAGATGTATATGGTATCGTGGCCTATGTATCGAGGTATGTATCCTATCAGCAACTTCTGAGTGATACCCAGCCCTCATGGTAACACAGCGGGAAATGTTTCTATGGCTTAAACCAGTGGAAACAGGTCTTATTGCATTAAAAACTGTCCACCGTCTTCATGCAAGAATGTTTCTCCGAATAAACAGAGACTAACTGATGTCAAATCCTCAGCTAGCTTGTGTCCTGACTTGGGTGAGAAGACTGTAGCACTGTGCTTGCCCGAACACAAATACTTCAACGCCTATCCCAACTTTTAACAGTACACTTTGTTATCTTAAGCTCAGTTACTCATTCTCCACGAACCTGACAGCTTAATAATGGATTTTTCTGTTAGATCAAGTGTTCTGAGCCCCTTTTTAGTCAGGCCCGCACTTGTCCGAATTGTGCACAAAGTCGAGATTCTGCACTCGCATGTGTCTCTCTAGGATACGCAGTGAAAGTGAAAAAATGCCTGGCCTGCAGTCAGAAGAAGGCAGCGGCGCACAAAAGTCAAAACAAGGGCTGGGTCCTCGCGCAGGGAGGGGCAGGAGCAGGCCCTGACAGCAGACACTCCCTGCCCGACCCACCCGCCCGCCTCAACTGTGAACTTCCTCGTGGGTTTACGGGGCGCTGGAGAATGTGAAAAAGCATCAGAGTGACAATAAATTAACTTGGCTTTTCCACTGTCACGAGAAATCAGCTGTTTTCCAGGGTCAATTCTATATGGTTTGTCCCTATATTAATTTGCATACTTTTGTACTGGAACAAGATATGCATTATTGTGAATTAGGGGTTTGCAAAAATAATGAAATACTAAATGTGGAGATACAGTATTGAAGTATAGAAATGGACTGAGCTTTTTATCATATACGGCCTTAAAGGTGCAGTGTGTAACTTTCCTGGTCCAGGGTCCGTTACCTGCTTGTGTCTATGGAGATGTTATTGCTTTGCCTGCAGTGTTACAAATTATAGCATTTAACTTGTCAATCTTCATAGAGACAAGCAGGAAATGCCACCAGGCAAATCTGTGAAGCGGTGACCCCACTCACAGTCAGAATGCACGTTTTAAAAGGTATTTTTAATTGAATAAATGCATCTTATTTAAGTTTAATACCATATTGTGGAACATTACAGGCAAAGCAATCGCATCTCCTGAACCTGAAAAGTCGTAGTGCATTTTTAAATCCCCAAGGAGCACTTATTTTGTTTGGCCCAACCAGCAGTCTAAATGTGCATGAAACATATATATGCATACAACTCTATTTGAACACTTTAGAACATTAGCATAGACTGTACATAAAAAGTGGACTAAGTGAGTGTGACGTCACTTATATGAGGCTTACAGGAGCTAATCTGGAGCCGGACTTTATATTATCAGTAGGATTTTTTTGTACAGACAAAATAGCTAAAAAATAATTCAGGATCATGTGTCGCGGGTTAATACAAACATTTTAAGACCAAAATGAGGCTCATTGCTACAGTTACAGAGAGAGGGGCCACAAGATCCTAATGTAAGTCAGTTGGAGCCACGTGGAGGCTAGGCAGCTATGTCCACTCATATATATGGCGTATGAACATTAGTCTATAGAGGGTACTGTAAAACTGTTTTCTGCGCAGTTTGTACTAAAACAAGGTTGTAGACAAGTTCATATTGAATTCTAATTTGATTATTATTAAATGACCAAAATTGGCCCTACATATTGGACCAGAAATATCGACAGAGGTCACTGGACACTAAGATCTCCGGATTCTAAACAATCAGTATCTGCATCAGCCATGAAAAAACACATATCGATCAGATTTTTTTGTGATTGCACTACAATTTTGTTGCTAATTTAATGGAAGGGAACTTGTTTATGTAATACACTACAGTACATATTCACAGGTTTGATTAAAATATATTTACTGTATTTCCTATTAACTTTGCACAAGTAGTTGTTTAACAATGTAACATTGCTGCTACACTGTATTTGGATCTTATAAAACTGCAATATCACATAGTACCATGTGCAATATATCAATTATTGCATGTATCGTGAGCCATGTATCGTGTATCTTGAATCATGAAGGACCCTGTGATTTCCAGCCCTATTGTGAAGCCATTTGTGTTGTTGCTCTGGTGTATATATAACAAATCAAGAGTAGACATCCTGAATGTGTGTTGTGCTTGTGTGTCTGCAGCCCTGTTCTCAGAGAAGGTGAGGAACATGTCTCCAGATGAAATCCACATCCCTCCTCAGCCACCCGGACGCTGCTCCTCCCAACTCCAGGTAAACACTACACACATGGCTTACCACAACTTACCTGAATGTCTATAGACAGTGATGACATGCACAACTGCCCAGATCCACTGCAGTGCAAGTTGATCCTTGAGCTTTTGTCCCTCCTAAACCATTCTCTAGCTTGGGTTGCCACACCTATTCCACTTCTAAGCAGAGTTAATTAACCACAGCTTTTTGTGTTTATAGATAGCAGGTTGGTGCTGGTTTTATTATTTAAAACATGCTGAAGTGAACTGCCAAAACATCTGAATTTAGCTTTCTGTAGCCTGACATTCAGATAGTGTGGTGAAACACAAGGCTCTGTGTAATGGACATGACAGGGATGAGCACACTATTGCTTTGTTGTGATTGTTTTAAAAAAAAGTGATGCGTATTAAAATGTACTGTACACAGGACTGCCCTGTTTTGAATACTTCAATTTAGGTCTAACGTGATGTAAAAGTTGCGTAGTTGTATTTATAGATCACAGCTGTGCTGCTTGGAGTTGTGCTGAGACATGATTTAGTCTTTTTGCTGTTGAGGTTCAGATTCAGATCGTCTCTTACAATGCTCTAACAATGCTGAAAACCACATGTCATGTAAGGAGGATCTACATTATTGTGTTGTCCAATCTTGGCTTAACAAAAACATATTTTATATAGAACAGTTTTTTCAAATGCTAAGCCAAGTGGATTTACACAACATCTGCTTTGAACATACAGTAAGTTTAAACTTCATTTGAAAAAAAGTCTGTTCAACCTACTAACTAAGCCACTAGTCACAAACCAGCATATAATTAGATGCAAACAGTGCAACAGCAGTCTCATTTTGACCCTAGAAGCCTCTTTTATACTAATAATAAAACTGAAAATCAATACTATATATTCATTTTAGCAGGTAGATACTAAAAAGTCTCATTCACAGGACAGAAGTAAACCTTTCCTGAATAGTTTTAGAATGATCTTTCTCTGTATCAGAACAAATATAAGAGCACATAGACTAGTATATGCACTGTGGAACCTACCTGGACCACTGAGGGATTACACAGATGTAAGGACACATTGTAATATAAAAAACGAGTACTACAATTTATTGTTGTTAAATCAAATTTTATTGCCTAAATAAAGAGTGTTTTTATTAGCATTGTGGTATCAACATCAGTATTGAGTATCAAGTCTATTCCTTAGTATTGAAATGTTTTTAAATGTTATTACTGTGATAGCGCTACCTCAGGTTACTATTAACTCCTTTACACAATTCAAAATTAGTCTCTATCATGTGCACTCTTCCATCTTATAAAGTAAATATCTGTTCCTTCTGGGCTTAGACATAAATTCTAGTGGCAGCTTGAATCCCGAGACTCGCCCTTGTAATTAAAACAGCTCCTCTCCTTGACGCTCCTCTCCCTCTTTTCTCGCTCTTCTCTCCCTCTCCTCCTCTCCTCTCCTCCTTCCCCCACAGGCAGGTCAGGACATAAGCAGTGTACCGCGCAGGCTGCCACTCCCAGACAGTGAAATGAACAAGTCATGAATCAGGCCTGAATCACCCTCACAGCCCTGTACCCGTGCCCTGCGGCTGTAGAAACACACTGCTCACAAGCACCGCACTGATTACAGCAAATCCACTTTTACTGCCACATTTCGACACTTGAAGGGCTGTGTTGTCTTGCTGTCATTGGCTAATCGCTGTGTTGACGTTCACAGGAGGTAGTTCGTCATTTCATTGATTATGTTATTTCATCAGTCGATTCGTCACTAATTAAATATTTGAGTAACATCTTAGACTTAGACTTGGGCAGATTTTATTGATCCACACAGGAAGTTATTTGGACACAGTAGCTCACACATCACAATAATATAATAACAAAGAGCAAAAATATAAATGGTAAAATAAATTCTAAATAAGTAGCAAAAAAAGATCTGCATCTAGGTATTTATTTAAGGCAACCAGCTTATTTTCTTATTTATTATTATTGTATTTATTTGTAAAGGGACAGCACATACTAATGAACATTTAAAACGTAAATATGTAAAGATGATAGTTAGCATGGCTAATTTCCATCTTTAATCCCTCGGCAGCTTGATGTCAAATCATCTACAGGACAGGGAAAAGTAAAGGAACAATCACACAAACGTACAGAACACCAGCACACTCACTATACACACAATTCATTTCAGACAGTTCATTTGAAATTCGAAGTCAAGAGTTAAAGAGTTAACTCCAACAATCCCTCCGTTTAACAAAAAAATTCATTCATAACCACTGTTTTAAAGCTTTGGAAAATGTATTGGAAAATTGGAAAATTCCATGTTTGACCTGCTCCAGAAGCAAAAGAGAGCTGTCCACAAGCACTTTTCCTAAACGGCACAGAGCAGTCATCTCTAGAACTGCTCTTATTTCCGATTTGAATTTCTTTTCACAAACTCCTTCAGAGGAGGTGGAGCAAGATTATTAAAAACTTTGCATACCAAAATTAAATCTGCATATTTGATTTTAATTCGATTTGTATTCTGCAGTAGTGATTATTAGTGGGCTTTTGTTTAATACCTTTTTTATAAATACTTTCAGGTTTAGTTTAAAGGTCCTATATTACACAAAATTGACTCTTGTGAGCTTTAAGGCATGTTATAATGTTGTTACAGCAAATGTTTGAATAATTTGTGTTATTATTAGTCTGTCTATAGCTAAAGCTCAAAATGCTCTGTTCCACTTTGTGATGTCATGAAGTGGTAGTTTTCACAGCTCCTTTCACCTTAATTCACCTTAGTTCACCTTAAACACCTTTAACACCTTAGTTCAGGAGAGATTGACAGTTCCAGAGCTGTGTGTGTCAGTAGTGGTTGGAGGAGGCCTAAAGCAGCTACGGCTTTATTAGGTAATGTTACCAAATATAAGCAAGAAATTTTAAATTTGGAATTTAAGCTTTGAGAAAATCCTCCATGTTTGCTGAATGTCTCTATCCTCTCTCCCCCCATTTCGCACTATAAGACTAATGCATTATTATTACATTTACCAATATGAAGATCCATTTTGATTTAATAAAGGCTGGATGAATTATTCAATTAAGTTATTACTCAGTATCTGCTTTAAATGTCTCTGTAATCCCTTGGTTGTCTAGGTAGAATTGATTTTTTTCTTTAAATCTAAACTGAAATGATCTAAAATGCAGGAATAAAGAAACATTGCATGTGGAAGCCATGTATGTAGCTGCATAGCAAGTTTACTACAATATGCTTAAACATTGAATTAGTTTAATATGTTTTTTATGATTTTCTTTTTACTAAATGACTTTTTATATGTAAGTTCATATTCATATATTATGTGCATGATCCAAAATCACCTGGTCAGTGACAGACTGTCAGCATTCCTCTTTCTCTTTTCAGCCCTGTCACTGCCCTGGCTCCATCTGCTGCTCTCTCTGTGGTTCACTTTAGAACCTGGTTGTCAAATATCTCCAGACAGTAGCAGAAATGTTTAGGACAATACTCCCATTCATCATTACACAACAGTTTTTTTTTTTCACTGTATTTTAAGATGTGAACAATTGTGCAAAGGTTTCTGTTTACATTTTTTCTGACAAATATTACTACTGCTGCTAATACATTTGTTATTTATTCAAAACTTTGTTATCCTGTCCTATATTACTCTTTTTAACCATGTTATGATATTATTAACTTATTAAAAACAAAACCAGAGTTGTGTTTTGTTTAATTCTCACAATCTGTGTCCAAATCTTAAAATACTCCGTTCCACCTTGTGATGTCATGTAGTGGTCTCTTTCAAGTTAGCAGCTACATTTTTATCTTGAGTTCAGTAGAGATGGGCAATTCCAGGGCTGAAATTATCCAAATCATCCAAACGAAGGTGTATGGGGTTTAAAATCACAATGGAGCATTCCTGTATTACCACATGGTGGAACAGTGTTTTCCCATTTTCAGCCTAAATATGCAGGGTTTTTGTGTTAAACATGTAAATGAAACAAAGCACAACTCCAGATATGTTTCTGATGAGGAAAAAAAAAAAAACATTATACTTTTTCCCCCTAAATTGTGCATCCTAATGTAAAGTACATTTTGTCATGTCATGTCATGCAACTTCCAATCTTGGGACATCAGTACTTACTATTGCTTTGTTTTGCTTTGTTACAGGAAAAGATCCACAAGCTGTATGAGAGAAAGCTCCATGGAAACTTCGACACAAACAGCCACATTCAGAAGAAGAAAGAATTCCGAAATCCCAGGTACTTTGCATTTTCTGGGTCATTCTTCCCACTTTTTAAAGAACACATATTATGCATTGTTATGGCTTCAGTTACCTATATAATATACTAATAATGATTGAATATGGAAAATACTTTATAGATCTTATTCCACTCTGCTTACGGGCTTTAAAACTGCATTGGGGAAGTCTATAGTTTTATCTGTGATGCAACTAAACAGGCAATATGTGACTGGAGCATTTTTGAGTGCTCAGAGATGACAATTTTGGATTAATGGAAGTCCTATACTAAGCAAAAGATTTAAGAGATGTTTTAAATTATAATTTAAACCATGTTAAAACGTTGGTAGGTGCTTTTTGTTTCACTTTCACATATTTGAGCAATCCTTTATTATTTAGTCTGTCTAGGGATGTAACAATAACCGAAATATTGTGACATCATATCGTCAAAGTTGTCACAATAATATCATGGACCATCACAATATATCGAATTACAAGTCTCTTTGCTTAAATTAAATTATGGTGCAGCAATACCTAAAAAAAAGACAGAGGGAACTACATAAACCATGATCCTTTGCTACATTTCAGTGCAGACTACAAGAAGAAATAACACTTTTAAGTCTTAATTCTTTGGATTAAGTCTTGTCAAAGCATTTAAAGAGGAAAAAGTAGCATATTAACAGTTTTGTTAGCTTCCACAGAATATCGCAATAAATATCATACCATGAGATGTATATCGTGAAAATATCATACTGAAAGATTTGGATATTGTTACATCCCTAATCATAAGCCGCCTCAAAATATCATGAGCTTTCCCATATCTCAATAAATATCGTACCATGAGGTTCATACCGTGATGATATCATATCATGAGACTTGGATATCATTACACCCCCAAGTCTGTCTACATTTCCCAAACTCAAAATGCTCTGTTCCACCTTGTGATGTCATGAAGTGGTAGTTTTCAATTTAACAGCTACAATTTACTTTTTGTTCAGTAGAAACTGGCAATTCCAGGATTTTTTAAATGATTCTAGCGAAGGTGAAAAGATATTGGGGCACTTACTGTATTACCACATGACATCACAGGGAGGAACACAGCGTTTTCCACTTCAGAGAAAGTCGATCTGAAAATAGCGTAATATGGGCCTTTTATTAAAACAAGCATGAATGAAACAAAAATATAACTCCAGGTATGTTTGTGATGAGGAAACATCATAACATGGTAAAAGTTAAAAAAGGAAATCTTGCATAGTAGGTGTTCTCTACTGCTGTTTTGTTTTTTTGTTTTTTTACTGCTGTTTTGTGTTTTGTCTCATATTGTCAAATTTCTTTCCATTTTAGCATCTACGAAAAGCTCATTCAATTCTGCAGCATAGACGAACTGGGAACCAACTACCCAAAAGACATGTTCGATCCGCACGGGTGGTCGGAAGATTCCTTTTACGAAGCGCTAGGTAAGTCTTTTTCCATTTGCTGCAAAAGGTTCGGGTTTGGGTTCAGTGCTAATTTGTGTTTTTGTTTTGTTTTTTGTTTTTTTCAGCCAAAGCCCAGAAAGTGGAGATGGACAAACTAGAAAAAGCTAAAAAGGAGCGTACCAAGGTGAAGTGTTTTATTTATTCCTTTTAGGGTTTCTACGTCATGGACAAGTCTCTACCAGCAACTGTAATTTAGATTCTTCTGAACTGAAAAAAATAGTTAGGAGTTCATTTGAGGCCGTGCACAGTAGCTTGATAACATTATCTGTTTTAAAGTAATGAAAACAGCTCTCATTTTGTCCACTTTAAAGATGTTCTCTGTCCAATTATGAAAAAGCTGAAACTGTCCAAATAGGTCTTGAAAGAATATTGACAATTAATTAAATATAAAGGCATTTTGTTTGTTTTCTTAATCAGATTCCAAAAGTCTTAGCGGTACTGACCGGTGTAAAAGCGGTATATTCAAAATTTAGATTTTTTTTTTTTATGTAATGAAAACTGATTAATTTCATTCAGGTTAATTATACCTTTTTTTTCTTATTTATAGAACTAGCTTTTTTTCCCCCTTCACATAACCCCAAGTTGCTCTCAGTCACTTTTTTCCTTGTTTCCATGGAGATGTTATATCTCTGCCTGAATTGTTCCATGGCATTAACTCTCTTGTATAAGTCTTTTTGATATTTTTTTTTATCTCTCAACCACTTTTAGGGCATCACCTGCTATATAGATGCAGTAACATACTTTTAATACCATACTGTGGAACATTCATGGCAAAGCAATCACATCTCCATGGAGACAAGCGCACGGCAGACCATTGGAACATTACGTAATCCTTTATTTCAAGATTCACAGATCAGTTTAGCAGACAGAAGGTAACCATGCATGGTGAAAATACTACCAAAACACTTACATGGTACCACTTAAAACAGCTTGAACAGACATGTACAGTACATAGGTGCCTGTATTTACATTGGGAAGTGGTACTGAAGAAGACTGATGCCTGCAGAGATGATTTTTTCGTGTTTCATATTAGCCTGCAGGCATGTCAGCACATACTCGATCTAGCGTTCCCCTTAGCAGACACATTCCTCTGTACAGCGCTGCGTGGGTGAATGTGGAGCTGACTCATGACGCGTTTTACAGATCGAGTTTGTGACGGGGACAAAGAAAGGAACCAACGCCTCCAGTACCACGGCCCCCACCGCCAGCAGCACCAGCAGCACCACGGCTACAGGTAACTGCTTTGGAATGTGTTCTTAAAGGGCCCATATGACACTATTTTCTGATCTATGTTATAATATAATCATAATAATAATAATGTTATATAAAATATACTCTATTCTGTATAAATCAGGTACAGGTGCAGTAGTTGGGTGGAGGGCATGAGGGAGCAATCTGTCTGCCTGTCTGTGTGTATGTACTGTATGTATGTGCATTTGTGTGATTGATGTTGCTGTAAGTTTTGCATTCTGTGTGTGTAAAATCCCTCCGTCCTCCAGGTAGAATCCATGGCAAAAGGAGAAATTAAATTTGTCAGCTGAATATTCTGTCTCTTGTCTTGTGTATTACTAATGATTTATAAAATAAATACATAATAAATAAATGAAAATAATGTTGTTTCCTCATCAAAAACATTCCCGTGGTTGTTTTGTTTAACACACAAACGCTGAGTTCTTCTGGGGTAAAAAAGGAAGTGCTCTACTTTGTTTTAAAATTTTGTACACCTACAGAGAATGCAGGATTTGTGAGTTAAATGTGAGGGTAAATGAAACAAAACAAAACTCCAGGTTCATTTGTGATGAGGAATCAACATTATAACATAGACACGTTAGTTTGTACATTTTTACACATTTTTTCTTGTCAAAACCTGCACTGGTGTAAACAATCAAAGAAATCAGATCTGGAATCTTTTACACGACATTTCAGTAATCTGACTCCAGAAATCAGATAATCAGATCAGATTTCCGGTGTGCATTTAAACATAACCAGTGACACAGCAGCAGCAGGGTGATATCGGTTATGCAACCACATGAGAATTTCTTGTAAACCACATAGACTGGATATAGGAATGGACATAGCTCCAAACAGGAAGTGAGCATGGGCACGCTTCTGGCTTTATCGGCTTCAATTCACTTTATACTGAAAAAAAACATCTCATCCATCTCTTTGTAAATTTTCATGTTAATCCGCTCTACATGATCCTGGTGTTTTTATTTTCCTAGTTCTAATATGGATACAGATACAGTCTTTGGTAAAACTCCAAAAATGTCTCCATTATTCAACTTTTAATCAGTTAATAATAATAATAATAATGATGAAAATGATAAATAAATCCCCCTTATTGTGTATGTTGTGGTATGAATTGCTTCTAACTCATCCGCTTGTGTTTCAGATGCGCAGAAGAGGAAAAGCAAATGGGACTCTGCAATACCCGTGACCCAGCCCACCATCATCACAACCTCTGCCACCCTTCCCGCTGTCGTCTCCGTGACAACCACCGCCAGCGGCACCAAAACTACCGTCATCTCTGCCGTGGGCACCATCGTCAAGAAGGCCAAGCAGTGAACAAAGCAGGGAGAGGGCCTTTCGAATGGAAGAGACCTGCCTATAGTTTAATATGGGACACACTCAAATTTCGAATTTCAGACATTTCATCTACAGACTTTTTTTGAATTTTTCTACAACTTTGCAAGAACTTGGAAGTTTCATCTAGAACTGGTTGTACCGATTTCTTCACGGGCCCATATTATGCTTTTCCTGGTCTATGTTATAATGCCTCATCACAAACAGACCTGGAGTTGTGTTTTGTTTCATTCACACGTTTAACACACAAACCTTGCTTATTTAGGCTGTGTTCTCATCTTGAACTGAAAACACTGTCCTACTTTCTGATGTCATCTGGTGATACAGGAAGTGTTCCACTGTGTTTTTAAACTCCATAAATCTTCACTGGAATCATATGGATGATTTTAGCCCTGGAATAGCCAATCTCTTCTGAGCTAAAATGTAGTTGTTAACTTGAAAGAGACCACTACATGACATCACAAGATGGAACGGAGCATTTTAAGATTTGGAGATGTAGACAGACTAATAAATCAGGATTACTCAGACATGTGTAAATAAAACACAATGAATGTGAATGAGCACAACTCCAGGCCTGTTTTTGAGGAGGTAACAACATTCAAGACTTAAAGAGTGAGAGAGGTGAATATGACAAATCTAGTATTTACCATAGATTTTTTTGTAAATGTTATAGAAAGGGAAAGGTGTGAAATATTTTTTGTCAGCTGTTGCAGTCAAAATGGTTAAACTTGTGCATAATTTTCATCCCTCTAATTTTACCGCAATGAGTTTTTATATCTGTACATATGTATTTCTCAAAAGGTGAATAAACAATTCTGATGTTGCCTTTTCACTCGGGAGTCTTATTTCTTGTATTGGCTAAACTTTTTTTTGTTTGAAATTAAGTATCTATTTCTAGTTTCAGCTGAAATCACATGTGGCATCCGGGTGGAGGTCTGTCATCCTCTCATTTTTATGGATGCAAAGTTCACTGTACAACAAGATTGATAAAAGTACTACTAGCTTCCCATTGTACCTGTCTACTGTAAGGAAAATATTTGAATATCCAGTAATCTTAGGAAACATAAGAGCAGTGGATGGTAGAGTAGCCCAAAATGTAAGGTTACTTCAAAATAATATTTCTCAAGTAGTAAAAGTACTAAATAGTGACCTGTGATATTACTCAAGTAAGAATTGCTTGATGTAATATCTGATTTATAATTTGAAGTGAATGTAATTGGAAGGACAAAACATGAAATAATGCACAAAATCAGGTATTTTCAAAGGATGGACACAAAAATTAGACAAACTAAATCATATCTGAAGGAGCGGTGCAAGAAACACAAATTTTCTAATCATTCCATAATGTCACTTGTAGACTCACATTGCATTAACGGCCACTTTTAAGATTAACTGTTTTTATTGTTTGTTTGTTTTTTGGTTGTCTTTATTGTAATGAATGCACAGTAACACGCTTAGTAATACACAGATGTTTCTTAGCATAATTAGCTTAGCAAAAACTGCGCCATTCCTGTGTTTAGTCTTCCCTTTTACAGTTAAATGCATCTTCTACCACATTAATTAAGACCACAGTAAAGTGTGCTATGTATAACTTGAACCAACAATTCAAACAAGCTCATTGTTAACTCCCAATTAAACAGTAATTACCTATCCTTATCCTGTTGCATTTTATTAAGCATATTATTAAGCTACATGTTATCTTTCAAGTACGGCTGTGCAATATAATCAAGGTGAACAAACATCTGTTTTTCCCGGTACAGTCCCAGTTTTGAGCTCTGTGTCCCCTGTCCCAGCAGATTTATACAAAACCACTGATTTGTCACAGTTTTATACAAGAACGTGTCCCTATTTTTCACCACTTTTTTTTTACCTATCAACAGGAAAGAGAGGCATAAATTGTCATTTGTTTAGATAAAATACTGAAAAGCTGCTTAAAAATGACCAAAACACAAAGAAAATGTGACTGCTTATTCACAGTCAGTCACTTTTAGTTATGAATGGGCTGGGTGCAAAACAGTTTTCCTTAATTTCGCACTCCTTTTACAATTTTATTATTGCCAACCACCCCAAACCGAAAGTGTACAGTTTTTGATTTAGAAAATCTGGTCACCCAAAATGTAATTAATGTAATATTCATTTAATTAAAATTTAATTATTTGCAGATCACAATGCTTACGGCAGGAAAAGCATGTTTGGAAGAGTCCAGATTTTGGAGGTGAGTGTTAATTGTGCTCACTAAAATTAAAAGTCTGCTCTTGTTGTTCTTCTGTTTTTGTAATCAAGAATTATCTGTCGGGGGTATTTGAGGACACAGTTGAGTTAGGTCATGTTTATTTCATTTAAAATAAAATCTTACATACAGTTCTTGTGCAGAAGTGACATCAGTAGACCCAGAAGAGCAGCTGTTTCTGTGATTGTGATGTAAATAATGAGGGGGCCGATCACAGACAACCAGTGTGTAGTAGTACAGTGTGTGGGCAGTCTCTCTGTGCTGGTCGCTCCTCTGACCTAAACTTTCAACTGCTCTTTTCAGACAACAGGCATGTAGCAGAGTGAAAGGAGACTGCTCTGTCCCCACGGATGACCATATCAACAACTACAACTTCTTTTCTCTAGTAAGTAAAACACAGTTACTTATTATAATATTTAGTGAGAATTGAGAATCCAATTGGCATAATTGACTTTGATTTTTTGGGGGAGGGGGTTTGGCCTATTCATTTTAGTGTGATTTTTTTTCGATTTTAGTGTTATTTTTGCGATTTGTTTTAATACTAGGATTCTGTTCAAAGTTCACATTTTAAACATGTGCAGAAGAATTGACATAAAGACAACATGTTCAGAACATGTTTGTACAGATCTAAACTACAGGGTTAGCAGCTTTTATGCAGAATAAGACAGGAGATTTTGTTTGTGGAGGAAATTATGATAATTAAAAAATTTGCAGATTGTGTCCATTCAAATTGTAATGTCAGTTTGCTTGCCGTTCTTTTTTTCTGTCATTATTATTAAAGTAGATCTATGCTGCAATTATTTAATAATAATAATAATAGTTGTTTCCTTTCTCATTTACCCCCCTCGAAGTTGTATTTGGAGTGATTTTTGCATGTTTGAGTGTAATACAAATAAAATTTCATATTATCATTTTCAGATTTTTTTTTTTTCCAGTTTTAAGGCTAAAGGTTTGCTGTCATAATAATAATTTTTTTGTAAGGTGGACAAAAGTATGATTTTTGTCATTTTGCCCAGTTACAAATTCTATCTTGATTGACGTTCATTTAGTAACTTTATCTTTGTGTTTAAGAAGCAATAAAAGCTTTCATTGTGTTCTACCAGTTCACACCTCACTGTGACTGGTTAAATCCACCTGTCACTCAGAGCATGATGCAGATTGACCAATAGGAGAAGTGGGTGGGGAAAGTAGATGGAACATGTTTGATCACAGAGAGCAACACTGATCATTGTAGGAACTTAACACCATACAATATATTATTGTTTTCTTATTGTTTTGAAGTTATTTATTTATTCAAGCTACTGATCAAAACTGATGAACAGAGAAAAGATACAGTTTAGTTTTTTACATTTCCCATACCATATGTAATGGTTGCTTTTGAAGTTGGTCACATTTCCTTTGTCACAGGCGGTGAACTCTGTCATGCTGGTTGTGACCTGTTTTCAGAGCCATGGGGAGATTTGTAGTCTCCAGTGAAGGTAGCTGCAACAACACAATCAGAGAGCAGGGAGTAAAGGATTGTGTGTCAGGACAGGGGCAGTGCTCAGTGAAACCTACTCCCCTGTGTGCACCATGCAGCCTTTCACACCCCATCTACCACAACCTCCTCTGCTCTCAGCTGCTACACAGAAGCTAATGTACTGGCTTAGGCACAATAACAATAACTTTACTTCATAAGAATGGAAGTTTTGTTTCTTAGAAATGAACATTCAGGGGTTACATAAATAGTTACTCAGGTATAATACATGTTGAAGTAAGAATAATTGGAACATAAGCATAAAGTCTGATTAGAGTAGGACTGGGTGATATAGTATTTTATTCGATCCCTGATCCCTTTGACAGTCTGCTATTTTATTGCTATTGTCAGTGTTTACAACACTTTTGAGTGTTTACAACACTCAAAAGAAGCATATAGTTGTACCTTATATACTAGTAGTTGTAGTAGCTTATAGATCACACGTATCTAGTTTGTGTACATGAATTTTTAACAATTTACGTTTGGATCTAGAAGAGATCAGAAATTGATACATGATTTGATTGAAATGCACACAACATAAACAAATCATAGAAATATAAGCTGAAAATAAGTTGCAAGAAACGCAAATGTTCATATTGTCAACATAAAGCTTTTGACACTTGTAGACTTACACAACTTAGACAACTTTTATTCAAGAGGAACTTTACTGTTTGTGGTGTTTTTTAGTACTATGCTTAGTACTGAGTACTAATTTCTTACTACTTACTCTAAGTAAATGTGCCTGGTTATTATCCATCTATAATTCATGTCGGCCTGTTTTTGCAAGATTTTGTTGTTTTTTTGGGACTGTCAATGTCATATCCTATTAAAACAAACCATTACAGAAAACCTGATCCATTTACCTCTATTTACCTTTCATATTTCTTTTTCAAAACCTTCCTTCATTAGATTGAACTTCTAACAGAAAACACACGACTTAACCTGTGCAGTGGTGACAAACTGTTTTATATGAGTGCACACAGTGCATTTCCCATAGCCTGCAGCCACTGTTCTTGCTCACTCAGCCACTCCCAAGGGCTTGGGAGGAGGCCACGAAGGAGGGAGGGGCCTGCCGCGCACTCTCAAGCCCACACAGGTGAACTGCTGTCGGGCTGGAATGCAGCAGAGGTTGGGTGGGGGCTCTCTGACACATACTGAGTGACTGAAGAGAGAGAGGTGTGGAGATTTGCACGTTATACAGACAAGGGGAGATCCGACTATCACAGCACAGCACCTGGGGAAAGAGGAGTTATCAAGTCTACTCTCTGGTATTCACATGAGTGCATTTAGTCTGCTGCACTGGGTTTGATTCAGTAAATATTTGACCAGGAAGGCAACGCAACAAGTCACACAAAAGACAACTGGGAGCATTCTTTTACGCTAGACTTTGAACTTCACATGTGGACTTGATAGCTTGACTTATCTTCTTATCAACGCCAGAGGAAGCAAACTTTTTTTCACTTTCACAGAACCAAAGGATATATTTGTCTGTCTTAAAGGTATTACTGGACTCGTGGACTTTGGAGCACGAAAAGGTATGTTCTTAAAGCAATGTGATTCTTATATTAGATTTCAGATAAAAAAAAAAAATCTTCATTGCTATATTTTTGGTAAAAGAAAAAGAAAAAAAAAAAGCATTTCAAAGTTTGTATTAAAAATTTGTGCCTGTAGCTTTTGTCTGACTTACCCCTAACACAACACAAACTTCCCATTAAAAGTCTGTACAGTTCCAGACTACGTTTTGGATTGGAGCTCACTGGCATGACATCATTTGTAACAGATACTGCTCCTTACTCTGTGTAGTAAAAATGTATATATATAATTTTGGAGGCATGAATAAATCAATTAATTTTCTTACCTGCACATTCCATTGTACTACATGGTATAACTTTTGTCTGTTGTTTCCTCTGGCGCTGTTTCAGAGGTGGATACTCGTTACATTTACTTGAGTAACCTTTAAAATAAATTGTACTTTTCTGAGTACTTTTCTAGCAGCATACTTCTGCTCCTACCAGTAATATTTTTACAAATTGTAAACATTGTGGTTACTCTTCCCACTGTAAGTGACAAAAGCTTTATGTTGACAATCTGAAATGACCTGAACATTTGTGTTTCTTGCAGCGCTCCTTCAGATGTGATTTAGTTTGTCTAATTTTTGTGTTACTCCTTTGAAAATACCTGATTTTAAACAGCTCTACCTTATATTTATTCAATTCTAGGTGGTTTTATGGTTAAAAAATACCTAGAAAAACAGTCATTCTGTCTGTGAGCCTCTGGGTCGCCTCTCCACAGATCTGACCTGTAACTTGGTCTGGTTTGGTCTCTGTGAAGATAGGTTACCATACTGTGAAACATTCCAGACAGAGCAATGACATCTCCATGAAGAAAAGCATTTGACGGACCCTCCACTAAAAAGTTACACAATGCACCTTTAAATTACTTTTACCCGAGTGTGGAGTAGTTTTCACAAATACTTTTTTACACTTACTTGATTAATTGGACCACTACTTTGTACTTCTACTTGAGTAATATTATTTTGATGTAACACTATTCTTACATGAGTATAATTTTTGGCTACTCACCCCTACAAACCATTGCTCTCTTTCTCTCTCATGTGTTAAGCAAGATGAAATGCAGCATGCCTTTTGTAACTTCATCTCTGCTTGTGGTTTGTGTTCATCGCCTATGATACATAATAGTAGAATAGTTTCAGCTTTTGGCCATTACTTTGTTGTTGTAGTGTCTTCTTGTACAATGGAATGTGCAAGTCTACCATAGATCTGTCGCGCCAACATCGTAAAACTGTTATGACAGTACGTAGTATGGTATATATTACAGATTTTTTTTAGTTGAGTTTTTTTTTTTGTGTGTTTTTAGTAATTTTAGTTTGATGTGTGCTTGTTTGAGCGATATAGTTAAGAATTTTGACTAAAACCCTACATGTTAATACTGCTTCCAAAATGTTGCAATTCGACTTTTTTATCAGTGTATGAGTCAGTTCATGTTATAATGTTGTTACCTCCTCAAAAACAGACCTGGAGTTGTGTTTTGTTGCATATGCACATGTTTGAGTAATCCTGCATTATTAATCTGTTTACATCTGCAAAGCTCAAAATGCTCAGATCTTGTGATGTTTTCAAGTTTTCAAGTTAACAGCTACCTTTTTGTTTAGTAGTAATTGGCAATTCCAGGACTGAAATTACCTAAATGATTCTAGTGAAGGTGTATGGAGCACTTACTGTATTACCTCATGACATCACAAGGTGGAACAGAGCTCAGCCAAAATAAATAGGATGTGTGAATTGTATGTTTTTGAGGAAACAACATAGTAACGTAGATCAGAAAAATAATTATTATAATAATTCAGCCCACAGTGCAGATTTGAAACACTTCTAGGAGGGTTAATATTTGAGAATATATAGACTGGTAGACTGATAAAATCGCATCACAACAATGGTGTATTACAGCCGTTCAAGTTTTCATATATTATATGAATGACATATATTATTACATATTCCTGACTCCAGGTTGTACATTTTTGTTACATTTGGACTAAGCCATTTTTATTTTTGTGTTTTATTTTTTCATTATACTGCTCACAAGTCTAGTGTACATTTAAGTGGGACAAAGGGGATTCTAATGTTTGGTTGTAGGAGTGTGCCAAAATATTGAGAATGTTAATATTTTTTTTTTGTAATACAGTCAGAATATACATGTTTTTTTTTTTTTATAATTCAATGTGTATAGTGGTTTAACAAAGATATAATGCTATTACATGTATAGCCATTATGACATTTGAATCAAGATTCAGTCATTTCAAACTTTCTGTTATATTCTTGGGGGTTTGTCATGGAGAGGTCCACAGCCAATCTTATGTCAGTAAAAGCATGTGGTTTGGAGCAGAGAAAGACATTTGACTCTTTTTTGTATTAAATAGTATTGACTTAAAGCCTATCTTTTTTATATTCATGTAGTCAATACTGAAAGACATTTTATGTCATGTTTTGAAAAGTTTAGGTCAATCAGTATAATTATTATGCCATATCACTCAGCCCTATTCACTATATTGGTATATTATTGCATTGCGAGTCATGTATCTTGTACATAGAATCATGTTGAACAATGTGGCTAAAACCCTATTCCTAACTGTAAGTAGGTTATGCTTAAAATTCAATTAGGCCAAGTAGCTAGTGGCACTGACTATATATATATATATATATATATATATATATATATATATATATATATGGACAATTTACATTTTAAATTTCATAAACACGAGGTAAACATGTTCATATCCAATAGAGCTTTAACAATGGTAATGTGGATTTTTTCTTATTTACACATTGGACTGGACTTGGAAGTTGTTTGCTATAATTTGGTGTTTTGGTTCAAGAAAATTATCCAATCAAAAAGCTGAATGAGCCTCACACGACTCTCTCATTTAAGTTGCCAGTTCCAATGCTGAAATTCCGTTGGTTGAAACCTAAAATGCCTCTCTCTGATCTGAATACTCACTCAGCACCTGCAGCATTATGAGTCAGTACCAGTGCAGGATCTGCAGCTCAGGGAGGGAATCCTGGAGGTTCTTAGCTTTCACATGAGACATGTTCTGTCCTTATACTGAGAGTGAGACGCACTTGGATGTGTCCTCTGTCTGCAACCCAGGCTCACTGGTGATTGGAGCAACTTTTCTAAAACAGTAAAAGCACAGGCTGCCTACAACTCCTTTAACTGAAAATCTTCATTGGCATTTGGTTTAGTTCAGGGTCAAGTTGAAGGCTGTTTTGTTCCTGACTCTCCCTCAATGATTTATGGGGCGCAGTGGCAGAGAGCCATGCACACACACCTGCTAACAGCCCGTTCCCATGTGGTTTGAGCGCGCACAGGTCAGCCTCTCGCACTCCGGACAAATTCCTTGTGTTGGCCTTGTAAATCTCAACAGTTCAAAATACAAATGAGCGTGTTTCCACTGTCACATACCATCATCATTGGCCCACTGAAGTAATTGCAATTCACAGAGGCATAGTTGTCCCTTTGTTTGACTTCATTTTTGGGGTTTTTAATAGCAGTGAGAGAATAGGGCCTTTATCCTACAATCTGTGATCTACTGTATATGATGTGCTGGAAAATCTGTGTATTAGTATATGTGCACTTTGTCATTTTTGTCATGGGTGTTCCATCACCTGCTTGTTTCCATGGATACTTATTGCTTTTCCCTAAATGTTGCACTGCATGACTTTAAACTTATCTAGCATTTATTTATGTAGTTGATCGGTGACTTGGCCTATTGGTATCACCTGTTAGTCTATATAGATATCGACACCTTTAATACCATACTGTGGAACATTCCAAACAAAGCAATCACATCTCTTTATTTATTTTATATAGCGCTTTCACAGACATTTTCTGTCCCCAAAGACGCTTTACAGAGCATTATTCATTCACTCTATACCCTGGTGATGGTAAGCTATTATTGTAGCCACAGCTGCCCTGGGGCACACCGACAGAAGCGCAGCCGCCATGCCACTCAGCGCCATCGGTCCCTCCGACCACACACACACACACACCACTTTCATACTAGGCAATGTGGGCGAAGTGTCTTGCCTAAGGACACAATGATTGAATTGATTGTATTTAATTGACCTTGACTATCAACTGTTCTTGGAGACCTGTAGCATGTTTTGGGTTGATGGGCAAAACCAGAGCGCCGGAGGAAACCCATCCAGACACGGGGAGAAACATACAAACTCCACACAGAAAGGCCTAGGCGACCCAGGGATCGAACCCAGAACCTTCTTGCTGTGAGGCATGAGTGCTAGCCACTCAGCCACTGTGCTGCCACGTGTCCATCTCCATGGACAAAAGCAGATGTAGCATCCACTAAAAAGGTTATACAGTCAGAGCACTTATAAATGCAGGGAGGTAAGAAGCCCATTCTGCTTTCTGATTGGATGGTTGTTATGAGAACCATGAAAATGTAAGCATAAACAACTTTGACAATCCAGGTGATATCAGTAAAATCCAATTTAAAGAAGACATATTGTACTTGTATCTGCTATATGTGTATAATGTATGATACCTATGTATGATAGATCATTATGTTATCATTTGCACATTTTAAATCTCAGTATTGATTTAAAAAAACTTTATAAAAGAAACACATCACTTGACTTCCGTGTTAGAAAACTGTAGTGCCCAGTGGGAGCTGATGCCTCCATAAACATCGTCACAACAAAGAGCAGTGAAGTTGTCTGCACCTCGTATGGATAGCTGCACATCACACTAGCAAGTAGTAGATTTATTTTTCATTTGTACCAAAATTACTATACAACTCTGCCAAACCCTACATGTTTCACCGATTAGATAAATTCAATTTGGAGAGCTAAGTACAGAGCAGTGAGCATGTATGGGCCACGGTGAAAACAGGAGTGGAACAGCAAAATGGTGTCTTAAAAATAAGCAATTAAAGACTGGTCACTCATGCACGAATCACAACAAATACAAGTTTGAATGAGTAAATGGTGGGGGGAAACTACATGGATCAAAGCTCTGAAACATAGGTCTGCTTTGAACTTTTTTATTCATATTTGGGAACACAACAGAAATCCTACATATACTACCTATACATATGTGAACATGCAACAAAGTATACAATATTAGCTGATTAAATTCAATAAATAGTCCATGCACCTCATTTTAACAGAGGACTGATGGACATATTTACTCTATACTAATCTACTACTTTATTAAAAACAACATAATTTTCTATCTGTTCATTTCTTCTACTTTTGTGTTTTTGCTGCAGGGAGGAGATGGGAAGATGGGCCTTACGTCTCTCTTTGGCTTTGAGCATTTTCACTTGCCTGTTCACCTGCTCTTCGGCTGAAGGTAGGAAACTGACCCTTAATTTACTTTTGACTTAACTAAAATGGAAAATCAGACCCATCCAGTTTGTCTGGTTGATTGACTGGTTTTAGTTAATTTTACAGTGGGTATTCTTTACTTTTTACTACATTTGAGAGTACTAGTAAAAGTGTGTGTATATGTATATGATTTCATGGTATCCTGACCAAATGTTTTGAGTATAAATCCAGGCTTTTATCAAACAAAAATATACTTTAAAAATCTATAAACATTAAGAAATTTATTCAGTCACCACTGTTCATCACATTTAACCACAGACTGTATATAAATGGACATAGCTAACCCACTAGCTACATTCCAAATAGGAACATGGGGGTGCTCCGGCTCCATCAACTCTAGTTCCAATTGACTTAACATTGAAAAATTGTCACCACTTTTTCTGTAACTCCTGCTGTGAGCCTAATCATTTTGGTCTTAAAACGTTCGTATTAACCTGCTCTACATGATCCTGTTATTTTTATTTCACAATTTTGTCCGTAAATCAATTCCCATTCCTAATAAGGAACTCGACTTCAAATTTGTCCCACAACTGTTAGCGTCTGCGAGCTTCATTTGACTGGAGTTGAATGCAATCGGTGATCTCACTCGCTTAGCCCATTTCTTTATACAGTCTATGCATTTAAAGCTTTAATAATGATCAGAAATCTATGAGAAGTAACAAAAATCGTGTACTTCAGTACTTTTACTTAAGTAGATTTTATATACGATGCTTTTGCATTAAATCAGTAAATCAGGACAGTAAATCTTTTCTTCTTGTATTTGTACTATTACGAAAGCTCCCTCTTCTTCCATCACTGACTCTTGTATATGTTCATTGTTGCAGAGAACTATTGTTTTGCTGCTAGGGCCAAAAGCTGCTCAGAATGTCTACAGGCCGGAGTGGGATGTGCCTACTGCTCTGAGCCGGTGAGAGCCCACACAGCTACACAACATGGGACATTAAAGGTCCTATATTACACAAAATTGACACCTGTGCCCTGTAAGCCATGTTACCTCATCAAACATACATGGAGTTGTGTTTTGTTTCATTCACACATTTGAGTAATCTTTTATTATTAGTCTGTCTACATCTCCAAAGCTCAAAATGCTCTGTTCTACCTTGTGATGTCATGTAGTGGTAGTTTTTAAGTTAAAAGCAACCTTTTATATTTAGTTCAGTAGAGATTGGCAATTCCAGGTCTGAAATTCTCTTCACTACTGTAGAATCACTGTCATAAGTGATTCTAGTGAAGGTGTCTGGAGTATAAAAACACAGTGGAGCAGTTCCTGTATTACCACATGACATGATTATGCCAATTGAGAAAAATAAACTTACTAATAGAGGTGGGACGAGACACAATTTTCACAAAAAGAGACATTGGGTCCATGGATGAGATTGGCTCCATGAGAACGAGACAAGATGAGATTTTGACACAATTTGTAACACATACTGTAAGTAGTGCAATCATTTCACAATGCTGACTTCATTTATTTTATGGAATACTTTAGTGGTCTCATTGTAGTATTTCTTTTTGGAACTACAGCTTCTCAAATTGTAAAACTCACCAGCGCTTTTTTCTCTTTTTTTGTCCAAGCTGAATGTAAAAAAATCTCATGAAATTATTTTTTCTCATTTGCGCACAATCTTGTTGCAGTTTTGTTTAGCGAGATCTTGTGACATGTGATCTTGTTCCAACCCTACTAACAAACTAACAAGATGGAACAGAGTGTGTGTTTGTGTGTTAAACATGTGTGAATGAACAGAACAACACTTTGGCTATATTTTTGATAAAGAGACAACATAGATCAGAAAATAGTGTAGTATGAGTCCTTTATTATTTAGTATACAGTTAAAATATGTATAAATGTGATGTTATGGCTGCTCAAAAGTTATTAGAGATTTAGTGGTTAAGGAAAAAGTGCTATGGAGACAGGAATTGTTATAAATTGATACTAATTGTGACTTAAAGGTTGTATAGAGGATTTTCCAAGGAACGAGAAAGCCAGCGACTGTTTGTCCTTTTTCAAATGTTGCGCATGCGTGAAACCACCCCCCCTCCCCCACAGCTCCCTACGTAGAAACGCCTCCTCCCGCCTCCTCCTTACGCCAGAAAGTACTCATCACTGCACATGACTTGTAAACAACTAACTACAGTGTTGGTTAGGCAAGGCGGAGAAGTGAGGATCGGGGGGAGGGGGTGCGTGGAGATTCCGTGCACGGAGAAGAAGTGGTGAGCAGGGAGAAGAACGGAACGGGGAGCGGAGAGAGGAGAGGGGAGCGGTGGGCGGAGATTCCGTGTGCAGAAAAGAAGTGAGGAGCAGGGAGAAGAGTGAAACGGGGAGCGGGGAGAGGAGCAGGAAGGGGTGCAGAGAAGGGTGCGCAGAGATTCCGTGCGAATGAAGCTACTACTACAACACGCAGCAGCAAGCGGACTCTTTCTTTGCATTGAAAATTAAGTTTTCAGACATTGGATATTGCATTCGTGTCCTGAAAAACGTTTGTCTAGCTCTTGGAAATAAAAAAAAAGTACGTTTTCATAATAAGCAGAAGTGACCAGAAGTAATTTGGTGACCAATGCGTCAGTCTTTAGACCCTTCGTCTGCTTCAGTCGCGCCATCGCTGGAATGAATCTCCAAGAATCACCTTAGTTTGGCTTCGCTGCTTTTCCCCTTGTCTTCTTCTTTCAGCGACCTCAAAAACGGACTTTCTTTTGCGGCGAACTGCTCGTAGATTCTTGTCGCCATTGCAACAAACATGGTGCTAACTGCGAGGAAGATATAGGTCAAAAAAGCCGCTAAGAACTGTTGCGTTGGTGGAGTAAACAGCGTCTGTGCGTCTGTGGACTGCGTGACAGGCGTACGTAAACCACGTAATGGCAGCGCGCAGGCAAGTCAGTTACGCTAGAAACGTAGGGAGTTTGATTGACGGCCTATCAGCTAACAGATAACGAGGCAGTGTCGTTATCTATTGGAAAATGTTTAGCCCCACCACGTCCAGAGTTGATTAATTTTTATTGTCTTTTTTTTGGTCATCATAATTACAAGGCTACTGCATCTCTATAATGCTAGCATTGACAATTTGAAACAAAAAATAAATCCTCCATACAACCTTTAAACTAGCAAATTTTCAGTTTCAATGCAGAAAAAGTTCTCACTCCACCTTATGATGTCATATAGTAATACAGGAAGTGCTCCACTGTGTATTTAAACTCCTTACACTGTCATTATTCACCTCTACTGAACTAAACGTAAAAATTAGCTGTTAAATAGAAGATAACTCTACAATGAAAACAAAACACAACTCCAGGTATGTTTTTGAAGAGGTAACAATATTATGACATGGCAAGTTCACAAAAATCTATTTTGTGTAATATAGGACCTTTAAGTGTTTTAGTGAAAATTTTGTGGGGAAAAATATAGAAGAAATCTTAAAAGCAGAATGAATATGGGAAAATAGATGTAAAAAAGAAAATACAATGTTATGTGTGCCAGATGCATCATTATGCTGCTTGTGTTTGTTGTGTCCAGAATTTTAATGGGCCACGCTGTGACCTGTACCAAAACATCGTGGCCCATGGCTGCCGTGCTGCGGCTATCCTCAGGGCAGAGAGCTCCATGTCCATAGACCTGGTACGTCCTCTTCTTTTACTCCCATTAAGTACACTATATTAGGTATTGTCATGGTAACACATTTTGAAGTACAGTATATTGCTGAAGAAAATATAGACAAGAAACTATAATACTGAAACTAATTTATGTCTGACATAGTAAAGTCAGGATTATCCCCCAAGCATGCTACTAAATGTGCAGAATATAAACACATAACAGATTGAAAGAGTTTATTAGTAAGTTTGCATCTATAATGAGTGAAATGAAAAAGAACCAAATGTTCTCCACTTGTACAAAGAAAACATACCCATGATTAGAACTGTAATGGTTAATTAACTACCAGTAATCATGACTGAATGAACTTGAATGAACATTAAGTCAGACCAGGCACTGCTAGTCTGTCAAACAGGGGAGGCTCTTTACTTTTTAATTTTTAACATATTCTATTAATCAAAACATTGTAAACTGTAAAATTGTAATCTAACTCAACTATCTGAAAGTAGAATGGTATTTTTTTTACGATGTCATTTGTTTAACTGCACAATAACCCTGATCTGCAAGGCAGAAAGTCAGGAGTAAAACTGTTCCATAAGAATGATTTTTCAGTTTTTCAAAATCTTGATTATTAAAAACACAAATTAATCCAATTAATTGGATTAATTTCCCAACCCTATGTAGTCATATTTTGAAAATTGTTATACTGACTTTACGGACTCTAATACACATACAGAAATATCTTTTTTGTCTTAATGACAAAGGCAATGGCATTATTCCATTAAAATGAAGATAAGACGAAACACGAGATTGGGTTCATGAGAATGAGACAAGATTTTAACGAGATTCGTAATAAATACATTTTATGATTCATGCCATAGCCTCACCATTTATGATTTATGTTATTTAATATTTTTCCTGTCATTTTAGTTCTGGTTTTGGGAATTACAGCTTCTCATGAAATGTAACTTGCCAACACCCTTTTTTGTCCATTGCAAATGTAAAAACATGGGGCAAAAATGTCATGAGATAATTTTTCTCATGTGTTCACAATCTTGTGGCAAATTTGTCTTGCGAGATCCTTTTGTCAATAATTAGTTTGATTTATAAATATTCTCTATATAGAAGCCTTCAGTCCCCATAGTTTGAAAATAAATAAATAAATAAATTACTAAACCTCTGCCTCAAGTGGAGGAGTTCAAGTATCTCGGGGTCTTGTTCACAAGTGAGGGGAGGAAAGAATGTGAGATTGATAGGCGGATCAGTGCAGCGTCTGCAGTGATGCGGTCGCTGTATCGGACCGTTGTGGTGAAAAGGGATCTGAGTCGAAAGGCGAAGCTCTCGATTTACCGGTCAGTCTTGGTTCCTACCCTCACCTATGATCTTGAGCTCTGTGTAATGACCGAAAGGACGAGATCACGGATACAAGCGCTCGAAATGAGTTTCCTCCGCAGGGTGTCTGGGCGCTCCCTTAGAGATAGGATGAGGAGCTCAGTCACACGGGAGGAGCTCGGAGTAGAGCCGCTGCTCCTCCACGTCGAGAGGAGCCAGTTGAGGTGGCTCGGGCATCTGTTCCGGATGCCTCCTGGGCGCCTCCCTCGGGAGGTGTTCCGGGCATGTCCCACTGGGAGGAGGCCCCGGGGAAGACCCAGGACACGCTGGAGGGACTATGTCTCTTGGCTGGCCTGGGAATGCCTCGGGATCCCCCCGGAGGAGCTGGAGGAAGTGTCTGGGGTGAAGGAAGTCTGGGAGTCCCTGCTTAGGCTGCTGCCCCTGCAACCCGGCCCCGGATAAGCGGAAGAAAATGGATGGATGGAAATTACTAAACCCCCCAAAACCCCTAAAGATGCTTGTTCCAGCTTCCATATACTATTTATGGTGAGAGGCCTACAGTATCATTTAGTTACAATAGTTGTTTTTTGTGTCGTGTTCCAGAAACAGAAAATCGACATGAGCTTGGCTAAGTCCCAGGTGACCCCTCAGCAGGTCACCATGAGCTTCCTGCCTGGGGAGGAGAGGTATCTGGACATAGAAGTCTTCTCTCCTCAAAAGGGCCCTCTGGATCTCTACATTCTCATGGACTTCTCCAACTCCATGGCCGACGATTTGGACAACCTGAAGAAGATGGGCACGGAGCTGGGTGAGGAGCGCAGACTGTGGATACAATCAGTGGTGGAGAGAGGACAGAAAATGTGTACTCAAGAGAAAGTACACTTACTTGGCTAGTAATGTACTCAATTACGAGCAGGGCTGGGCAACAGGATCCCTCACGATTCAATACGATGCATGATTTACGATACAATATTATCATGATATATTGATAAATGTGATAACCGATATATTGCACATGATATATTGCTGTTTTTTTAAGAACAAAGTACATTTTAGCAACAGCTTTGCTAAAGCACTACTTGTGCAGTTAATATGAAATACATCTATTTTAATCATCAAAACAGTGAATATGTATACAATATGCATATGTATTACGTAAACTGTTTCCCTCCATTAATTAAGCAACAAATTGTAAAAAAGATAACAAAAAATACTCTTGCCGATATATCAATACATCAGCTCCCAATAGGAAATTTTACTCATGCATGAAAAGTATTGCACAATTTTAGAAGCATTTTAGATCACACTTTTATATTTAACTAGAGCCTTCAAAAAGTGTAAAAATAAATGTTGCATATTCTCTGAGATCATTTTTTTTTTTTACAAATTCAGAGCTGTAGCCAGTACAGTATAATAAACTCTTGACTTATTACATATACACTACATTAAAGCTGTAGGCTGATAAAATAGAAATACGACCCATGTATCAAAATAAGAATTGAATTGTTCCACCCCCATAAGATTAAGACAACTGGGCCTTGTACAGTAGTCTCTTCTCAGTAACTTCTATGATTTAAAATGTGACTGATTACAATTACATGTCTAGTAATTTTACTCAATACAAGTACAAGTTCAGGTTTAAAAAATCAGCTCAAAAAACTACAATCCCTTACTCATTTACAGTAATATGAGTATTTGTAAGTAGCTGCTCTCCAGGTCTGGGTAGCATGGTTGTCCAGTCTGTGAGAAGCTTCATGTCTTGTATCTGTTTACAGCATCATTGGTGGGGAAGCTTTCAGATGACTACACCATTGGCTTTGGGAAGTTTGTGGATAAAGTAATCGAACCTCAAACAGACATGAGGCCCTCCAAGTAAGAGGCATTTTTAAATACAAGTTTTAAGGAGTTTTAGCACAATGTTTCTCAGTCAGTATTCATTTTAAGTGCACATATAAAGTGTTTTTGATTTATGTTATATTGTTGTCTCCTCATCACAAACAGACCTGGAGTTGTGTTTTGTTTCATTCACTCATGTTTAAAACACAAATCCTGCATTTAGGCTGAGTTCTTCTCTCAAAAGAAAAACACCTTGTGATGTCATGTGGCAATACAGGAAGTGTTCCTCTGTGTTTTTAAACCATAATCCATACATCTTCACTACAGTCATTTGGATAATTTCAGACCTGGAATTGCCAATCTCTACTGAACTAAATGACTAATAATAAAGGGTTACTCAAATGTGAATGAAACAAAACAGGTATGTTTTTGAGGGGTAACAACATTATATCATGGCTTAAAGCTCATAAAGGTCAAGTTTAAGTAATATATGACCTTTAGATTAATGAATTTATTTGTCCCGGAGTTAGGGTGTATTTGGAGTGTGAGACAAACCTTAGGAGGTTTAAGTATTATGCTGTTATGAACCTTCTCTAGTGATAAAATAGTCCTCTTGTGTTTTTAAAGACCAGTCAGTTTTACCATTTGTAGCCAGCCAACTTTAGTTATAGTACAAACAAGTAGCATGATTAAATAAACTCATTGCACCGAGTGTCTTTATCCCTCAAAGTGAACTTTGTTATCCATGTTATACACGCATACCTATATTTAAAGATGCACTGCGCAACTTTTCTCTTGAGTGTCTGCCATGGAGATGATATTGCTTTGCCTGGAATGTTCCATGGATGTGTTTAAACATATCCATCTTGCATTTATTCATTACTGATGTGTCTGTTGTTCAAAAATAGAATAATTCCTTCTGTGAATAGGGGCGACTCTCCACAGATCTGAACTGTAATGTAGGGTTGTGCTGTAACCTGCTCGTCTCCTCATAATAGATGGGTTTGATCTATACTGTGGAACATTCTAGACAAAGCAATAGCATTTTCATCTAGACAAGCAGGCGACGGACCCTCCACTAGAAATGTTACACAGTGCACTTTTAAGTTTACAATGTTAAATACTAATTTTGAGGTGTCTTAAAGCAGCATATTCTGTACAAGTGATATTATGCAAAATAACAGGCAGGAGTAGTACCACTAATAGTAGTTATAGTTGTTGTTGTATTTATTATGTGACTAACTTTTTTCTTTTTGATTCTCACAGACTTAAACAACCGTGGCCCAACAGTGATCCTCCCTTCTCCTTTAAAAACGTGATCAGATTGACCAATGACCTGGACTTCTATAACAGTGAGCTGGAGAAGGAGAGGATATCAGGGAACCTTGATGCTCCAGAGGGGGGGTTTGATGCTATTTTACAGGCTACGGTCTGTACGGTGAGTGCACATGTCTAAGGCAAAGGAAACAGAGGCATAACCAGTAAAATGGAGTGAAATTTCATTGTATTTAATTACTAGGGGTGGGACAAGACACTGTTTCTACAAGGGTGACTGGGTGCATGGAAATGAGACAAGACAAGATTTTGACGTGATTAGTAATAAAATAATCAGTTCAGAATTTTGGCTTCACCATTTTTATTTTATTATTCATATTTAAAGGTCCAGTTATGCAAATTTGACTCTTGTGAGCTTTGCTTTAATTTTATAATGCTCTTGCATCCTTAAAACATACCTGGAGTTGTGTTTTGTTTCATTCACACACTGAGTAACACTCTGAGCAACCCTGCGTTCTTTGTCAATCTACATCTCCAAAGCACAGAATGCTCAGTTTCACCTTGTGATGTCATAAAGCAGTAGTTTTCAAGTTAACAGCTTTTTATTTTTTATTTGCCAGTTGTAATTATTTAAAAAATTGTAAACTCTTTCTTAACACTGGATTTTTATGTGTCAAATGGTTGTAACTGATACACAATTATAGTCTATAAGGTATAAAGTAGTAGTAGTAGTAAACTGAAAAGATCTTAACATTGAATTCCAGAAGAAATAAAATTTTTAAAAGTCAGTTCAAAGATTATTTTTGGAATGCAACCCATACTATTTTCTCCACTTTGCCCATGCTATAATGAACTTTGCTGTGCTCCCAGGATAAGATCGGATGGCGCCCACACAGCACCCACCTCCTGGTTTTCTCCACTGAGTCGGCGTTCCACTACGAGACAGATGGGATCAACGTTCTGTCAGGAATCCTCAAACGCAACGATGAGGCATGCCACCTGGATGCCAGCGGGAAGTACACTGAGGATATCAATCAGGACTACCCCTCTGTGCCCACGCTCGTACGGGTACTGGGAGAATACAACATCATCCCCATCTTTGCAGTCACCAACCACTCCTACACTTACTACCAGGTCAGAGACCATATTTGTTTGCTTTTTTAATCAGTGTAGAAGTGTATGTAGGAACTGTATGTAGCCTGGGCCTCTAGTTTTAAGAAAGGTATCTCAATCACATCTGAACCTGGGTTGCAAGTGTATGAACCTGTAGATAGAGGACACACTAGTTTTTCTCATTCTCAGCATATGGACAAACCATGCCTCATGTGAAAGCTTAGAACCTCCAGAATTCACTCACTGAGCTTCAGAGGCTGCACTAGCACTGACTCATGAGAGACTCCAACTGGATTTCAGCATTGAAACTGGCAACCCAAATGAGAAACTCGCGTGAGGCTCATTCTGCCCACTGACTGGAATCATCTTGGGAAACAAAACACCTTTTAAATCATAAATAAATGGGACATCATGTCCACTGGTTTTGTAATTAAGAACAAGAGACATGCATTAAAATAGTTGTCAGTAAAATCTATATTAAATGTGAACATGTTTACCTCGTATCTGAAGACATAAATCATGTTTGTGGAATGCCAAACTGTGGAACATTTCAAGGAAACCAATCATTCTTTAACCTGGTAACTACACGTTTGCTTTTGAGTGTAATTTCTTATTGATTATAATTGTTTAATAGGCCCTTTCTCTGTCTCTGTTCTTATGTTCATTCAGAAATTGAAAGAATATTTCCCGATAGCGGAAGTGGGGCTGTTGCAGGAGGACTCTGGTAACATCCTGGAGGTCATGGCCACTGCTTTTGAGGTGAACAGTCTAGTTTTTGTTGTGTATGACAAAACACATGAGAGATGGAGCGCTGTCATTCATGTCAGAATTCTCTCTTTACCATTTCAGAGCATCCGAAGTAAAATGAGCATTCGTGCAGAGAAGCCCAAAGCCTTCGAGGCACAGTTCTTGAAGACCAGTGGTCAGATCGCAGAGTATGGGGCCTTTGATTTCAAACCAGGGGCTATTGTAAGAAAACCATTTTATTTATTTTTTTGTTGAATAGTGATTATAGAAAAAGATATAAAACTAGATCAGTAATTAATAATACACTATAGACTCCATGATATTCAAAAGGGATAGGAGAAAGTTTTAAACCTATTATATCCTACCTCTCTATTTACATAGCAGTCAAAACACACATTTCCTCAATGTTAAAAAAAAACCTGTATATATTAATGTAATGATAGTCAAATGATATTTTCCTTTATATGAATTTACAATGATTCACGGTCATGAAATCATCCAAAATGCAGGAAGTGAAATAATAAACTTCACCAGAATTTGTGGCAAAAGAAGAAATTAAATTTGTTCAGCTAACTAACAGAAACTGTAAACAAGTAGGATGTTATTTTCGAGTAGTTTCAGTGTAGTTAGCTCCTCCCTTCAGACAAATATAAAGCAGTGTCTACCAGCGTCTGACCAGAACTGAAGAAGCAGCTTGGATGAGCTGCAAAATGTATTCGACCAAAAATAAACTTTTGTCCAGTTGACAAATTGATTTTCTTCTTCTGCCATGGATTCTGCCTGGCTGCCTGAGGGATTTTACACTTCACCAGGATTTATACTCAATCTGGCATGTGATGTTTTATATTCAAGAGGTTTTTTTTTTACCAATAGTCATTCCACTCTTGTGACATTTTATTTTAATTTTATTATTCTTACATATATATATTTGTTTTATTGTATTTGATGTATATATTTATACCTTTGTGCATATTCCTGATTGAGCTGATATTTTGGTGACAGGGCAAGTTCATGATGCGTCTGAAAGCCCAGCAGATGTTGGACGGGGAGCCGGTGTGCAAGGCCTCCACAGACGAGACAGAGGGAAACGTCAGAGTCAAACCCACAACCTTCAACGACGCAGTGAACGTCCAGGCCAACGTGCTGTGCCCCACATGTGACTGTGAGAAGGTGCTCACAACATTAAACAATACAAAAATAGGGCTTTGTATATATAACCTATAATAATTATTGATAAACAGAATAGAAACCAAATGTGTCCTTATAATGTGTGCATTCTTGGTTGGTGTTACAGGCATACACTTATAAAACAAATCCAAGTTAAAGCTCCTGTTCCCGATATTTCCCATTTATTTGAGCAGAATGTGTCTTGCCTCATTACAGATATATTGTATAAGCAGCTCTTGAGGTGAAAATACATTTTGTCTGCCAGTTAATCAGGAAGTGTGCTTTGTGTTTACTCCACTCTGGTCTCTGAGAGTTGTGAAAAGCTCTTATAAACTTATCACAGTGACTTATTGCGATGCTCAGAATGCATAAGATAAGTAAGAAATAACTTTGGACCACTGCCACAAACTGTTTTAAATGACCTAGTTTTGTTTTTCATGTTTTTAAGACAGTAAAATATAACTAGTTCATTTTGCAGGTTTGCAGTGGTTATTCCTCACTTTCTTAATACATTCCTAGCAGCCTAATTATTCATCACAATGATTTTATAAGCCATTTTCACAACTTTAAGACATCAGAGAGGACAATAAATGCTTAAGAATTAAATACAGACAGCAGGCACTGGTCTCTTGTACTATATATTTGTACTGAGGCAAGACAAATTTGACTTAATAATATGAAAAGCCCCTTTAAAAATACATACTTTGTAGATATTGAATATTTATCAATTTTCTTTTCCTTTTCAAATATTAAAAATGTATTTACAGAGTCCTCTTGTTGGCTCACCCATGTGCCATGGAAACGGAGACCTAGTGTGTGGCAAGTGTCAGTGCTACCCCGGCTGGTAAGACTTGTTCAAGTTCTCTGTACATGTCTGTTGATACTTTGCAGTGACATCATGCTGGGGGTGTTCTACATGTAATTATATGATGGTTTCTGTACTTACCATGCACACATTAGCAAACAAAACCAATACAAGTGTTCATGGTCATGTTTAGGCTTTTGATTTTTGAGAGTGACTAACTCTTGACTGTAATTTTATGCGTGAGCACAGATCATTTGTAGTTCTAACTAAACCTCTTTCTAGTGAGTTTGTGTTCAAATAAAGGCCAGATTAAAGTCTAACAAGCCTCAAATAGAGCAGTGCCTACAGTTAGCCTCACACCTCATCAGGGAATGTTGATGACGTCTGCTGCAAAGTATCAGTTTTGTGTATTAGGGCTGGGAATCACAGGGTCCTTCACAATTCAATATGATACATGATGCATGGATCACGGTATGATATTAGCACAATATGGTGGTACATGTTTTAACTGTAACACATGATACTCCATAATATATTACTGTTTTTTAAGATCCAAATACAGTGTAGCAACAATATTTCCTTGCTAAACCACTACTTGTGCAAAGTTAAGTGTTTTGCATAAACAAATTTCTTTCCATTAAATAAGCTACAATATGGTAGTGTGGTCACAGAAAAATTTGATAAAAGATACCAAAGAATACTCTTGGTTATATATTGATAAAGCAGCCCACAATAGCGATACTTAATCACCGAATATAAAATCGATATACTGACATTTCGATATTTTGCTCACCCCTAATGTGTATTGTATTACTCTAATGCTATGTGTACACAGGGTGAGCACACACTGTAACTGCTCGGCCACCACCTCAGCTCTGGACACCAGCCTTTGCATCGAGCCAGGCTTCACTGAACCATGCTCTGGGAGAGGGGACTGTCTGGAGTGTGGCCAGTGTGTGTGCTACAACCCCGACCAGTTTGAGGGGCCCTTCTGCCAGTACGACAAAACACAGTGCCTGCGCTTTGGAGGCTTCTTGTGCAATGGTGAAATACACTTATGTACACCACAAATGTTAAAGTGCATATGACAGGTTTTGGTTTTGGTTTAGTGGGATAGCATCTGTGGTCAGTCTTTATCATAGTTTTACTTCAGTTAAGCTGCAGTTTGTGGGAAATAAAAGTTGAGAAGAAAAGAACAAAAATACAAGACGTAGCAGTGAGTTTTAAAACAGAAACTATCCTAAAATCTATCCAAAATGCAGAGACAATTTACACGCAAGGAATAACATTTTCTGCCAATTTAAACCTTTAAGTTGCACTGGGTAACCTTTGTGGTGGAGAATCCATCAAATACTTTTCGCCATGGAGATGTTATT
This sequence comes from Boleophthalmus pectinirostris, assembly GCF_026225935.1. Taxonomy (NCBI): domain Eukaryota; kingdom Metazoa; phylum Chordata; class Actinopteri; order Gobiiformes; family Gobiidae; genus Boleophthalmus; species Boleophthalmus pectinirostris. Next base: position 5,177,618 of record NW_026571047.1, read on the forward strand.
GCTTTGTCTGGAATGTTTCACAGTATGGTATTAAACATTTCTTTCATCATGGAGACCAAACCAGACCAAGTTACAGATCAGTGGAGAGGCGACCTTGTTCACAGTCACAATGCCTGTTTTTTGAGCTATAAAACCACCTGTAATTGAATACATGTAAGGTACATTCCAGGCAGAGAAATGACATATCCATAGAAACAACCCCCAACCAAAAAGTTACACAGTGCACCCTTAAAGGTCCTATATTACACAAAATTCTCTCTTGTGAGCTGTAAGCTGTGTTAGAATGTCTGTACCTCATCAGAAACATACCTAGAGTTGTGTTTTCTTTCATCCATACATGTTTGAGTTCAAAATGCTCTGTTCCACCTTGTGATGTCATGAAGCTGTGGTTTTCAAGTTAACAGCTCATTTTACCTTTAGTTCAGTAGAGATTGGCTATTCCAGGGTTGAAATTATCCAAATGAGTTTAGTGAAGGAGTATGAAGTTTAAGAACACAGTGGAGCACTTCTTCTATGGTTCAGATTAAGGTATCATCACAGGGAGTGTTTGAGAGAAGAACCCAGCCTAAATCTGCAGGTGCTGAATGTGTAAACATGTGTGAATGAAACAAAACACAACTCAAGGTACGTTTGTGATGAGGAAACCTTATAACTTCATCATTATAAATCAGAAAAAGTGTAATATGGGCCCTTTAATAAAAGAAAGGTGTTGTCATTTATTTGTGATAGTCTAATCAGAACTATTGTGTAATTTAGATTTGGTTGCAATCTGCTGCCAGTGTCTCACTAGGAAGTAAAATTGTAAATTTCCCCAGATTTTTTTAACAATTATTTTTCAAAATGTAATAATGTTAACTATGTTTTAATGAAATGAGTAGTTTAACTTGCCATATGCACTTTAAATCTGATGTGTTCTTCATAAATGTGTGTATGTGTTTCAGACCGTGGTTCTTGCATCATGGGCCGCTGTGTGTGCACTGAGGGCTGGGGAGGGGATGCCTGTCAATGTCCAATGAGCAACTCCACCTGTCTGGACACTAGTGGGGTGAGCAAGCATTGTCCCACATTAACTTGCATGATTTTATGAATTTGGACAGTTTTAAAGGTGCACTATGTAACTTTATGGTTGGGGTTCTATCACCTGCTTGTTGCCCTGGATATGTCACTGCTCTGTCTGGAATGTTCCACGGTATGACATTAAACCACTCTACCTTACATTTATTCAGTTACAAACAGTTTTATTGCTTAAAATACCTAGAAAAACAAGCATTCTGACAGCTTCCACAGATCTGACCTATAACTTGGTCTGGTTTGGTCTCCATTATAGAAAGTTTTAATGCCATACTGTGAAACATTCTAGACAAAGTAATAACATCTCCTTGAAGAAAGCATTGGACAGACCCTTCACCAGAAAAGTTACACAATGCACCTTTAGTTTATTAATGCCATACAGTATGGTGAAACATTACAGACAAAGCAATTACAACTCCATGGAGACAAGCAGGTGGCAGATTCACCACTAGAAATTTTGCACAGTGCACATTTAACGTGTTTTTATTGTGTATACAGTCCTATATATTCTTTATAACCCCTTTATTTAATTACATTTTATTTTATTTTATTTTAGCTCTGTACATTCAACTCGTTCCTACTGTTTTGTCAGGGCCTCTGTAATGGACAAGGCAAATGTGTCTGCGGCCGTTGTGAGTGTACGAACGCTGAGAGTCTCCTAGTGACGTCTACATGTGAGGCCAACTTCCAGGTGAGGGGGAGGACAAAAGAGTCTGTTGTCGCGGGCTCCATAGTCTTAGGGGCCCATAATTGGTCCCCTATTAATTTATATTAGAGGGGGGCCTATGTGAGGTTTCTTGCCCTGGGCCCCCAAATTTTTGTTGACCGGCCCAATTATCCTTATGCACATGCATTGGTTTATTGTTTTCATGTTGTGTTCAGGGTCTGCTCGGCGCTTGTGAGGCCACTAGGACGTGTGTTCAGTGCCAGGCCTGGAAAACTGGGGAGAAGAAAGAGCCAGCGGAGTGTGACAAGTGCGCCTTCAAAATAGTCAAAGTGGATGAACTCAAGAAACGTAAAGAAATATTATATTCTCTATGATTACCATGTGTGATCAAGCTCTGTGTCTGTTATGCAAAAACGTTTTTCAAGTTTTCTACCATGTTATACTATTTTTCACTCATCAAAAATATGCCTGGAGAATTTGTATATGCCATCATGCATGTTTGAATCTAGAAATCTCTTCTGGGCACTATCCAAACCTTCCTTACAGTTAGCAGTATGCAGTTAGCAGTTAGCCTGTACAAGACTAAGCCAACAAGCCCACGCCAGGCACACTCCTGCACAGGCATTTTTCAAACCTGATGCGACGTGCACTAGTTTCATTAGTGGGATACACTTACATACATGATTGTGCTGTAATAGCGCCCTGGAGGGGAAGTGAGGGGAGGGGGGAGCATCATAAATTGAAATGTATTAAATACCTTGTTCTCTGTGAATGTAGCATTTTCAAAACAACAAAAGGTAACATGATGATCTAAAATAATATCCCGTAGAAGTGTAATACCTCCTCTTTAAAGCTATGGTTAATCTGAGGAATTTGATCTGCATGAATACATTAGGGCTTATGTTATGCAAATTTGACTCTTGTGAGCTTCAAGATCACAAGACTTGCGTTTTGTTTCATTCACACATGTTTGAGAAACCCTTTATTATTAGTCTGTCTACATCTGTTCAAAATGCTCTGTTACATCCTGTGATGTCATGAAACAATAGTTTTCAAGTTAACAGCTACCTCTTTAGAGAGATTAGTAGAGATTGTCAAGTTCAGGCCTGAAATGATCCAAATGATTCTAGTCAAAGTGTATGGAGCACATCCTAAATTACCACATGACATCACAAGGTGGAGTGTTTTCAGTTTGAGAGAAGAATTCAGCCTAAATATGCAGGTTTTGTTTGTTAAACATGTGTGAATGAAACAAAACACCTTTTTCACACTTTTTTTCAGAAAATAGTGTAATAAAGGCCCTTTAACAATGCACTTACTCATGTCCTCCTCTTTGCGCACTTGTAGCTGAAACAGTTCTAGACTCGTGCAGTTTCCGTGATGAAGAAGATGACTGTACTTACTACTACACTGTGGACAACTCTAAGACTGCTGTGGGAGGTTTGGAGGTGCAAGTGCTTGAGAAGAAGGGTAAGCTTTGTTGTTTGGGTTTATGAAGAGTTACAGTTCTAAGCTGGATGTGTCCTATAAAGAATGGTGTTCCCTCAGACTGCCCCCCGGCCAGTCTCCTGTGGCTGCTGCCTCTGCTGCTGTTCCTGCTGCTGCTCCTGGCCCTGCTCCTGCTGTGCTGCTGGAAGTACTGCGGCTGGTGCAAGACTTGCTGCGCGGTACTATACATTCTATACTAGTGCACAACATGAGCTCTCACTGGCCAGAGGGTCTAGTGTACTAAAAGTAACAAGATTCATAACATAACTAAATGTAGCTGAGTGGTTAAGTTATTGATGTTGCCATTTTTGTGAACAGAATTTGGCATTTAGTTAATATGATAAATTATACAGAGCACTGGCAAATAGGGATGGGAATTACAGGGTCCCACATGTTGTGATGTTCTATACATATGGCGCTAAATGTGATAATCATTATATTATTACACACGATTTTTGCTTTTTTTGTAACAAAATTCAGTTTAGCAAATATGTCAGATGTATTGCATTTCCAAAAAAATACTCAAAAATATTTTGGTACAGCTATCTACGACATTGATACTGTATCACCATATTTAGTATTCTGATTTATAACTATGGCCCTGCCTCCAGTGACAAATACAGAGAGAAAGAGAAAGAACCCACCTTGAAATGTCTAATTGAGTTGAGTGTGTTAAGACCCAAAATGCATTTGCCTTTGAAAGACTTTTGTCATCTGTGTGTGCATAACTGTTCTCATGATTTGAGCTGTTAAAAAATAATATATTTTCTTTTATTTCTTGACAGGGTTGCCTTGCTTTACTCCCATGCTGTAGAAAAGGTAACACTCTCTTCAGATACAGTTATATTTGTATTATTTATTTATATATGCAATATTATACAGTTTTATTTGGCTACTGACTTACAAGTTGTGTGAAGATGATGCCCATATTCCAAATAATATAATGTGGTTTAAAGACTAGTCCTTCATTTGTCCATTGTATCTTCCCATTGTGTAGGCCGCATGGTTGGTTTCAAAGACGACCATCTCTCATTCCTCCAGTCCCAGGTGGCTGTGCCAAACCACCTGGACACTCCCATGGTGCGTACCGGCCCACCCAAAGGCACTGATGTGGTGCGCTGGAAAGTCACTGACAATGTGCACCGTGGGCCCAGCCACCCACTGACCCAGGTCAAGCCCAACCCCAGAGAGAACAGTGAGTCACACAGCTGTACCTTACTGGGAAAAGTTAGTTTTTGTCCGCACAATAGTAATGTTGCCGGACAAGCCAGGAGCGCGAGAACCTACAGTCCTAACTTGACACGATCCAGCCATGCTGCTAATTTGTTGTCTTAACTTTAAAAATACACAATATATAACTTCTTATATCTGAGATAAATGAGTTTTGTGCTCGATTGTTGATTCTGTAAAATACTGAGAAACAACTCAGACGAGTTGTTTCTCAGTATTTTATGTTGTTTTTTACCTGTAAACCACCATGTCTGTTTTTGACACAAACAGAACATGTGCCTCTCTGATTGGTTAGACAGGATATGGCTCCAGATCCACTCGTTTTTGTAAAGTTTTGTCAAAGAATGTGGTTATGGCTGGACAGGTAAATATTAATGTGGTTGAGGACTTTTGTTTTCATGAGGACTGATATAATAATTTGAAATGTTTTAACTAAATACTATCAACTAGGGCTGCAAAATTAATCATGATCGAATCGAAATAGAAATTTGAATGGATGTAATTCACAGACCTCAAAGGCCACAATTTTTTAATAACCATAATTTCCTTCACAAACATCAAAATCTCCTGTTTTATTCTGCACAAGGAAAAACGCTAACCTTGTAGTTTAGATCTGCACATTTATGTTCAGAAATGTGATTCTTGTATTATATTTCAGTCTTTTTGTGAATTCTTCCCGATGTGTTTAAAGCGTGAACTTTGAACAGAATCCTATTATTACAACATAAATCGGAAATTTTATCAGAGTGTGAGTAAACCTCAATCATTCCAATCCTAATCCCAGTCCCAATCCAAAACAGCATCGCCTGCTCTGACTGGCCAGAGCTCAGAGAATATGCAGGTTGTTGTTAAAACGTTTGATTTAGATAAAATACTAAGATAGAGCTAAAATACTGCTTAAAATATGTTTTAAAAGTAACCGTATTTTAGCTTGAGGGCAAATTTGCAGTATTCTTTCCAAAACTAAAAACAGGATATTTTTAACAAGAGATCTAGACAATAAATAATAAAGATTTAGACATGGCTTATCTTAACTAACTAGGCTTAACTCAAAGTTGTCATACTAAACTGTCCATAATGTTCTTTATTTTTATAGTCCCATTCCCCATCTCCCTGCGGCTCAACAGGCAGTTTGCAGAAAACCTCACCTATCCTGATTCCAAAGACGGAGAGCAGCTACGCAAAGAAGTCAACGACAATGTAAGAGCCACAGTGTGAAACTTAACTCTGAACAGCGTAGTAATGTAAAACTTCCAATGATGTCACTGTCTTTGTTTTGATCCAGTTAAATGAGGTTTACAAGCAAATCCCTGGAGTCCAGAAAGTACAGAAGACCACCTTCAGGTCAGAACCACTGGATTAACAATACAACTGTTCTTTCAAATACAGTAGTCTTTGATTCTTAAAAAGTGGTGTATCTTATTTTGTTTTTACAGAAAACAAAAAAATGCAGGGAAAAGGTAATACAAATTTCATTCTATCCAATTTTAGTATTTATGTGTTTTCAGTAACCAGGCAAGAATAAATCACATCACTGACTTCCTAAAAATGTTCACCAAAAATGTTTATTTACATTGCTTTTTCACATCTTAATGCTTTCGTTTCTCATACTAGACAAGAGAACGTCATCATGGACACGGTGCTGACAGCTCCTCGCAGCAGTTACCCCGACATCGTCAAACTGACCGAGAAGAATGTGCAGTCTGGAAACTTCCACAACCTGCGAGTGGTGCCAGGCTATTACACTGTTGCCACAGACAGAGGTGTGTGCTGCTCCTCTGCTTCTCTACAGAGAGTTTTCATGTTGCCTTTAGTTGTTTTTCTAACCTTAACCAATCAATTTAAATAGCATGGCTTAGTTAACAACCCTTAAAACTTTATCAAACTTTTAAATAAATGTTATTTATAATAATTATTTTAATAATTCTGTTCAGAGACAGTCAAATGGGGAGTAGAGGGCAGTTTTGTTATATTTACAACAATTTCCTCTAGGGCTGGGTGATATGAAAAAAAAGAAACAAAAGAAACAATTTTTTTCACCATCCTATTGAAAACACAGACACATGGCCCTGACTCAGAGGTAAACAAGAGAGCCATGACTCCTCTTCAGAATCACATGCTCTCTTACTGCCACAGGATTGGCTGTACACCTGACTATTAAAACATGCTTGCCTTATCATTGAGATTAACCAAAATTGAGATTGTAATCTATACATTTTCAGATTTTTGGTACAGCCTGATTGATCAGTGCTTTCTGGAATAGGAGGGGATCGTTAAATTAGGGAAAGATATTTGAACCAATTATTTGAATCTCTGTTAGGATAAATAAACAAAAGAGAAACATAACTCCTAACATGTTTTTGATTAGTATATTTGAAATAACATGTCACACCACCTCCTTTAATATGTCCCACTGCTCCACAGAGGCGACCGGTGCGGTGGAGTTCCAGGAAGGGGTGGAGTCTCTGGATGTGCACGTGCCTCTGTTTGTGAAGGACCAGGATGATGACGAGAAGAAGCTGCAGGTGGAGGCTCTCGACGTCCCACTGGGCATCGCTGAGATCGGAAAGAAATTTGTCAACATCACCATAACCAAGGACCACGGTACATATAAGAGGAGAGGGTTTAGTTTAGATAGACTGTATGTAGACTATATGGATAGTAGTATTAAAAGGCCACTTTCATTTCTTCTAGTAAAATTTGCAGTATTTTGTAAAAGTAGCAGTGATAAAAAAGAGACGGAGTAATATTGCCTATGCATTTTAAAAGGCATTTTGTTGGATGAGAACCATGAGGAAGCAGCTGCCCTGGACTAATAATTTGATCTAATTAGAAATGTTGCTAGATGAGAAGTGTGTGGAAACAACAACTTCCAGAATCCCAGACAGTTTCTCTGTCATGGTTCAATATCACAGCGTGAAAAGGGGCTAAGTGGGCAGGGCATTCTGAAACCTGTCAAACATAATTCAAAAGTTTGTACAGGTCCTTTAAATAAACGAGAATTGTCTGAAATGATTTATTCTGCATTTATTTACTTTTCAAAATTTTAATGCTTTGTTTTCCTTGTGTGTGGTGCAGCGCCCTGTGTGTTCACCTTCCTCCAGGACAACTACACATACAGCAGGCAGGATGGAGTGGCCAACATCCCCATCGCCAGGGAGATCAGGGAGGACGGACGCGCTCAAGTCTCCTACCGCACCATCGATCACACCGCAAAGGACAAGAAGGTGGGCGGTCTAATAAAAAGTGCCACTCACAAAACAAAGACTCTGCAAAATATAAAAATAAAGTAGCCCTTAAAATGTGACTTACTAACCATTTCACTGACTTTTTCTTTAAGGAGAGGATGGAAAAAAAATTTTTTTAGCTTTCTGCCAAGTTATAATATGTTTCGGCAAATATAGCTTTTTCATAACATATCTAAATATGTTATGTATAAGCATTAATGCCCTAAAGAAGTGTAATTTTTTTAAGGTCTTCTATAAAGAAAACATAAGAAAGATATGGCTATTTGGCTGTCTTATAGGGGACATATCGCACACAACTGACTTTATGGCGTTTTTAACTGGTGGTGTCCTCAGACATTTTTTTGGAAGGGCTAACGGTGGTTCTTACAGACTATGGCCTTCCATGTTTGCTTCACTTCTCTCTCTCTCTCTCTCTCTCTCTCTCTCTCTCTCTCTCTCTCTCTCTCTCTCTCTCTCTCTCTCTCTCTCTCTCCCTCTCTCTCTCTCTCTCTCTGAGCACTGACACATCTCAATTTAAAATTCTACTAGATAAAATAAACAGGAATTCTCCTGTGCAGTCTTTATGGTCTATAAAACTTCTCCAAACAAACTGGTTTTACTACAACTCTGTCCCTACTATCCATGCCAATAATCATGGCTTTGTTGTTGTTTATTCATGGGTCATGCCTATTATGCTTTCAAATAATCAGGTACTAAATTTCCTACCTTTGTGTTGAAGGACTATATAACAGTGGGAGGAGATCTGACCTATGCTCCTGGAGAGACTCAGAAGATTGTACCAGTACGTCTGCTGGAGCTCACAGAGAAAGATGGCCTCCTGGAAGACAAGCAGGTCAAGAAGTTCTACATGGACCTGGTCAACCCTCAGCAGGGTGCCAAGCTAGGACGCTACCCCAGGACCACTGTGACTATCGCCGATTTACCAGGTAAAAGTCTACCCTTCTCAGTACTAGAATGACAACAACTAGAGGCAAAGTGAAGTTTAACATAATGTGATTTCAATAGAGAAATCTGGATTCATCACAGATTATCACAAAGAATATAAATTTCACTTTGTTTCTAGGTGATTAGGATGGACACATTTTTGATGAATCCACAGTAATTTTGTCAAATACTTTACCACAAATTATATTTTTTGTGAAGTGCAATTTCAAAGCTAGATAATATTTATTTTTCATCCTTTGTAATGGAAATGCAAACTAAACTTATTTTTTGTTATAAGAGCAGTGCCTCTAGTTAGCTTCACCCATCTAAAGAAGTATGATGACATCACTTGAATAGTATCATTAAGTGTAATTTAATATTATGTTATTATTCTTTATGTAGAATCCAGTCAGGTGATGTTTAAGAACCCAACCCAGAGCTTTTCCACCTCTGATCCTGTCTACAAAATCCCTGTCATCCGCACTCGTAAACCGGGCACTCCGGCTACGGTCAGGTGGCGCACTAAGAAGGCCCAGCGCTTTGATCTGTCAGGAACACTCAAGTTTGATCCCAAAGAGACTGAGAAGGACATCGTGATCAACCCCAAAAATTACCCAGGTCCAATCAAGCCTGAGAACTTCCAACTGGAGCTGTACGACCCAGGCAACAATGCTATGCTGGGAGAGAGGAGGACCACCACGGTTAATATCACTGATGGAGGTACAGTCACATAGGTTGATGATATATTTATCTTAACCTTTCCCAAGAATCAAAATGGTATTAGAGGGATATTTTGGATGAAAGTGAGTAAGAGTTAGGAAATATCATGTAGGGGATTTTAATCATATTTTTTTGCAATTCCCCAGAAATGGTCTAAAATGGGACAGTGCATTTCTTGGTTGAGGTGCAAGTATAGGCCTTAATTAACTCTCTTTAACATCACAGCATCCAGCTATTCAGTTATTAAATATAAAAAATATTACCTTATTAGGTTAAGGTTCAATTACAACTACAAAATGATTTAACTGAAGTACGTTAAAAGTGTGTACCAGTTTTGGCCTCTTATATAAGGTTATCCGAAGGTTACTGCTTTAGTTTATTTGTATGCCTACTATTGTAAGGTCAAACATGTGCTGAAGACTTACCTGTGCTTCTGTAGCTCCAGAGATTGCCCAGATGCAGCAGATGGGCTTCATAAACCAGATGGCCACATCCCCGGGCGGGCACGTTCTGGCCCCTGGCAACCCAAGAGCCAAAGCCACCGGACCCAGAAGCATCCGCCTCAATTGGGACCCCCCTCCAGGCAACCCCATGGGCTACAAGGTACACACTCATTATTGTTACATATAGATATATACTAACAGAGAAGACATTTTGGTACAGAACAAGAATTATGAAGTGTAATTTTATCTCTCTGTTTTGAAAAACTCTCAAAATTTAAATAATCATATTTCAACAGTATATTAAGATTTAGCTAAAATGTGCCTAAATATCCTGGTTGTGCCATGCCTGTGTGTTCCAGGTGAAGTACTGGATCTACGGAGACCCAGAAAAAGATGCCACAGTGCTGGATGTGAAGACACCTCAGGCTGAGCTCACAAACCTGTACCCGTACTGCGACTATGAGATGAGGGTGTGCGCCTACAACGCCCTGGGAGACGGATATGACACTGACATCGTGTCCTGTCAGACTTTGGAAGATGGTACATGAGCACACAGATCATTACACAAAGATCATTACACACAGACCATTACACACAGATCATTACACAAAGAACATTACACACAGATCATTACACACAAATGTGACAGCAGCAGGGTTAGCGACAGTGCAATCAGAGAGGCATTATTATTATTTTAAGCTTATTACCGTTTTCAGGTGAACATCTCTCATCTCTCAGAATTTGAAGAAGAATAGTAGATTTTCTCATTATAAAAGTATATTTCGTGATGGTTGTATACTGTATAAGACACTGGCAGTGTCCTTTCATTTTAAAATGACATAATAAAGCAGTATGGAAACCATGTATTTGCCTTCAGCTAATACATTTGTAACTATGCCCTGTTCTCCATTAGCGCCCGGTGAACCAGGACGTCTTGCCTTTAACGTGATCAGTCCCACTGTGACTCAACTGAGTTGGGCAGAGCCCGCAGAGACCAATGGCAACATCACAGCCTATGAGGTCATCTACACACCCATCAATGACGACTTAAGTGAGTTCCCCTCCTAAACATGCCAATGTGACGTTTCCCCACACACACTAACAGTGTGCTCCATCCCCAGAGCCTGTGGGTGCAGCCAAGAAAGTCCACATCGACAACCCCAAGAAACGCATGCTGCTCATCGAGAACCTCCAGACCGCTCAGACATACCAGTACAAAGTCAGAGCCAAGAACAAAGTGGGCTGGGGCCCCTTCAGAGATGCCAGCATCAATCTTGCCTCACAGCCTGTCAGGCCTCTGTCCAGTAAGACCCCAGTGATCATGTACACACAGTATACATTATATATATGTGCTTTAAATGTGCTGATGAATGTGTATGTGCCCTCAGTCCCCATCATCCCAGACATCCCCATTGTGGACGCAGAGGCAGGAGAGGAGTATGACAGCTTCCTCATGTACAGCAACGAGGTGCTCAAGTCCCCAGGAGGCTCAAAGACCCCCAGTGTGTCTGGAGAGGGTGGGTGTTTTACATGATATCTCCTCTTAAAAGACATTTTATACAGCCTTAGAGCCCCCTTGTGGTCTGCAGGCCCAGTACATGTGGACAGTCCACTTCACACCCAGCTAGAAACATCTCAGCTTTGCCGTTATTGCATCTTCCAGCTCCTGACACAGTTTTATTTAGGCTCACTTATAAATAGTCTTGTTAAGACCTCAAATATTCCCACAAGGCTGGAATTTTGTCAAGCTGGTGGGCTCGGATTTGGACCTGCGCTCGGTGTCCTGGAAAAGGCACGTGGATGTGATTCCCAGGAGTCGCTTCAGCACAGACACAGAGACCAGCTCTGAGGAGACCCCCCCTCGAACCCGCCCAGGTGAAGACTCACCAGAGAGAGCATGCCCCTTTCTGATGATGCCCACTTGAGCTAACAGCAGTACTGTGGAACCTAAAACATGCACGACAGACTAACCTGCCCACTAGGTTCCCCTGAGTTCCAGCCCCAAGGTCCCTGGGTGGTGTAGGGGTTAACGGATGGGTCAAAGCAGAGCACACATTTCCCTATGGGACTGAAAAGGCCACAGAAACAATTAAAACACAATGTTTCAGATCTCACTGGACCTAACTTTGAGGTCTTCTTTTGCAACATAAACCCTAAATACAACTGTGTTCAAAGATGTTGGGAGGCATTTTCAACATGGTACCTGCTTTGCTTTCATTTAAAGGTTCACTGTGCAATTTGCTGCTTATCTCTATGGGAATGTTACATTGTATGCTATTAAATTTAACTATTACAATTACAGGTGTCTTTATTACTCAAACATGCCTTGAAAAATATGCAGTAGTTACTTTGAGCGGGGATGCCTTGCCACAGATTTGACCTATAACTGCTTGTCTTAATGGAGAATTTCAGTGCCATATTGTGGAACACTAGTACACTAACTTTGCTGTGTTAGTGGCGGATGCTGTCCCAGAAAAGTTTCATAGTGTGCCTTTAACAATTATTGCTCTTAATTACATGCTTAAAAACATATCTGATAAATAAATCACAAGGACAAGTTTTAGGTCATTAAAAAATGTTGTAATATTTTGACAGATTTCCCCATGAATGGAAAATGGGATCAGAACTTCCTTTTCCCCGGAGGCACACCGTCGCGTAACATGTCGTCTTCCTCCTCCCCTGTCTCTACCATGAACTCCAGCTACAGGACTGGCGGGGGCTCCTACACCTCTGAGACCACCACCACATACCTAAGTCCTGGTACGGTGTCCATATTATAGACCATTCACAATGCTACGTCATCACAATGTTCTCAACCTTGTATACTTTCTGTCACATGCACTTTTTTAACCCTTGTAATGATGGGTTTTTGCAAGGGAACTGTAAACATGTCCATTGTTTTTAGTGAGTTAATGCGCCTTGCACCAGAAGTGACATCAGACATTAACAACCCTAAACCTTTAAGTCTTTAGCTTAAGATTATCTGTATTTAAGCTTCACAAACAGTATAATTCATAAATTTCAGACAATTTTATTTTGTGATTAATTCCAGTTTCCCCATTGAAATCACACTATGTAGTACTTCACTTTTACCTCCAGTTGTCTCCATTCTAGAATTTTGTGTACACGTTTTTAACAGGTTTATAGCTGTGCTCCAGTAAAGTGCTGTCTGTGATCCTATTCAATCAAATGTGGTTTGGCAGGAGGAACCCGCAGAACTGAGATGATAGGAGGAGGAGGACTGACCACCACAGATGTCATCATGAGGAAACGCTCCGACAGATCGTACACTGATGAGAATATCAGAGACTCGATCGTCATGGGACAGGTGTCCAGCAACTTCCCTGACCTGGGTAAAAGCAATGATTCAATAGTTAACCTAACCTTATTATTTCAGCTGATTTTTTTCTAAAATGCTGACAAAAATGGCCCTCACAGTGATTTCGGGGCTCTGCAGTTTTGGCCTCTATCTTATGTACTGTCATTTTAAGTGGGATCAAGCTCTGCACAGAGGAAAGCTGCTGTTGAGAGGTTTTGACAGGCAGACAGTAGGTGGAGCTTTTGTTGGCTCTTGACAATTCCCATGTCAAAGCTTAGGTCAAAGTCAAAAAAGTCAAAGTCTAATAAAGGAGATGTCTAGATGTCTAATAAAGTTTAAAAAAAAGAAAAAAAAAAGGCTGTTATCAAATTAAGTCTCAGATTAATCAAAGTATGCAAGTAAAAGGTTGATAATACACTCAGGTGCCGGTACTCACCTTAGGGCAGTTCAATGGACGTATAGCAGGTACTACATAATGTAAACAACTAGGGTGTGATAGTTTCAGTGCAGGTAGCTCCTACCTTCAGACAGATATGAGGCAGTGACTCACCAGAACCCTGTCAGAACTGAAGAAGCTGCTTGAATGAATGGTGAAACATATTCACTCAACATTTGTCCAGCTGACAGAATTACATTTTTATTTTGAGATCTTCCCAGAATGGCGGATTTGATGAGAGTTAATAATATAATAATATTGCTTGATAGTTCCGTTTTACTTGACAGTTCACAAAATGGTATAAATTCAAAAAGACTCAAACATACTAGGCATGATAAGGTTTGAAGAATGAGATTTGAAAAGGCTGGGGCTGCTGGCTGCTGACTGTCCCTCCCTCTCTCCCCTCTCCTCTTGTCTTGTCTCTGGTCTGTCCTGCGCTCCTCCTGCTTGACCGCTCCTTCAGGTGGCTTCAGTGGCTTGGCGGGGACTCAGAGCACCTCTCAGGGCCAGTTCAGCTACAACCTGTCCCCGGGTGCCAGGAGCAGGAGTGAGTCTGCAGAGGTCAGCCGGGCCCTGTACAATCTGGACAGGGTGCTCCATGGTGAGTTTTGCCCGGTGACTGCATGCCCCTTCCCCTTATTGCTGCTGCTCTCCAAGGATATAGTGTGTGTTTGTATGTGTTGGCTTTTGTCTCATTATCTGGCTGCTATGTCTACCTGCTTAGAAGCCCGTTCTCCAGGCATCCCCGACACTCCCAGCAGACTGGTGTTCTCCGCTCTGGGACCCACAGCGCTGAAAGTCAGCTGGCAGGAGCCTCACTGCGAGAAGAATATCCTGGGATACTGTGTGCTCTACCAACTGCTCAATGGAGGTACTACTGCTACTATCAGACTTGCTTAAGAATGCCACATATTCGTTTCGTATCGTAAAATAAACTCAAGTATACGGTGTTTAATAGTAATGCAGATGTATTTTTCAACATTGAGATTTTAGAATTTGTATATTATATTTGAAAAAAAAAAACTAATTCACTGGCATGAATCTTTTTAGCCAATGGTTAAAATAAAGCCACCAGTCACTTCTGAGGTCCGTCAGTCAGTGTAACAGATAAACACTTGTATGTATATTGATGGACATACTGTATGTTATTTGCTGCAGCCGAGGTGAAGCGCATTAACATAACAAACCCAGCAGAGAACTCCGTCATTATCCAGGACCTTCTGCCCAACCACTCGTACCTGTTCAAAGTGAAGGCCCAGAGTCAGGAGGGCTGGGGTCCTGAGAGAGAGGGCGTCATCACCATAGAGTCTGCAGTGGACCCCCGCAGCCCCCTCAGCCCTATGCCAGGTAACTCCCTCCAAACTCTGCCTACACATACTGGGCATACACATACATACATACATACATACATATGATGGTGCAAGTTTGGTTTTGATCAATAGTTTTTGTTATCTTTGTTGTACTATTCATACTTATAATAGATAAGTATAGAGTAATAATTGTTAATTTGATTAAACAGCAGTGTTCTTTTGGGGAACGAAATAGATTGTATTAAAGACTGTATTGTAGTTTATGTATAAGAAATTCATATTGAAAGCCATTTGATTTTAATAAGACAAAGTTAAAATCTAATTGAAAATTGATAAATATGAGCACTTATTTGATTCTCCAGTATAAACCGTCATGCCTTTTTTCTTGTGCCAGGGTCTCCATTCACGCTGAGCACCCCCAGTGCTCCAGGACCTCTGATCTTTACTGCTCTGAGCCCAGACTCACTGCAGCTGAGCTGGGACAAACCCAGGAAACCCAACGGAGACATTTTGGGCTATGTGGTCACCTGTGAACAACTGCACGGTGGAGGTAAAACTTACTTTTCACTCATGTATTCACAGTAAGAAGGAATAAATGTAATCTATAGAATTATGTTAACTATCCTATATTTTAGTGACACGAGTAGTCTCACTTTAACATTGCACTTTAACAATACACTTGTTTTGTAGGAGATGTGCGCTCTTTCCAGGTGAATGGTGACAGCTCAGAGACCAGCCTCACTGTTCCAAACCTGACAGAGAATGTTCCATACAAGTTTAAAGTCCAGGCTCGGACCACTCAGGGCTTTGGTCCTGAGAGAGAGGGAATCATCACCATCGAGTCTCAAGATGGAGGTAACTTCTAATATTATGTATTTTTAGAAAGTCTCAAGTGGGAACATTAGTTATCCTGTGTTCTCTTCTGCCCCCTTCAGGAGCTCTGTCGCAGTACAACAGTCAGTCCATAACCAGGAGAGAGGTGTTCCAGCTGCCCACGGAGGTCAGCACACGCACCAACGTATCCCACACCATGATCAACGAGCCATACTTCTCAGGTATCTCATTCATTACATACCATTATGATTCATTTCACTATTAACACACACTTGTAACACTGAAGCCTTTTGTATGTTCTCCAGACGGGATGATGATGACCACTCAGCACACAGAGACCAGTGGCATGGTGACCAGACATGTGACCAAAGAGGTGGTGCAGAGGAGCGTCGTGGGTGGGACCTCAGTCACCAAAAAGATGTATTATGAGTCCTAAACAACACCATTATTTATCTACACTCCAAGATTTATGTCACTTTATAATAACTACTACTGAATTAGCCATCATAAAGCATGAACCAAGACTTAGTTTTTAATGAACTAATAGTTTATTAAGAATGATTTAATAACTAATTAAAGACCTTTTTTAGCCTTCTACCATGTTATAACTCATCAAAATAATTTATTGTAATTAATTATTAATACTTTTTGATGGGTATAGCATTATCAAAACAAAAAAAGGACAAAAAAGGACATGGTGATCTAAATATGTCATATGTTAGCAGTTGATATCCCATAGAAGTGTAATACCCCCTCTTTAAGTAGTAGTAGCCTGAATGAATCTTAATAAACTATTTGTTCATTTATAAATGAGGACTTTGTTCATGTGTTATAACTTTTAAAAGTATATTGGTAGTTATTATAAAGTGTTACTAATTAATTTTATTCTTAAAATACAGATTATGAAAACAGCCACTTCAAGTGTTATTTATTATCATGTTCAGTGCAGCCTGTATAATATTAAGGCGTAGTATTGTGGGCTCTGCACTGGATGTTACTGTTACAAACTGTTACTTTCACTCACCATTCTTTTTCAAGCATGCTGCAAGCTAGAGTTTGTTCAATTATTAAGCCATGGCTGAGCTCCCCCTGTGGGTAAGATGTGGGATAACTCTGTCTGAAGGTTTACCTGAGGGCAGCAGTAATCTGAGCAGGCCTCACTGATCCAAAGTCACCTTCTGTGTAGGGCACATGCTTTGCCTCTTTTCTGTTGTAAACAACTGGGATTGCAAGATTTTTCATACCGAGGGTTTAAATATTTGTTTAATATATTTTTACACAGCAAATCAAATAAGAAATCATGATCATATTTCTAGATAAAAGGAGTTGAAAAAAGACTTTGTACATAGAGGGCTGTATATGTAGTTTAGATCAGTATTCTTGGGGCTGTCATCAGTGTAATGCCAAATACAGAATCCAATGCAATTTCTACTGATAATACTGAGATATTATTCATGTAAAATACCCAAAATGTATTGTTTGCTTTTGTAAGACATTTTATATAGCTGATGCATCTCATATCTTGTTGTCTTTCCCTACACAATGTATTTTTAAAACATTTCTATATTACCACACAGGTATTGGTTTTGTATAGTAATTGCATTGTGGTGTACGAACTGGTCTGAAGTGTTTTGCAGACTGAACAGAAAAAAAGGTCTTTGAATTCATGATTCAAGTAACATAGATAACTCAACTTTTTGCAGTCTTTTATTTGTTGGCACTTTCATTGCACTTCTAAAGAGTTTAATAAAATCTCACATTATTAAAATATAAACCTGCCTCTAAGCCAATATATTACAGAAACAAAGTCATGATTTATTTGTATATGCAATATGAAAAATTAACAAAAGGTCATTCTTCTAATGTCATGTCATGTATGATTAAAACAACAAGTCACATGCCTTAGCGCAGTCTGTTACCTGCTTAAGCACAAACTACATTCATCTGCTGCTGTGAGCTGGCTCCACATCTTCTCATTGTTCTTTTACACACAAGTCCTAGAAGAACATATTTACTACAACACTGTCAGTTACTACGACACTCTGAGTCTAGAACAAGAACAAGGCTGATGGGACATACACATGGTACAAAAGGTGATTGAAGGCAGTGTGTGGTGCACATGTAGAAGCTGGTATGAAGGACTGACACAATGCACAAGGCCCTTACATGAAGAGTCCATGAGGAGCTCAGGTCCAGAGGCAGGCCCCAGGACACAGGCAGGGCTGCCGGGCATGTGCAGGTCTGATCACCAGGTCTCGGAGGACCTCCACAGTCCCAAACACAGGGAACACTCTCTCAGAGAAGTTGTGGCTGAATGTGTAGAGGTGCGAGCGCTTGTCAACGTCATAGAAGGACAGCTGGCCCTGGTCATAGTCCAGGAACAGACCCAAGGTGCGAGGGGCCAGGCTGCGGGGCAGAGCTGTGGGGGGCACAGTGAGAGCCTTCAGCTCAGAGCCCCTCTCCAGACGCAAAGTGAAGAACCCTGTATGTGTGTTCAGAGCTCGATAACCCCGCCTCACCGCAGACTCACAGGCCACGCCCACACGCCAGTCCCTGTCCCCCACCTCCACCTCCCAGTAGTGAGTGCCTGAGGTATAACCCTCCTGGGCCACAGCGCACCACCAACCTGTGAAGCGCTGTGGGCAGCAGGGCATATCCCTCTGCTGGGCCCCCCGCTCTGGGACACAGCGCATCTTCGTGTTTCCCTCTGACAGGAGCAGATCTGCGTGGGCTGAGTCTGGGTCCAGGAACACCTCCTCTGAGGGAAGGAGCAGTAACATCAGATATTACTCAACACAGCTCTTAATGTTTATCACTTTAATTACATACCTGCCCTCTCACACATCCAGTTCCACACTGTGCAAAAAGTAAGTAAGAGATGAGAGAAAATAGCACATTTCAGAAGGTCCAGTGTGACATGATGAATTTGTACAGCATAGAGACTTTCAGAGACTTACCGCCATGAGGGACATAGCGCAGTGCATCTGAAATACAGCAGTTACCAGAATGTCAACACACACTGCACTTTTATGAGCTGAATGTGAGAAGTGCACTCACCCACAGAGCGCCTGCTCTGGGTCCTCTGCAGCCACAGCTTAGGCACGTCCCCCTGCACACACAGCCCTGTCACACACACTTGTACATTCACATTAACAGTACACATGAGCTGGAAAAGCAGACCTTGATGGGAGCGTGTCCATTGATCACAGCCAGGAGGACCAGCTCCATGGCGGGCAGTAGTGTGGGCAGACGTCCTCTCTTCCACTGGAACTCCAGGTCGTCCAACATCATCAGCACAGGCTCCCCAGGCCACACTGAGGGCTGGAGGAGCACAACAATCTATCACTAAACAACACAGTAGCAGCTTAGCAACACAGTCCTGAAAATCAGGCTGTTCATTGTTTCGTGGCCTCTTCAGTTCTGACTGGAAACTGGTGAGTCACTGCCTTAAATCTGTCTGAACGGGGAAGCTAACTACACCAAGATTATTGAGACTGAGACTAAACACAAACTGTAAACTACCAGGTGGGTTAGATTGAGTGAAATTAGCTCGTCTCTTCAGATAGGTATCGGTCTTGACCAGAACTGAACTTGGATGAGTGGAGAATCACTCTAAAACTTTTGTCTAGTTGACAGAATTGAATTTTGTTTTACTATGGAACCTACCTGGACAACTGGGGAATTACACAGACATTCTGAGAGTAATGTGTGTCATATCTAATCTCCTCATTAATGTAAGAACTGTGTCAGCCGTAAGAGTGACTGCTGGTCACTGGGTCACAGGCGTGTATACATAGAGCTTCACCTCAGGGCTGCTCCTGATCTGCCTGCTCCAGTCCAGGATGATTCTGCGGTGTGCCCCCATGTCCCCCTCTCCTCCAGACTCCAGCATGCACAGCAGCTGCTCCCTCCAGTCCCTCTTCTCTGGACGCTCACACTCAGACCTGCTCCTGGGCTGCACACACATATGCACACAGTATGAGAAACGCAAGGAGCCTATGTGTGACGTGTCCTACCGTAGAAGCTCTACCTGGACATGCTTCTCCAGCTCAGAGGACCACTCCACCATGAAGTCCCGACAGACAGTGGGCGCCCACAAGTCCTCGCCCGTCCAAATGTGACTCAGCACGTTCGATCTCTGCACCAAACACATGCAAACGTTACCCCACAACAATTGGCAGAATTAATACCATACCATTTCACAAAATACTATATCCTATTGTTTTGCTTTTTTTTTTTTTTTTTTTTTTTTTTTTTACATTTATAACATTTAGAATTTAGTTTGAGAGTATTTAAAACTATGTCACTTTTCTGGTGGATGTTCTGCCATGTGCTTGTCTCTATAGAAATGCTTTGCCTGTAATGTTCCGTAGTACACTATTAAATGTCTCCATAACAAACAAACAAACAAACACCTGTAACTGAATAAATGCAAGATAGATCAGTTTAGTGCCATACTGTGGAACATTCCAGGCAACATCTTTATGAAGACAAGCAGGCAGCGGACCCACTACTGACACAATACTAACATTTTAAACTTGATTTTCATACGAAGAATTAGGAATGTAACAATATGCAAATCTCATGGTACGATATTATCAGGATATGCATCTCACGGTACGATATTTACTGCAATATATTTGAGAAGCTAATATAATTGTAGATGGGACACTTTTTTGCTTTTTTTCCTCTTCATGTTGTCTGCACTGAAATGAATCATGGGATATGTAGTTCCCCATCTTCAAAAGCTGTTGCTATTAAAAAAACCATGCATTTGAGCAAAGGCACTTGTAATTTGATATATTGTGTGACAGCCCACGATATTATTGTGAGACATTTGACGATACAATATCCCGATATTTCGGTTATTGTTACATCCCTACTAAGAATAGACTTGATACTCAGTAAAAGCACTCTTTATTTGGACAATAGAATGTGATTTTCAACATTAAATCATAGTATTTTTTCTTCTGTATACTCATGTGGCCTTATATCATGGGTGTATACTCGTCTATGTGCTCTTATACTGGTTCTGATAGAGCTTAAGATCATTCTAAAGACATTCAGAAAACGTTCATTTCTGTCCTATTTCTGTCCCGTGAATGTGACTTTTTTAGTATCGATACCAGCTCAAATGAGTATCTAGAATTGATACTAGTTTTAGTATCGATTAGTATCCAATTTCAGGTACTTTTGAAAAACCTAGGACCCACCAGATAGCTTTACATCTAAGACGAAATGGCAAAAAATAAGACCAGTACTTGTTCTTGGAGTAGTATTTTACTTTCTGGGAGCAATTTTCTATAGATGAGAAAATTTACCTGGCAAATTTTGTTGAGCTCTCGAGCCAACTCCATAATGAACAACTGACTTTCCAACAGCGGCTCCTTCTTATCAAGCTTCACTTTCTTGCGTGACTCCTGCAGCCAAAAATACAATCATCACTGACCAAAACCTGACCGGTCTCCATAGCAACCTTGATCCCATACTGATACCTTAAGTCGGATTTTCAGCTTTTTGGCCGGCTCTATTAGAAAATGCAGGCATTCCCTTATCATGTCGACTGCTGGAGGTTGAAACGAAAGCCTGTGGTGCAGAAAACAATCGCCTTAGCAACTTGGCACTAGTTCAGTCACAAGCTAGCACAAATTTTATGAGAAAGCTCTGCACTTTTAAGCACACCCAAGCATTCCCAAACCCAGGGGAGTCATTACGATCCACCTTGATAGCTTGGGGTTGTAGAAGCGATCTAGAGTGACAAGATGCGCAGTAAGTTTTCCTCTCCAAACATGTGTGGGTTGATGGGAATTAGACAGTATTCCGAGGAGATCTGAGGCAGCAGCAGTGGTGGGCTGCTCTAGTGTTGAATCAGCAGTGCTCGGTGCCAGTTAGATGCACTTGGAGAGATGTACGGATCTTTTTGAAAGCCGTGCCAAGTCTCTGCCTGCTACTGACACTGCTGTTGCAAGGGCTATTTGTTTAAAGGGCCTTGATCTATTTGATTTGAAGTTATTCTTGTCAAGATAAATGCTCTTTACATCTTGCACTGCATGATAAGATGAAAATAGACAAAATTATATTCTATTCATTCAACATAGCATTTGATATGGTATTAACTGATACAGAAACTGCACACAGGGCACTTTTTTGTCCAATCAGGTGCACAAGGAATCATGGGGAATTAACTGCCTGACACGATCCCACACAGTTGATTCTGGTACAGGCCCTTTAGTAGGCTATTTGAGTCTGTATCATGACACAGAAACAACCATCATGCAGTTGGTTTCTTACAGTTCTCCAATCTCTGCTACTATTTGTTTTTATGTACAGGGTGATCAGACATCCCTATTTACCCGGGACAGTCCCAGTTTTGAGCCCTGTGTCCCCTGTTCCAGTAGATTTGTCCAAAATTACAGATTTGTCAGAGTTTTATAAAAGAAATGTCCTAGGTGTCCCTATTCTTGACCAATATGATACCTGGCAACAGTAAAGAGAGGCATAAATTGTCACTTGTTTAGGTAAAATACAGAAAGACTGCTTAAAATGACCAAAACACAAAGAAAATGTGACAATACTGGCTCACGTTAGTCCTGAATGTCATGAATGGGCTGAGTGCAGAACAATTTTCCTTAATTACACACTCATTTTGCAGTTTTATTATTACGAGCCACTCCAAACTAAGGGTGTCCCAGTTTTTTGATCTTGAAAATCTGCTCACCCCATTTCATGTCTTAAAATTGCACCATGACAAAAAATTGTGTCTAGGAACAATGTGCCTGATTTTAAGAAAATGCTGTGAATACATAAAAATCCAGTCTCTTTTTTCTTATTTAACAACTTTTACCATACAATGCATGATGTAAAGTTGACAAGAACACATCAAATTAAGTACAGGTCCCTTTGTTGGGGGAATTAAACTAGAAAAAAAAATTACAGTGATATCTGAGTAACCCTTGTTTATGATTAGTGAGGGTGTGCATGACATGTGAAAAAGAGAAAGGGAACATACAGCTTTAGACTTAAACTTGTTAGATAATTAACTAGATACACTACCTTACTAGCAAGATCAGTAGCATCTTCATAGAAACTTCACTTTATTGGATGTGTTCATTGATAATGTCTTTATGCTGTGATTTTAAACTAGCTAGGCTGAATTTTTACTGATTTAACGCGTGGCAACAGAATAAAAAGACAAGAAGTCGTGTGTGCTTGTAAGATTAGACAGAAAATCCTAGATTAGCGTGGGGCGCCATTGGTGGTAAACTGTTCCCAGGTAGGTGGTGACTATTTTGGGACTAGCAGACCAAGCAGCCATTTATGTCATCGTGAAAACAAACTGCAAGAAC
>NW_026571047.1:5201153-5319458 GCF_026225935.1 Boleophthalmus pectinirostris
AAAATCCCAGGTAAAGCAATAACAATCCATCAGAAAAGTTACACCAGATGTAAATATGTGCTGGCCAGGCTACAATGTTCTCTGTCTGTTTTAGTACTTTACCTGTGCTTTTGTGGCCTATACTTCAAACCTTTTTACTTGAATAACTCCTTTTCCTTGTTTTTCTATCAAGCCCCTTGGTTGCAGTTTACTCCTATATACTTTCCTTGTATTTTCCATACCTCTCTGTTCCATCTCGACTCCTATATCTCCTTTAAATCAGCTCAAATGTCCGCTCTCTCCCCCAGTGCCTCGCCAGTGTTCGGAAAGCGAGTTTGCCTGCACCAATGGACGCTGTATCGCCGGCCGCTGGAAATGCGATGGAGATCACGACTGCTCAGACGGATCAGACGAAGTAATGCATCTCTTTTCTATTTTCCGCTTGGCTGGGCTTTCACTTTGGCTGTAGATTTGTGGAGCTAAAGGAGGTAGTGCTGTCACGATTTTAATAAAAGTTTGATACTAAGGAATAGACTTGATACTCAATACCGATTCCGATACAATAATGACAACAAAAAACTTTACTCAGTAGAATGATTTTCAACATTAAATCGCAGTACTTTCTTTTCTATTCCCATGTGGTCTGTGTAATCGTCAGTAGTCTAGGTAGGTTCCATAGTGGTCCATGGATGTATACTAGTCTATGTGCTCTTATACTTGTTCTTATATAGCTCAAGATCATTCTAAATTCAGGAAAGGTTAATTCTGTCATGTGAATTTGACATTTTTAATATCAATACCTGCTCAAATTAGTATCTGATTTTCAGTACTTTTGACAACTATAAAAGGAGTACCGTACCAGCCAAAAAAATGCCTAATGAAGAAGAAAAAAAACATATATAAGTCATACAGGACTATAAGTCACACTTTTTGGGGGAAATTTCAAGGCAAGTTCTAGTAATAACAATAGAGCAGAGAACATAAGACTGTCACATATGAACAGTTCTTCAGATAAACTATAACATAAACAACAGAACAGAACAAGTTTACCGAACTCTCCATCTCACTCCAAATCACTAAATTCTTCATCCTCGGTGTCACTTCTGAGCAACTCGGCCTCGACCTCCGGAGGTAAACAGAGCGCCGCTTCCTCTTCTGTGTAGCTGTCGTCAGACTCAGCATCAGTTCCAGTTAGAATTATTCGGGCCTTTCTGAATCCCAACAGGATGGTTTCGTTGTCACTGAAGTCCAGATTTTGTCCATTCATCCAGTGACTTCAGGAAAGTTTCATGGTGCATCCTCCCGGTGTCACAAGTTTCTCACTCACTCCAAACTTTCTTTCTGCTGCTCGATTACCGTTTTCAGCTAGAGATTTCACGACTTGCAGCTTCAGTTAATAAATTTGTTTAAATTTAGAATTTTCAGAAGTAATGGTGTGATCGACTGACATGATACAGACAGGACAGAGGCTCTTTCTGCAGGAGACATGTGCAGTAGAGTGAAGTGACAGTGGTACAGGAGGAACAGGAGCAGCAGATACTGACACACAAGACTAGACCCTCTCACCGCTTCAATGTGAAAATTGTAATATTTAAGTCCCACCGGAGTATAAGTTGCAGGAAACACCCAAACCATGAAAAAAAAGTGTGAGTTATAGTCCAAAAAATATTGTATTTCTTTATCTTTTTTTCTTTCTGCAGAACGGTTGTGATCTGAAGTGTGACAGTGATCAGTTCCAGTGTAAGAGTGGACACTGTATTCCCGTTCGCTGGAGATGTGACGCTGATCCGGACTGTCTGGACGGGAGCGACGAGCAGCAGTGTGACAGCGGAGGTCAGGAAAATTCTTTTGTTACTGATACTTTGTGGTTACATCATCATGCTGGGAGGCTATATATGTATGTCTACGGAGGACTGTTCAGCAGTTACCATGGTGTCACAATGCACATGTTAGCAAAAAAGCTCCAAAAAACACTTCATTAGAGTGCAGCTTCAGTTCAGCTTTATCTGGGTAAAATAAATAATAATAAAAAATATCATTTATAGGAGCTTTCATGCCTTAAACATTTAATGAATTCATCAAAACAAAAATTCATTGATCAGTAAAATAATTGTTAGTTACAGTCTAATCACAAAGTTTTATTTTAATGTGATCCAAAGTTATTCCTGTCTTACCTTCTGCATTTAGAGCATCCTTATTACTCAGCACAGTGAGACTTTCTGATTATTGGAGAGTAAGCAGACAGCTGCTTATACAATATATCTAAATAACTGCCTACTTGCAATGCAAAGAATAAAAACTCCAAAATACTGTGAAGACCACAGTAAGAAATGTGAAGATGATCACATAACAGCTCTTCTAAAATACTGCATAAGCCTCTCGACTTTCTCTTTCTGTCTGTAGTGGATCGACACTGCCCCCAGGATGAGTTCCAGTGCAACAACACCCTGTGCAAACCTCTGGGCTGGAGGTGTGACGGAGAGGACGACTGTGGAGACAACTCTGACGAGGACCCAGAGCAGTGTGGTAAGAGTCACTCTGTAATCATTATCATTTAGAAAATCTGCAGGTAATCTTATATCTTTATAATAAACACATGTTTATATCTACTGTTCTTTTGCCCCCTCAGTGAGGTTCCAGTGCCCGCCCACACGTCAGTTCCGTTGTCATAATGACCGTGTGTGTCTGCCTGTGTCCAAACGCTGTGATGGAGTCAACAACTGTGGAGACAACAGCGACGAACTCAACTGCTGTAAGTTACACACTCCAAATAAAGCTCCTACTTTTCTCCACATACACACAGATTCTCTTAAATAATACCACATCTCCTCTCTGCCCCCACTCTCCTCTGTTTGACCTTCTCCCTGCCCCTTCTCCTCTCTCTGCCCCTCTCTTCTCTCTGTCTGACCTCCTCTCTGCCCCCTCTCCTCTCTCTGCCCCCTCTCTTCTCTCTGTTTGATCTTCTCTCTGTCTCTGTCCTCTCTCTGCTCCTGCGCAGTGCCTCCCTCTCCTCCCGTCTGCCATAAGGATGAGTTCCAGTGCTCGACTGGCCGCTGCATCAGCGTGAACCTGCGCTGTAACTATTTCAACGACTGTGAGGACTACGGCTCAGACGAACTCAACTGTAACAAGAAAGGTCTGCTTATCTAAAAAGGGCATTCATATAATTCTAGTTATTTTTAAGAAATGCCAAACTGTGCTTCACTGTGCAGTTAAAACACATACATAATATTTTGATAGTGTACTATCAAAACACTGCTGTTCTTCTTTTTTTGAATTCATGATTCAAGTAACATAGATAACTCAACTTTTTGCAGTCTTTTATTTGTTGGCACTTTCATTGCACTTCTAAAGAGTTTAATAAAATCTCACATTATTAAAATATAAACCTGCCTCTAAGCCAATATATTACAGAAACAAAGTCATGATTTATTTGTATATGCAATATGAAAAATTAACAAAAGGTCATTCTTCTAATGTCATGTCATGTATGATTAAAACAACAAGTCACATGCCTTAGCGCAGTCTGTTACCTGCTTAAGCACAAACTACATTCATCTGCTGCTGTGAGCTGGCTCCACATCTTCTCATTGTTCTCTTTTACACACAAGTCCTAGAAGAACATATTTACTACAACACTGTCAGTTACTACGACACTCTGAGTCTAGAACAAGAACAAGGCTGATGGGACATACACATGGTACAAAAGGTGATTGAAGGCAGTGTGTGGTGCACATGTAGAAGCTGGTATGAAGGACTGACACAATGCACAAGGCCCTTACATGAAGAGTCCATGAGGAGCTCAGGTCCAGAGGCAGGCCCCAGGACACAGGCAGGGCTGCCGGGCATGTGCAGGTCTGATCACCAGGTCTCGGAGGACCTCCACAGTCCCAAACACAGGGAACACTCTCTCAGAGAAGTTGTGGCTGAATGTGTAGAGGTGCGAGCGCTTGTCAACGTCATAGAAGGACAGCTGGCCCTGGTCATAGTCCAGGAACAGACCCAAGGTGCGAGGGGCCAGGCTGCGGGGCAGAGCTGTGGGGGGCACAGTGAGAGCCTTCAGCTCAGAGCCCCTCTCCAGACGCAAAGTGAAGAACCCTGTATGTGTGTTCAGAGCTCGATAACCCCGCCTCACCGCAGACTCACAGGCCACGCCCACACGCCAGTCCCTGTCCCCCACCTCCACCTCCCAGTAGTGAGTGCCTGAGGTATAACCCTCCTGGGCCACAGCGCACCACCAACCTGTGAAGCGCTGTGGGCAGCAGGGCATATCCCTCTGCTGGGCCCCCCGCTCTGGGACACAGCGCATCTTCGTGTTTCCCTCTGACAGGAGCAGATCTGCGTGGGCTGAGTCTGGGTCCAGGAACACCTCCTCTGAGGGAAGGAGCAGTAACATCAGATATTACTCAACACAGCTCTTAATGTTTATCACTTTAATTACATACCTGCCCTCTCACACATCCAGTTCCACACTGTGCAAAAAGTAAGTAAGAGATGAGAGAAAATAGCACATTTCAGAAGGTCCAGTGTGACATGATGAATTTGTACAGCATAGAGACTTTCAGAGACTTACCGCCATGAGGGACATAGCGCAGTGCATCTGAAATACAGCAGTTACCAGAATGTCAACACACACTGCACTTTTATGAGCTGATGTGAGAAGTGCACTCACCCACAGAGCGCCTGCTCTGGGTCCTCTGCAGCCACAGCTTAGGCACGTCCCCCTGCACACACAGCCCTGTCACACACACTTGTACATTCACATTAACAGTACACATGAGCTGGAAAAGCAGACCTTGATGGGAGCGTGTCCATTGATCACAGCCAGGAGGACCAGCTCCATGGCGGGCAGTAGTGTGGGCAGACGTCCTCTCTTCCACTGGAACTCCAGGTCGTCCAACATCATCAGCACAGGCTCCCCAGGCCACACTGAGGGCTGGAGGAGCACAACAATCTATCACTAAACAACACAGTAGCAGCTTAGCAACACAGTCCTGAAAATCAGGCTGTTCATTGTTTCGTGGCCTCTTCAGTTCTGACTGGAAACTGGTGAGTCACTGCCTTAAATCTGTCTGAACGGGGAAGCTAACTACACCAAGACTATTGAGACTGAGACTAAACACAAACTGTAAACTACCAGGTGGGTTAGATTGAGTGAAATTAGCTCGTCTCTTCAGATAGGTATCGGTCTTGACCAGAACTGAACTTGGATGAGTGGAGAATCACTCTAAAACTTTTGTCTAGTTGACAGAATTGAATTTTGTTTTACTATGGAACCTACCTGGACAACTGGGGAATTACACAGACATTCTGAGAGTAATGTGTGTCATATCTAATCTCCTCATTAATGTAAGAACTGTGTCAGCCGTAAGAGTGACTGCTGGTCACTGGGTCACAGGCGTGTATACATAGAGCTTCACCTCAGGGCTGCTCCTGATCTGCCTGCTCCAGTCCAGGATGATTCTGCGGTGTGCCCCCATGTCCCCCTCTCCTCCAGACTCCAGCATGCACAGCAGCTGCTCCCTCCAGTCCCTCTTCTCTGGACGCTCACACTCAGACCTGCTCCTGGGCTGCACACACATATGCACACAGTATGAGAAACGCAAGGAGCCTATGTGTGACGTGTCCTACCGTAGAAGCTCTACCTGGACATGCTTCTCCAGCTCAGAGGACCACTCCACCATGATGAAGTCCCGACAGACAGTGGGCGCCCACAAGTCCTCGCCCGTCCAAATGTGACTCAGCACGTTCGATCTCTGCACCAAACACATGCAAACGTTACCCCACAACAATTGGCAGAATTAATACCATACCATTTCACAAAATACTATATCCTATTGTTTTGCTTTTTTTTTTTTTTTTTTTTTTTTTACATTTATAACATTTAGAATTTAGTTTGAGAGTATTTAAAACTATGTCACTTTTCTGGTGGATGTTCTGCCATGTGCTTGTCTCTATAGAAATGCTTTGCCTGTAATGTTCCGTAGTACACTATTAAATGTCTCCATAACAAACAAACAAACAAACACCTGTAACTGAATAAATGCAAGATAGATCAGTTTAGTGCCATACTGTGGAACATTCCAGGCAACATCTTTATGAAGACAAGCAGGCAGCGGACCCACTACTGACACAATACTAACATTTTAAACTTGATTTTCATACGAAGAATTAGGAATGTAACAATATGCAAATCTCATGGTACGATATTATCAGGATATGCATCTCACGGTACGATATTTACTGCAATATATTTGAGAAGCTAATATAATTGTAGATGGGACACTTTTTTGCTTTTTTTCCTCTTCATGTTGTCTGCACTGAAATGAATCATGGGATATGTAGTTCCCCATCTTCAAAAGCTGTTGCTATTAAAAAACCATGCATTTGAGCAAAGGCACTTGTAATTTGATATATTGTGACAGCCCACGATATTATTGTGAGACATTTGACGATACAATATCCCGATATTTCGGTTATTGTTACATCCCTACTAAGAATAGACTTGATACTCAGTAAAAGCACTCTTTATTTGGACAATAGAATGTGATTTTCAACATTAAATCATAGTATTTTCTTCTGTATACTCATGTGGCCTTATATCATGGGTGTATACTAGTCTATGTGCTCTTATACTGGTTCTGATAGAGCTTAAGATCATTCTAAAGACATTCAGAAAACGTTCATTTCTGTCCTATTTCTGTCCCGTGAATGTGACTTTTTTAGTATCGATACCAGCTCAAATGAGTATCTAGAATTGATACTAGTTTTAGTATCGATTAGTATCCAATTTCAGGTACTTTTGAAAAACCTAGGACCCACCAGATAGCTTTACATCTAAGACGAAATGGCAAAAAATAAGACCAGTACTTGTTCTTGGAGTAGTATTTTACTTTCTGGGAGCAATTTTCTATAGATGAGAAAATTTACCTGGCAAATTTTGTTGAGCTCTCGAGCCAACTCCATAATGAACAACTGACTTTCCAACAGCGGCTCCTTCTTATCAAGCTTCACTTTCTTGCGTGACTCCTGCAGCCAAAAAAATACAATCATCACTGACCAAAACCTGACCGGTCTCCATAGCAACCTTGATCCCATACTGATACCTTAAGTCGGATTTTCAGCTTTTTGGCCGGCTCTATTAGAAAATGCAGGCATTCCCTTATCATGTCGACTGCTGGAGGTTGAAACGAAAGCCTGTGGTGCAGAAAACAATCGCCTTAGCAACTTGGCACTAGTTCAGTCACAAGCTAGCACAAATTTTATGAGAAAGCTCTGCACTTTTAAGCACACCCAAGCATTCCCAAACCCAGGGGAGTCATTACGATCCACCTTGATAGCTTGGGGTTGTAGAAGCGATCTAGAGTGACAAGATGCGCAGTAAGTTTTCCTCTCCAAACATGTGTGGGTTGATGGGAATTAGACAGTATTCCGAGGAGATCTGAGGCAGCAGCAGTGGTGGGCTGCTCTAGTGTTGAATCAGCAGTGCTCGGTGCCAGTTAGATGCACTTGGAGAGATGTACGGATCTTTTTGAAAGCCGTGCCAAGTCTCTGCCTGCTACTGACACTGCTGTTGCAAGGGCTATTTGTTTAAAGGGCCTTGATCTATTTGATTTGAAGTTATTCTTGTCAAGATAAATGCTCTTTACATCTTGCACTGCATGATAAGATGAAAATAGACAAAATTATATTCTATTCATTCAACATAGCATTTGATATGGTATTAACTGATACAGAAACTGCACACAGGGCACTTTTTTGTCCAATCAGGTGCACAAGGAATCATGGGGAATTAACTGCCTGACACGATCCCACACAGTTGATTCTGGTACAGGCCCTTTAGTAGGCTATTTGAGTCTGTATCATGACACAGAAACAACCATCATGCAGTTGGTTTCTTACAGTTCTCCAATCTCTGCTACTATTTGTTTTTATGTACAGGGTGATCAGACATCCCTATTTACCCGGGACAGTCCCAGTTTTGAGCCCTGTGTCCCCTGTTCCAGTAGATTTGTCCAAAATTACAGATTTGTCAGAGTTTTATAAAAGAAATGTCCTAGGTGTCCCTATTCTTGACCAATATGATACCTGGCAACAGTAAAGAGAGGCATAAATTGTCACTTGTTTAGGTAAAATACAGAAAGACTGCTTAAAATGACCAAAACACAAAGAAAATGTGACAATACTGGCTCACGTTAGTCCTGAATGTCATGAATGGGCTGAGTGCAGAACAATTTTCCTTAATTACACACTCATTTTGCAGTTTTATTATTACGAGCCACTCCAAACTAAGGGTGTCCCAGTTTTTGATCTTGAAAATCTGCTCACCCCATTTCATGTCTTAAAATTGCACCATGACAAAAAATTGTGTCTAGGAACAATGTGCCTGATTTTAAGAAAATGCTGTGAATACATAAAAATCCAGTCTCTTTTTTCTTATTTAACAACTTTTACCATACAATGCATGATGTAAAGTTGACAAGAACACATCAAATTAAGTACAGGTCCCTTTGTTGGGGGAATTAAACTAGAAAAAAAAAAATACAGTGATATCTGAGTAACCCTTGTTTATGATTAGTGAGGGTGTGCATGACATGTGAAAAAGAGAAAGGGAACATACAGCTTTAGACTTAAACTTGTTAGATAATTAACTAGATACACTACCTTACTAGCAAGATCAGTAGCATCTTCATAGAAACTTCACTTTATTGGATGTGTTCATTGATAATGTCTTTATGCTGTGATTTTAAACTAGCTAGGCTGAATTTTTACTGATTTAACGCGTGGCAACAGAATAAAAAGACAAGAAGTCGTGTGTGCTTGTAAGATTAGACAGAAAATCCTAGATTAGCGTGGGCGCCATTGGTGGTAAACTGTTCCCAGGTAGGTGGTGACTATTTTGGGACTAGCAGACCAAGCAGCCATTTATGTCATCGTGAAAACAAACTGCAAGAACACAATGCAGGCTACACTTGTAATGGTTGACACTTTTAGGTTGAACAGGCTAAATACTGCAACAATTATTTTTGCTAAACTCGGAGAAGACTGGAAAAAAGACCGCCATTCCCCCCTGCACACGCACATTTATAGAATACCCTAATGACGTACAGGTGGATGACAACGTTTGATTGACGGTCTAGTAGTTTATGTCATGCAAAAAAAAATTAATAAATAGAAAATAGCATTACCTTGAAAAACGATGTTATTCGAGCAGAAATAACTCCAATCTTGATTTACTTAAAAAAAAATCTGTTATTATTTTTACAGCTTCGGTTTCGCGCCACGCTCTTCTTTGATGCGCCGCTCCTACAAACAAACTGCAGCACGAGAGGCAGGGCGCGCGCTCTTATCCACAGCCTCGCGCCTCATAAAGACACAACAACAGCGAGTTACCGCGAGAGGACGCCATAGCTCCTCTGGATTAAAGATGGAGCTGGTGTTTTATGGTGACAGGTTTTTGGACTGCTTTCTTAATGCAGCAAAGTGTAAACATCAGCCCTTATTTAGGCCTCCTTTTAAAAAATGCATTTCAACAGTACGTTATTAGTCTTTATCAATATCATTAGCCGGGTTTGGACTCCTGCAATGGACATCTAGTTTACAGAGAGAAGCAGGGTAAGGTTTTTTGACTATTTACCCAGGACAGTCCCAGGTTTGAGCCCTGTGTCCCCTATTCAAAACCAGTGATTTGTAACAGTTTTATACAAGAAAGCTCCCAGGTAACCCTATTTTGGACCAATTTGATCTAAACCAGGACTATATCAGGTCTATTTCAAGTCTAAACCAGGTCTGAACTAGGGCTATAATAGAACTATATCAGATTTATTTCAGGTGTAAACCTGGTTTAAACCAGGACTATATCAGTTCTATTTCAGGTCTAAACCAGGTCTGAACTAGAGCTATAATAGAACTATATCAGATCTATTTCAGGTGTAAACCTGGTTTAAACCAGGACTATATCAGGTCTATTTCAGGTCTAAACCAGGTCTGAACTAGAGCTATAATAGAACTATATCAGATCTATTTCAGGTGTAAACCTGGTTTAAACCAGGACTATATCAGGTCTATTTCAGGCCTAAACCAGGTCTGAACTAGAGCTATAATAGAACTATATCAGATCTATTTCAGGTGTAAACCTGGTTTAAACCAGGACTATATCAGTTCTATTTCAGGTCTAAACCAGGTGTAAACTAGGGCTAAACCAGGACTAAACAAGTTCTATTTCAGGTCTAAACCAGGATTAAACTTGGGCTAAAATAGGACCATTTCTAAACCAAAGGAGCATAAATTGCATTTGTTTAGCCAAAATACAGACTGTGCTTCTGTATTTTGTCTCAGATTATACACTGACCGACACACTTTTTCAAAAATGTTTTATAACCAACCCAAAATTCCCAGTTTTTAATTTTGAAAATCTAGTCACCCTAGTCAGGAGATGTTATTTGCATGAAAAAAATACATAATAAGCTAAAAGCTTATACATAGAATTACTTAGCCTAGCTGTATTCCTTCTTAGTGAGTGGAGACACCTGTCCCCTGAAAATCATTTTAGTTATGCGTTTACATTTTCTCCATGCCCCATAGTTCTACATTCAACGTGTCCCTCTTTTTTTTATTTTTTATTTTTTAGCTAAGGTGTTCACCCTAGATAACCTTTAAAATTTCAAGCGTTACCCACGTGACATCTTTGATTTTCAACCAGCGTGACGGGAACACTCCAAACTGAGTGAACTAATCCACGTAGATATTTAATGAAGACTAATTTTGAGTATCTTTTTTTTTTGTTAGTGTTTTAGTTGCTGTTGTTGTTGTTCTTTAAAGTTATTTTGTTGACAGTTTAATAACATCAAACTAAACGACTGAAAAAAAAAAAAGATTCAAAAACACAGCATTACATAACCTCCATGAACACACCCTGAGCCTGTTC
Organism: Boleophthalmus pectinirostris; assembly: GCF_026225935.1. Classification (NCBI taxonomy): domain Eukaryota; kingdom Metazoa; phylum Chordata; class Actinopteri; order Gobiiformes; family Gobiidae; genus Boleophthalmus; species Boleophthalmus pectinirostris. The sequence goes on from NW_026571047.1 coordinate 5,212,060, forward strand.
CAACACCTGCCTTTAGAGGTCGCCCCCACTCATCTCGAGCCGCTCCTTGCATGCCCCTGTAGATTTCTATATTATCTGCTGCTGTCAGTGAGTCACCGGCACAGGGCAGACTCGCACCAATACATACTGTGCAAATTATAACGCCATCATGACGCTGTGGACAGTGCGCACGGCTGTTTGACCGTTCCGCTGCCGTAGTCCGTGCGTCCAGCTGCTGTGAGGGGAAACGTGCGTCGGTATGGTTGTGGGGGGAGGAAGCAGCTGATCCACCGTGTTCACCGCTGTGCACCGCTGTTCTATATGTCACCTGAACTGGGGCTTTTCTGAGGAACAACAACATGGCCCCCAAAGACCCTCTCCTTGGTACTCTGAAAGGTAACACTACATCATCTTTTCTATCACATACTTGCAGGTATTTCTGAAGTGCAGTGTCTTATTTGTTTGCATGTTCCAGTGTGTGTGTTGAACCTCCAGTCGAATGGGCAGACCGTGACAGACAGCAGCCCGCACCTGTCCTCCTGCTGTGAGCTGCTGGAGCTGGTCCTGAGGAAAGGGCTCCAACGTGAGTAGGCCTACTGAAGGGTGGATCTAGGCTAATCTAGGGAAATGGTGTAATGCATGCACCAGTGATAAGAATGAAAGGACAGTGCCACTGTATGAGCCAAAGTGTGTGTTCACTAATACCAGTAGCCCGAGAATATTTTTTCTAGACTTATGCTTTGTTAATTACACCTGCAACGTACATTTGTAAATAAAATACCACATTTAAATTCAAAGCTTGTTGTTAGTTATAATCAGGACTGTATTGTTCGTAACAGTAGGTAGGCTACAAGACCTAGGCCTGTCAAAATATCACATTTGAATATAGGAATATTGATACTTAAAATGCTGCAATAATTTTGAAACTACTGTGCTTAATTACCATCTGTAATGAGTTTTTGAAGTTACTTATTCAAACCCCTACATCTAAAATGTGATAGTATTAAACAGCAAAAATGTCCCTACCAGTCCAGAGGTAAGGTAAACATGGTAAATATTGAGCTGGTTAAAATATGGTTCGATCTATCATTTAGGCTATAGAATGATAAGTTGATAGTATTACTGTGACAGGTCTAACTAGACAAATTATAATTTTTGGCTGGATAATTAAATGTATAATTTAAGGCAAAATACAGAAGGCTAGAATTTGTAGTTATGAGCTGACTTCAGGATATTTACATATGACAAACAAAAAAACACTCTCCCCTGTAGATCTCAATCTGTTTGTTCGTTTTCAGAACCAGTTCTCAGTCTGGTCCAGCGGGACTACTGGCAGTGCCTGGAGCAGATCCCACTGCATGACACCTGTGGCAGGTGGGGTTCTGCACCCAGTATCAACCATGCTCTGAGCTAACCAGAGCATCAATGATCTCTCCTCATGTGTTTGTGTGTGTGTTTGTGTGTGCAGGTTGTCTGCTGTGTCCCTGGCTGTGGAGCAGACCAGAGCCTGTAAGAAGCTGCTGTCCGCTCAGGGCAGAGGGCGCTACCTCCTCAGGCTAGCACTGAGCCGCAAGATACTGCCACAGTTTATCAACCACCTGCTGCACACGCCCAGAATACTCGAGGTCAGACACTCTCCCTTTGTTATACTCTTTGTACTATACTCAGTCAGCTATGACTGGACAGTTCATCACATTTGAATGGCGTTCCACATTCAGTCATCTCTGGTCAATGATCAGCTTGCCTTTTTTTACTGGAGAGTTCCACAGCCAATCCTCTGTCAGTAAGAGCATGAGGTCTGGAGCAGATGCAAGATTCTGGCAAAAGAATATAGACTTAGTGAAAGACTATAATAAGAACTGCACACAAGGCCTATCATGATATACTGACTCATTCATTCATTCATTAAATGCCAGATAGAACAATACTCTTTGGGGGTCAATATTTATCATGGGCACATTTTCTTTGTACTAGTGGGATTTAAAAAAAATATATTATTTTTCTGTACTATGATACTGTAGAGGGTTGAAGAAATAACTTCTATGACTCATCACAGACACAATCTAACTACATTTAGAATAGATTTTTTAATATTATTGTTTAGCTTTTATATTTTCTTCAGCAACATTTAAAATGTGTTATCATGACAGATCTACTGCACACCTCATGATCTGAAACTTGTTTTGCTTTGCAGTGGTACTGTCCCACACTCTCTATTATCAGGAATGAGGAATTCTTAGGTGAGTGTTCTTATCTTAATGTATTGCCCTGCTCTGTAAAGACAATATAAGCCCATATACTCAGTGTCTTGCTCTCCTCCAGAACCATTCATGTCCCTGCTGTTGGTCCTTTCACACATGGACTACAAATTGGATATGGAGGTGGGTGCTAGTCACAGAACGGCATTAGTTTGAGTCCTTCCTTAAAGGCCCTATATTACACAAAATTGACTCTTGTGAGCTTTAATCCATGTTATAATGTTGTTTCATTCAGATGTGTTTGAGTAATCCTTGTTTATTAGTCTGTCTGCATCTCCAAACCTCAAAATGCTCTGTTCCTCCTGTGATGTCATGAAGCAGTAGTTAAGTTAACCACTTCTTTCTACCCTTTATTTTAGTAGAGACTGGCAACACCAGAGCTGGAATAATCATTCTTCTAGTGAAGGAAATGTAGTTTTAACACACAGTGGAGCACTTCCTGTATTATTACATGACATCACAAGGTGGAACAGCGTGATATCAGTTTGAACAAAGAACTCAGCCTGAATATGCAGATGAGGAAACAACATTATAACATAGATCAGAAAATAGCATAATATGGACCCTTCAAAGATAATGATAATAAGCACATTGTGTTATGTTTTCAATAACAGAATTGCAGTTTTCTGGATGAGAGCTGGCTCCTACCTGTAAGAAACACAATTATATTATTTTATCATACATCAACCTCCATTTACTAAAAATAAGCATATGTAGAATCCTTTCATCATTTTGATTTTGATATTTACTCACATCAAACACGTATAGTCTACATTTGCAAGTACATCAAAACATATTTCTATTACATGCAATTTAGACTTATTACATTTGATTTTGACATAGTAATTCACAAACTACAAGATAATGCTAGTCTCTAATAGCAAGTATCAAAAAATAGCAAAAATAAGGTTTACATTTACAAATTTTGTTAACCAATGTTTGTTTTGCAGGTGTCTGAAATATATGAGGTTGTTCCATGTCGAGAGCTTGGGCTGGTCTTAAGGTGTGTATGCTCTACACACTTACTACTTACTATTACTCAGTAACTCATGTGATTGTCCAATCCACATGAATTTCAAGTTACTGCCAAGGGGTGTACCAGTAAAACACTCTTGGAAAGCTATTACATAGACTGTAAAATATTTAGGAAAAAGAACAGATACAGCATTCACATTGGAATGTGCTCATTTCCTCTCAGTATTCCTGTATTTATCAGGAGTGGAAGGTAACGAAGTACAGATGATACAATACTATCACTCAATAATACAATAATTCTATATCTATCTACTTGTCACCATGGAAATGTAATTGCTTTGCCTAGAATGTTTTGTAGTGTAGATCAGACCTATCTATCATGAAAGAGACAAGCAGGCTACAACATGATAGCTCAGATCTGTGGAGAGTCGCAACAGAAACACCTGTAATGAATAAATGCTAGACAGATATATTTAATGTCATACCATGGAATATTCCAGGCAAAGCAAGAACATTTCGATGGAGGTAAGTAAGTAGCGTACCCTCCACCAGAAAAGTTGAGCAGTGCACCTTTAAGTAGAATGTTTAGGTACTGTACTTTACTTAAGTACATTTTACAGTGGAAACTTTTTACTTTTACTTCACTACATTTGAGAGCGAATATCTATACTTTATTTTAGACCAGATATATATACTTTATTTAAGAGCAGATATCTATATGTTTTTTGAGTTCAAGGTTCAGCTTTGAGCAAACAAAGATGAATGCACAAAATTCATGAGAAAAAATAAGAAATTGATTTGTATTGCTACTGTTAACCAAAGTCTGTATTTTTTATCAGTAAAACTACTTTTTAACAAATTAACAACACTTGAAATACATTAAATATTTTTACTTTTTACTCTTAAAGTACATAAACAGGTACTTAAACACTAAATACTTTTTTCATGTGATAGTTTTACCTTTATTTGAGTAACTTTTTACCTCTGTATCTGTATTTTTACTTAAGTAACAACATTGAGTACTTCATCCACCACTGGTATTCATTATGGCTTCCCAAACTTTTTGGGCCCCAAAATAATCATGCAACTGACCAAGGACTCCCACTACAAAATAAAATTGAAAAAAAAAGTTTAATTGAATGGGGTTTTTAGTATTTATCTGAAAAAATATTGTATTAAAGATATTAAAAATCTACCTAAAAATGAAAGACTCATTACAGTTTCATACATTATTCAATCATTAACAATCTGCTCCTTCGACCACCACTAGTGACTTGAACTGTGTCGGTGTCTTGCCGAAAGACACAGCAATCGACTACCCCCGTGTCAATAGATGAGAGGCCTGTAGACTTGTAGTATGTTTCTATCACAGTTGTAGAGCAGTTGTGTTGTGTGTGTGTGTGTCAGGTACCTGCACGGGCGCGTGTTTGTGCTGGAGCTGAGCCCGGGCAGTCAGGCCTATGTGGACAAATTCATCTGTCCAGGAGACATCATCGACGAGATCAACGGCACGTCACTGAGGAACTCCAAGAACGGACAGGTGCACATCTTGGAAATGCCAGTGTGTTAGCCTAGAGACACCACCTGCTTGTCTCCATGGGGTTACTGTTTAGCCTGAAATGTTCCAGGGTTTGGCATTAAACTCATGTACATTCATACATGAGGACAAACCAGTGGGCGAGTTTTTATTAGGCAAGGCAAGGCAAGTTTATTTGTATAGCACAATTCGTACACAAAGTAATTCAAAGTGCTTTACAGAATAAGAAATACATTAACATCATAATAAAAACAAATCAAAACATAAATAATCATGAAGATTAAAATTAAAAAAAGAGAGACATAAATTGGAGAGAAGAGTGCGGAATGAAAACCTTTTAGTTATATGCACAGTTAAACAGAAATGTTTTGAGTCTGGATTTAAACAGCGTCACAGAAGAGCCTGTCTCACATCTTCAGGAAGACTGTTCCAGGTTTTAGCTGCATGAACCTGAAACGCTGACTCCCCTTGTTTAGTCGTGACTCTGGGCACCAGCAGGAGGCCGGTCCCTGAGCTCCTCAGAGTGTGAGATGGTTCATATGACACTAACATGTCACAGATGTACTTTGGTGCTCGGCCATGGAGAGACTTGTACACAAGTAGAGCTGCTTTAAAGTCTATTCTCTGAGGCACAGGAAGCCAGTGCAGAGACCTGAGCACAGGACTTATGTGCTCGTACTTCCTAGTTCGAGTAAGGACCCGAGCTGCAGCGTTCTGGATGTTCTGCAGCGTCTCACAGCTCGTTTGGAGAGACCAGTGAGCAGACCATTACAGTATCTAACCTACTGGAGACAAATGCATGGATAAGTTTCTCCAAGTCTGATTTAGACAGTAAACCTTTGATTTTTGCTATGTTTTTTAGATGGTAAAAGGCTGCAGATGTTATTGATTTGATGTTATTATTACTCATTATAAGCTCATTAGTTATTACTTATTTGTGATTCTAAAGCAATAGTATGTAACAGGCTTGCATCTCCACAAATCCAACTCTAAGATGCTTCCATGAAAATGTTGTCATTTTGGCTATAATATTCACCAGTATAGTACAAACCGTATCTATCTCCATGAAGAATGTTCTGAAATATAGTTTTAACTTTCTGTTTTCATGAAATCATACAGGTGACATGCCACACCCCCTGAAAGTGAAAGTATTAGTGTATGTTGAAAATCTTCTATTGCTATTATTGAACTCTACTTTTATGGGAGGAAAATTTACAAAAAACTTATAATATTAAAGGGGCACTATGTAACTTTTTGGTTGAGGGTCTGTCACCTGCTCGTTTCTACGGATATGTCATTGCTTTGCCTTGAATGTTCCACAGTACACAACCTTACAATTATTCAGTCACAGGTGGTTTTACAGCTCAAAAATACTTTGAAATAAAGGGATACCGGCTGTGAGCAGGATCGCCTCTCCACAGATCTGACCTGTAACTGTCTGGTTTGGTCTCCATGAAGATATAACGGTTTAATGTCACACTGTGAAGCATTCCAGACAAAACAATAACAGCTCCATAGAAATAAGCATTTGACGGATCCTCCACCAGAAAAGTTACACAATGGACCTTTAAAACGTACTATACTGTACGCTAGTTACTAGGGATGTAACAATAACCGAAATGTCATGATATCATATTGTCAAAAGGCTCACAATAATATCATGGGCTGTCACAATATATCAAATTACAAGTTCCTTTGCTTAAATGCATGGTTTTATAGAAGCAACAGCTTATAAACATAGGGAACTACATATCCAATGATTCATTTCAGTGCAGACAACATGAAGAAATATGTTTTTTACTTGAATTCTTGGGATTATGATGGAAATAATTCACACCAAAATCTTCTGTTTTTAATTTTAAAAACGAAAAAGTTTCCTATCTACAATTATATTTGCCTCTTCAAAATATCGCAATATATATCGTACCGTGAGATGCATATCATGATAATGTCGGATCAAGAGATTTGGATATCGTATATTGTAAAACATTTTCCACATACCACATACTAATCAATTAATGACTGATTACTTTTCTTATCAAAAACAAATTAAAAGGACATTTTATATGTCCTAAACCTGAATCAGCCTTTTAATGATCACCTCTGAACATAAAACAGAGTCCAGTTTCTTCCACCAAAGTCTGAACCGCATGCTCTTACTGCAGTCACTGATGAGTGGAAATGACAGAACATTACAATCTGATTAATTGCGCAGGACTAATTAACACTATGCCCACTGTTTGGCGTGCAGGCCGGTGTGGTGCTGTCTCGTTTGAAAGGCGTCCCTCTGTCCATCCGGGTGGTGCGCTGGCAGCAGGAGGACGGGACAGTGTACCGACCTCTCATTAAACTCCTGAGGGCTCTGAGGACAGACAACCCTGGTCTACAGCTCACCCCGGCCCCCTCACACCTCTCAGCCCACAGCAAGGAGCAGAGAGCCTCCTCATCATCATCACAATGCTTCAAAGATGGAAGGTATAGAAAATGTCTACCTCACTATATACTTTGTGTATTATCAAAATATTTAGAGGGCAGGGGCAAATATTACTTTATAAGTGCAGACTGAGTGAAGACACCAAACTGGAAATCCGCAAATAATATTAGGGCTGGATGATAGTAACAAAATTAAAATGTAAATTAAAAAAATTTAAACTTTCAGTATTAATTTTCTGAACATGAACCTCAGAAACACAATATCAATTGCTGTTTAAAACCAGAAATAGACAGAAAATCTCATGAGACAAAAGATCACACTAGTAGAATGGAAACAAAACTATGAAATCAAATAAATAAAAAATTGTGAGGCCAAAATTGAGAACTGAATCGTGAAATGTATATATTAGAAACTATGTTAAAATCTCGTCTTGTTCTCGTGAACCCAGTCTTCTCGTCTTGTGTCTCGGCCCATTGCTATTGACCATTAGAAATGACTCAAACTTGATCTTGATTTAAATTGAATTAATTGTACAACAGCCCTGATTAAAATCTAATTTTTTTTTTAATTCTCCCAAAATCATAATAAATTTTTGTACTTTTGGTATAAAAAACTGTGCTAAAATGTCGCTTAAGTCTTGGTTGAGGTGTAAATGTCCTATAGAAAGTGAATAGGCTGTCAAATAATTTTTATTTATTTATTTGTTTGTTTCATTCATAAAGTATAAAAATACATTAACAGTGTCCTAACATTAAACATACAAGAAATGGATGAAAATGAGCAGAAAGAAGAGTCATCTTATGTCATCTGCCTCCCCTTCCCTTTTCCAGACAATACAGTCCCTGACAAAAGTCTTGTCGCTTATCCATTTTGTAGAAACAAAAGCTTATAACATGACTTTAAATTAATCGATTGGTTTTAGAAATGTCTCATATGAAAGCTAAAACCCTCCCAAATTATGCTCAATATACTAAAATAAATTAGCTTCACTGAAGAAAGATTGATCATTTAAAGAACACAGAAAGGTCAGATTTTGGCAAGACAAAAGTTTTGTCGCCTACAGAAAACTGAACAAATAATTTACTTCAAATACAAAAATATGTTGCATAACATCAGTGAATTAAGTAGTGGTGCTGTGAGATCCATATTTAATATCTTGTATGACTTCCATGAGCTTGAAGGACGCATCCATGCGGTTCGACAATGATTCATACAATTAGTTGATGAAGTCATCAGGAATAGCAAAGAAAGCGTCTTACATGCCTCCCAGAGTTCATCAAGATTCTTTGGTTTTGCCTTCCATGCTTCCTCTTTCATTCTACCCCAGACATGCTCAATGACGTTCATGTCTGGTGACTGGGCTGGCCAGTCCTTGAGCACCTTGATCTTCTTCACCTTGAGAAACTTTGATGTAGAGATAGAAGTATACGATGGAGCACCATCCTGCTGCAAAATTTGACCCCTTTTATGGTTGGGAATGTAAGAGGTAGCTAATACTTCTTGATATTTTAGGCTATTGATATTGCCTTCCACCCTGCAAATGTCTCACACACCCCCATACTGGATGTAACCCCAGGCCATGATTTTTCCACCACCAAACTTAACTGTTTTCTGGGTGAATCTTGGATCCATGCGGGCTCCAGTAGGTCTCCTGCAATATTTGCGGCGGCTGTGATGTAATTCAACCGAGGATTCATCTGAGAAATCCACCTTCTGCCACTTTTCCAGTGTCCATCCTTTTAGCAGGCTGTGGGCCTTGGCAAATGTCACATGGTTTTTTAATTGCCTTTTGTTTAGTGCTGGTTTCTGTGCACTGATTTGACCATGGAGGCCATCTCGAGACAGAATTCTACAAACTGTTCTGGTTGACACAGGGATTTGAGGTGACCAGGCCTGGTGGAGTCTGCTGCAGTGGAAAAGGGGCCTTGGATTTTTGAATCAACAAACGGTCCTCCCGAGCAGTTGTCTTGCGGGGTCTGCCGGACCTGGGCTTGTCAAAAACATCTCCAGTCATTTCAGATCTTTTTCTTATTCTTTGTACTTGACGCTGAGACACATTGAAGGTGTCAGCCACCTCAGCAGTGGATCTGGTCTTCAGCCTCTTGATAATTAACGCTTTGGTCTCAGGGTGGATCTTAGGCATGTTGTCAGAGGTCAAGTTGCAGTTGATGTGAAGGTCTGGTGTGCTGGGGTTCTTTTTATACACTCCCACTAATTGATTGATCAGTAACTGATCACAGGTGAAGCTGTAATCTAGGATTGGGTGCATCATATGACAAGGCGACAAGACTTTTGTCTTGCCAAAATCTGACCTTTCTGTGTTCATTAAATGATCAATCTTTCTTTAGTGAAGCAAATTTATTTTAGTATATTGAGCATAATTTGGGAGGGTTTTAGCTTTCATATGAGACATTTCTAAAACCAATCAATTAATTAAAAGTCAGGTTATAAGCTTTTGTTTCTACAAAATGGATAAGCGACAAGACTTTTGTCAGGGACTGTAGACTCTATTTACGCTTACATCACAAACCAGGACGTTTAGCAGCCGCAATGGAACTACAACATTTCAAATCAATAAATTTCATTTTAATTACAAATATTAATCAATTGCAAACAGAAATCTTCACTTTTATAAAACAAATTATAAAATTAACCACATAAATGCCCAGTTTTCTATTCTTAATCTTGTGGCTCAAATTCTTGTTAACTGGTATGACTGAATAATACAATATTTAGATCAGGGGTGCTCACACTTTTTCAGCATGTTACAAAATGACCAAGTCATAAAGATCTACCTAATACAAAGTCAAGCAAACTGTACTGAAACACTCTGTGCCCCTTTTTTGGACCCTCACCCACAGTCTGAGAACCCCTTCTTTAAGAGAACTTCCTCTGACACTTTACACAAAACTGTGAAAAAAGTGAAGGAAATAGGTAAGATTTTTAAACCTGTTCTTTAAAGTTCCAAACTGGAGTTGCATTCTTTTCTGGTTTTGCAGTGACATTTACCAGCCTCTGCACATTTACCAAACCAAACGCACATCGTGACAAACACAGATGCATTTGTGCACTTTTGTTAGGCAAACTTCAGCCAAATGTGGCAGTAGGTCTGTTCTGTAGATCTGCTCTATGCTGTAGACCTGCTTTGTGCCAACACTGGAACACAAATTTAGACTCGTTTTTGCTTTTCGTTTGGTCTTGTTCATCTAATCAGCCGCACTGTGGAAGGGGCTTGTGTTCGCTGTACGCAGGAAGGAGCGAGAGCATGAAAAGGCGAGGGGCGGCGTGCTGACGTGAGGCAGATGGACAGGTAGAATGTTTAGGAAGTTGAACCTGTTCTGTGGTGCACGCTGGTACACGAGGGCACACGCTGTTGCAGACGAGCCGTGCATAGGGAGCGTGTGTATTTGTGATGTGCCGTAGAGTCTCCGCGGGTTTCAAATGAGCGCACAGGCTGCACTGGGACGCCCCACATGCTCCTGCACCCTGCTACAAGTTTATTGCCAACAGCAGCGGCCGTAATGAAATATGATTGCACTTGTTGAGTGTCAGACCTCGAGTGAGAGACAAGACCGAGTCCAGACGCGAGTCCGAGACGAGACACGGCGATCTACCCACATGACCTTGGCGATCGACTGGTAGATCGCGATCGACGTATTGAGCACCCCTGATTTAGATGCTATAGAAGGGTGACCAGATTTAAAAAAAAAAAAAAAAAAAAAAAAAAACTGCTTTGGTGATTTTTAAGCAGGTTTTCTGTATTTTACCTAATCAAATAACAATGTATTTTTTTTGTATAAAACTGGGACAAATCACTGGTTTTGAATAAATCTGCTGGGACAGGGGACAAAGGGCCCAAAACATCTGGATGTCTGGTTACCCTATGCTATTGTGAAATATGTTTTGTGGCAGTGTATCTGTGACATACATTGAACATATCAGTAGTTTATGATTCATTCTGACCTTGATTTTAACTACATTCCAAAATGTTATTGCATCACATGAACCCATTTTGACCTGTAAAATTCTTCTTTAGGATTGTTTACATTGTGCAGTACCTGGGCAAAGCTAACATAGGAATGGTAAATATAATTAGGCTATAATTACAATACTTAGAATAACATATCCCTTTTTGAATTTAACTTTTTATTATTATTGCAATGTGATCTGTTTACATAGTTCGGAGGCAAAGAGGTGTTGCAGCACGCTATTCCGCAGGTTTTACACAAGAACCTGCCGAGCAAGGTAGTGAAAACAACAAATATTAGCTATTAGCAATTTCAAATGTATGGTAAAGCTAATTCTAATTAATATTTGCATACTACAGGAAGTGCTACTGGATCTGAAGGAAACGCATTTGACATGTACAGACAAAAACACTAAAACAGTAAGTATGGGTTGGGAACTGAGGGTTATCTTATGATGCTCTTGCAAACCTGGGTTATGTTTTTATCACATCCTATAGGAGGAGTTTGAGCATCACTATCCAGAGATTTCCTGTGTGGGGAGATACAGCAAACCAGATTACACGACTTTTGCCTTCTGTGTGGCGTAAGTATAAAAAATTGTCATGGTATTGCATGCTATAAAGGTCATATATTATAGAAAATAGATTCTTGTGAGCTTCATGTCATGTTAGAATGTTGTTACCTCATCAAAAACAGACCTAGAGTTGCCTTTTGTTTCATTCACATGTTTGAGTAACCCTTTATTATTAGTCTGTCTGCATATCCAAAGCTCTAAATGCTCTGTTCCACCTTGTGTTGTGAAGTTAACAGCTCCTTTTACCTTTTGTGCAGTAGAAATGTGCAATTCCAGGGCTGAAATAATTTTGCTTCCTGGTTTGAAATTGAGATCACACCATAGACTGTATACACAGGGTGTCCCAAAAGATTTGAAATAATTACCTCCGCCAAGGAGGTTATGTTTTTGCCGGCGTTTGTCTGCTTGTTTGTTTGTTTGTTTGTTTGTCTGTTAGCAACATAACTCAAAAAGTTATGGACCGATTTTGATGAAATTTTCAGGATTTTTTGGAAATGTGAAAAGGAAGAACTGATTTCATTTTGGGGGTGATCCGGAAGAAATCCTGGATTCTGGATCACTTTGAAATTTTAGTTAACATTGTGGTAAATGGGGCCAAAACTTTTGTTTCTCAATATCTCGGTTAATTATTGACCAAACCCCATGAAATTTGACTCAGGGATGGACAATGGGATCCTCTTTCATATTCCAAATTGAAAGATACGAGATATATATTTATGGAAAACACAATTAATATGAGGGGGACTGTAGTCCTTGGCGGAGGTCTGCGCTCTCTGAGTGCTTTTCTAAATTTAAAAGCAATCATCTTGAAAACCACCAAGTCTTATATTATATGATTATTATGGGACTTTGTTTGCCAGTTGTTGAAGTTTTTCCAAATGTTGCACTGAAGCTGCACAGTCTTGGGTGACTGTGTGCGAGCAGAATCCAAGACGCAAAATGACTTCTCTTTGGCAACAGCTCAACCTGAAAACAGAACAAAAATAAAACATTAAATATAAAATCTTGATCTGTTTCTATACATTGTGTTTTAGGTTATTTCAACAAGAATTGCCAAAATTATTGGCCTGCGAAATGGTGTCAAATTTTTTGGGACACCCTGCATATTAATAGACAGTAAACCCGCTAGCTGCCACATTTAAAATAGGATGTTCGCAGGCGGGCACTCCTGACCCGGGCTCTCATTGACTTACATTGGAATATTGTGCCCCCTCTCTATGTCACTGCTGCTGTGAGCCCCGTCATTTTGGCCTTAATATGCTTGTATTAAGCCGCTCATCCTGGTGTTTTTATTTTGCAGTTTTGTCTGAAACCGTTGGCATCACAAATTTCATTTGAGGGGCACCAAATACTTTGGGTGACATCACACTCATTTAGTCCACTTCTTTATACAGTCTATCCATCACACTATAGAATTCCATAACTGTTACCTAGCAAAACTCCTCTAATGTACAAGGAAATATTATCTGACAAAAACAAATATATGATAACACCTTTATTTTGTTGCAATCATGTTTAAAATATTAGAAGAAAAAAAAGTTCTTACATGTAAATTGTTTCGAACTTTTGGACACAGTTCTCCCCAGTGAGATGTCAACATATTTTTCCACTTTTCTTTGAATTCTGAATTCTTTCTTCAAATTGCTTCTTGATTGCTGTAAAACTATAATTTATATTCACAATAGTTTTAATCCCACCAAATTAAGTCAAAATTAGAGAATAATAAAAATATGTCATCTGCACTTTAAACTTTTGACAATGAAAAGACTCCTACCACCTTGCCTATGTGTGCATGTGTGTGTTCAGTTTTGTGTTGAATACTGAATATCTGATGTAATTTCTAACATACTGTTCAAGATCAAATCAGAGTACTGTATTCTGAATACTTAGAATACTTTCACATTAGTGCTGCAAGGATGAATTGATGCAATTAGCAAATCACAAAGGCTACAGTTTTTGATGTAGACCTACAATAATTTCCTCCATAAAGAACAAAATCTCCTGTTTTATAAAATATATATAAAAAAAGTGCTAACCTTGTAGTTTAGATCTGTACAAACATATTTAATCTTTTTGTCAAATTTTCTCATAAAAAGTACAATAGATGAGTCTTCTGAACGTGTTTAAAATGTGAACTTTGAACAGAATCCTATTATTAAAACATAAATTGCAACTGTAACCACAATCGCAGTAGACCTACTTGTCAAATAGAAACAACGCATTAAGATATTTTTCTCAAATCGTTCAGCCCTATTTCACATCGAGTTAGCTGCATTGTAACAGCTTAATGTTTGTTTCACTGTTTACTGAAGGAAAAAAAACACAAGAGCTGGATTTTCTGTTTTTCTTCCTAACACAGAGTGCATTTTGAAACCTAAATTGCGTGATATATTCCAGAAATTTTAGGAAAGTCATAGTATTCTGAAGAGTAACTATACTGGAAAACACTTGCTCAAAATGTATACTCTGAATAGGGTGGTCAAAAGTACTGAAAATTAGATAAACCTTCTAATCAATACTAAAACTAATATCAAAACTAGATATTTGAAGAAAATAATATATTGTGAATTGTGAAAAAACACATCAACAGAACAAAATTTGTATTTGTGTAGTATGAGTTTGAGCAGTAGCAATAATTATTAGCCCTCATGGTACTATGTTATGCTGAAAATTACATTATATTGCTAAAACACAGCATTTGTAATCTTCATTGAGATAAACATAATTTATATCAAGTCAGTTCCTTAGTGTTGAAATAGAATTTGAAATTTGAATGTCATGACCACATTAATTCTGAATACATTACAATTTTTCTTGTGCTTAAGTCTAATGCTTAAGTTAAGAGTTGTTGCACAGCTCTTAACTTTTTAAATCTTGTTTAACATTTGATCCAGAGCTCTCTATAGTGGATGCACAACCACAAGAGCTCATCTTCTAAGAGGTCCCTATAACAAGTTCATTATTAGAATTATACACACAGCGTGATCATGAACAGAACTATGTGGTGTAAACACAATGGAACAGTGAGCAGGGCTTTGGTCACTTTAACACCTCCAAGCATGTGTGATGTCAGAGTAGCTCTAGTACACGATTGGCTGAAGCAGGTGTCCTCTTAACGTGATTGGCTCTTTCCACAGAGACTCCCCAGAAACCCCTCACTCCACTGGGTTCTGCTGCGTGGTGCTCAAGGCAAGCTCCATCAAAGAGTGTGAAGACATAGTCTGCCGTATAGGTAGGTCACATTATGAAAATTAATATTAGCATCGCTCCAGTTGTGTGCTCATTTGTGTGTCTGTGTTACAGCTACTGGCTTTAAGCACACTGAATGGTTTGTATAACATTACTGTATTTTAAATGGTGTAAATAAATGTTATTAAAAAAAAAATAATAAATTAAAAAAAAAAAAATAAAATGCATTGAAGTTTAACAACACACAAAAGCTTTCTACTGAAGACCTTTAATAGAAAGACATGTGACAACATTTCATAAATAGTATTAAATGTAGCTGCCAAAATTTGTGTTGGAAACATGTAAAAAGCAGTCCAGAAAAGATCAGTAGGGGTCACTCATGCTCAGTCACTGAATGCAGGGCACCGCTTGAGAGCCTGTAACCCAGACAATGCAATGAGATCTTGTGAGAGGACATGCTGGCATCAGGAGACAGACCCCATGGAAGATGAGAATTTTGCTTCAATGTCTTAACAGCCATCAGCGCAAGGACAGGTAGCCCCTGGCTACTTTAAGTGGGAGGTGAAGTGATGGGATGACCCACGGTGAAATAGGTACAGAAATTCCTACTGCACAACACTTCCAACTAGCTTTTTTACTCAAACTTGTGGAATGGCTGATGTAGTATCAATCTAAAATTACATTACAAAAGTCAACTTATAAAAAAATACCCAAAAAAATAATGTCCACAAAAATGGTTAAGTACGATAAATATGGTAATTTGTGTGGGTGTTGTCACTAGCCCCTTAGGCCCTCTCGCCCCTTATCCTGCGGGCCAGCTGGATGTCTTTGGGCATGATGGTCACCCTCTTGGCGTGGATGGCGCACAGGTTGGTGTCCTCAAACAGACCCACCAGATAAGCCTCACTGGCCTCCTGTTGACATAAGAAAACATGTTTGATACAACTCCTCCATCTTAAAAAAAGTTACTAGTCTTCTATATGAACATTGACATACCTGAAGAGCACCAATGGCTGCGCTCTGGAAGCGCAGGTCGGTCTTGAAGTCCTGGGCGATCTCCCTGACCAGGCGCTGGAAGGGCAACTTGCGGATGAGCAGCTCAGTGGACTTCTGGTAACGACGGATTTCTCTCAGAGCCACAGTTCCTGGCCTGGAAAATATATACAAGACGCAGGCTTATTAAGCAAAAGTTTTAAAAACAAAAAAGAAAAGCCATGTGGCACATTAATGTAATGCAGCATGCAAACTCACCTGTAACGATGTGGCTTCTTCACTCCGCCAGTGGATGGCGCACTCTTCCTGGCTGCCTTGGTAGCGAGCTGCTTCCTTGGCGCCTTACCTCCAGTGGATTTACGGGCGGTCTGCTTGGTACGGGCCATTTTACACTTTCTGGAAAAGAGGGCAAAAATTAATATAACCAGTATAGAAAAGATCCGGGCTTGCACGCAGCGCCTTGGTAGAGTTCCATTGCGGCTGCTAAGTTAGCCCATAGGTTAGCCTAGTCTAGCCCGGTCCGTCTGACACGGCTCCCCTCCCCCAGCCCTGCGCGCTCTATGGGAGGCGTCTGGCTCGCTCCGGTGCGCCTTTTTTCCGTCGGAGTTGGAGCCAAACATACTTAAACACAAAGCGAAACCAGATCACAGGAGTTACGAGTCTTATGAGTAACAATATCACATGTGAGCAGCTCTCCGTAAGACCACTGCGCCGCCACAGCGCGTGATAACACGCACACCGTCGATATGGAGCAGGCGGTATTATTGTAGGCCACAACAAGCCTCTGCTGCTTCTCGCCTTCGCCATTTTTAATCGGTTCACCCCCAAGCGACATTGCCTCGACTCAAACACACGAGATTGTAAACAAAAACACACCCCACTACTCTAGATTTTTAAAAATTGAGTCTTTAGCGTAATCCGAAGTTAACGGATGTAAAAATATGTCAAAGTGGCTTTGTTTGAGTTTAATGAGCGAGAAACCTACAACGAAAAGATCTTCTATTGTCCAGTTTAGCCGGTTTAAAGCGACACCAATTCTGTCACATCGGGCAAAATGACCAACATGTAATCCTATAGAGTTAAAAGTAAGACTCAAAATGAAGATAAAACATTTGCGAGAATAAATTATTTACCTTTAGGACACAAGGTAGAGGAGAGAAAACGCGACGGCGGAAGGAGGACGAACGTATTGCGTGAGGAGAGCTATGGCTCCGTATTTATCCACTCCACTGACGTCATTCTCACCCCTCAATGGTCATTTTTCTTGAATGACATATGTTTTAGCCAATAGGATCTCGCAAACCAATTAAAGAAAAAATTTGAATGTTTGAAGACGTTGATTTTATGTGTAATACTTTAAAATACGTTATTTTAATAGATCTATGGTAATACGCTGTGGGATATGATATGTAGCATTGTAACAGTACCGCTTTTGGCACACGCAGTGTATTAATGAAGTACGAATGTTAAAATGTTGTAACAAACTCCACAGTTCCGTATGGTCCCATGCTCACTACGTCCTCATGTCTAAGCATAACATTGAATTTCAATTTTATATCTTTAAAATTAACGATGGGTTTTAATTTCATGTGCGTGTTATTTTGTGCGTATTATGTTTCTTCCTCAATAAAAAACAACTGATGCAACACAAATGCTTCAAAAATTCATTTTATTATTTTAATTTATTTACTTTATTTGTTGGTTTTATTTATTACAAATGCCTTAAACTATATTTGAAATTTGGAGAGAGAAAAAAAAAATCAAATCATCAAAAAATTAGTTTCTGTTAGAAATGAGTATGTGATATTTTTCCCATTTCCGTTATTTGTAGTATAGTAGTATTAGTAGTATTTAGGACTGTAATGTGAATTTTCCCCTGTCCGTTTGACCTACAATAAAATCGATGATAAATTCTACAATAAGCGTAGAACTATAATAAAACGTTTTTATTATAGATCCATGGTTTGAAGTTAAAGGAAAAAATAAAAAAGCACTTCCTCCCGTTCTGCGCATGCCCACATCGTAGTAGAATGCGGATTGCAAAGCTAACAAGAATAGCTAGCTACCAAGCTAAAAACAAGGTTATAGTGGTTCCACTTTAAACACAGAAAATGTCCAAAACACACACACAGCCCTCATCGTCTTCGGCAGCAACGACCACCGGAGGAGCGTCCACCTCCTCCTCGCCTTCGCCCGCCGGGGGCTCGACATCTCCCGCCACCGTGTTGAACGTACAGCCCGAGAAACCTCAACATTACACGTATGTAGCCTGTTAGCTGCCTAGGCTAGCGAAACGTACACAATCTCACGTGTGCTCCGATTTACCGTTTGATCGTTATCTTTGGGTCTCAAAATAGTGTGTGCGAATCTGAGATATTATCTACAAAGCGACTGAAGTGTGCTAATGTGGCTGGGGATGTAAACAATGCACTGATCGGGGATAAAGAGGCCTACGGTACCACTGCAAGACATTCCTTTATATCTACCTAAACAAAGGCATAGTTACTCTTTTATCTTGTTCATAATATTAATAAGTGCAAAGTTATGAATAAGTTTGCAGTGAAGTGGCTGCGTTTTGTGCTCTCTGTGTCTGTAAAAAAGCATGTAAAACACTACATAGCTGCACTGTTGTTTACTTTTGGCAGAGGTCGATAAAAGCACATAACAGAGCAGTAAACATTACAATATGAGTAGTATTTGTCAAGTTCGACATTCTTATTCATAGTTAAGTGACAAAACGAGCAGATATAATAGTAGGGTTGAACCATGATTTGCTATGTATGTTTTACTAACGTGATTCTGGTCAAAGTTTAGAATTAGACTTAGACTTAGACAAACTTTACTGTCCACAAGGGAAATTATTTGGATACAATAGTTCACATATCACAATATAATGTAATAACAAAGAGAAAAAATATAAATGGTAATAATAAATTCTAAATAAGTAGCAAAAAAGATAGCAAGAGACAGGTGTCAAAATAATTATAATAAATAAATAAACATAATTATATAAATATATATGTTAGGGCTGTGCAATTAATTGAATTTAGATCGCGATTTCAATTTGTGTGTCAAACGATCTCCAAACTGCTGAAAGCTGAAACTTTTTATTTTGGGAATTTTTTTATATGAATAAGTATATTTATTTTATTTTTTAAATATAGAGACTGTATAACAGTTGGATATATAGATACATTTATGTTTTTCTATGCTTTATTCCATATTCAAAGTATATTTTATTCATTTTATGTTTTATACTTCTCAAAACTGCTCTAAGGTACAGATTTGCAACCTATATATATTTTCAGTTTGAAAGTTTTGCGTAAATTATCAGTAACAAAGTGGGGGGGGGGTTTGAGCGAGATATGCTGAATAAATGCATTATGTAACTAAAAAATATATCGTTTGAATAATCATGATTTCAATATTGACCAAAATAATCATGATAATGTTTTTTTTTAGACTATAGAGCAACCTTAGTATATGTACATTTTAAAAGCGTTCAGAAGAACTAAATCCCATTACAGAACATGTTTGCACAGATTTAAACTACTGGGTTAGTTTTATATGCAGAATAACAAGTCATATTTTGTTTCTTCTGGAGGAAATTGTGGGACTTGAAAACTTGCAGCATTTGTGATTTGCCACTTCAAGTAATTCAAATCCATCGATGATTCCTGCTGCCCTGGATAATTGTATTGTTTTGTTTTGCAGATATCTAAAGGAGTTCCGGACGGAGCAGTGCCCTCTGTTTGTCCAACACAAGTGTACACAGCATAGGCCCTTCTCCTGTTTCCACTGGCACTTTCTGAACCAGAGGAGGAGAAGACCTATGAGGAGGAGAGATGGAACCTTCAACTACAGCCCAGATGTATACTGTACCAAATATGACGAGGGCTCCGGCACTTGTCCAGATGGAGATGAGTGAGTGGAGGAGTGCTGTTTTACCATCATTAATGTGCTGTCTTTTCTGATATACATATATATATACACTAACAGGAACACTAGGGTTGGGGAAAGGAGTCAAAGTAAAAGTAAGACCATATAGAACAATAACAAATTAGTAATGAATGTTTGCAATATTGACAAAAATCATTAGACCAATATTTTTTTTTCTCCCGGTGACAGTAATTGTAGTATACTAAAGCATGCAAATGTCGAATGGGCTATGAAATTTACCACACTTCAAGTTTGTTTTATTTTTAATCCCTCCTGCTGCCTTTAAAATGTATTGTTAGGACCGTATACAGAATATATTACTAATATATTCTAATTTTGCAGAGATCCAACACTGACTTCAATATGATCTGTTTTTTATATCGCTTCCACTTTTAGGTTGCAAAAGTCACATTACACCAATTAGTTTTAGTTATTGTCAGGGTTGCCATATTTTCAGAGAGCAGCAAACGATTAAGTGTTGAATCAAAGCCCAAAACAAGGAAGCCCAAGATACAGGACTAGTTCCTTTATCTTTATCTTGTATGTCGCTGCTGAGTGAAACGGAACTGAAAATAAAAAGCAAAATTTGCAAGTAACTTTCCAGAAAAAGAATCCCAAAGTTACTTCAAAGTATGCAGTTCAGTACTCCGTGCCCAGACTAGCTCATTTAAGTAGAATTAGAAACTTAATTTATATAAGTGTAAAATTGCCTCCATTTTCTGTCACAAGTTTCATTTTAGTAAAATAGTTAAACTAATATTTTAGCAGAAAATGCATACGTTTTCTTTAATTGTATAATACTGGGTAGCATAAAGAGTTGTGTTTTTACAGTGCTTTAGTTTATTTCCATTTTAACACATGTAGATCTAGAGAGAAGGATATTCATGATCGACTTAGAATGTGTCCACTGTGTGTGACCACTGTAGCAGACAGGACACACCTCTGCTAACGACTCTTAGAGTCCTGTGTGAATAGAGTGTGATGGCTCCTCTATGTGGACATTAGCACATGAACAAAGTGGGACTAGACTTTGCGGGACTTTTTGGAAAGAGCCATTTGAGATGTAAACAGTTCTTTTCCAGCATGTTAAAACTGAAGGGGCAGTCCTTCTGATCTACTGGTGTGTGCTAGTGAAGTAGAGATATTTAGCATATTAATGTCACTGGTACAGGGCTGCTTGAGATGTGATAACTTTAAGGAAACGTACAGTGTCATGTTAAAGTGGACATACTATAAAAAAAATTGTCCTGAATTTGAGGCTTGAGTGCTCCAAAAATGATTGTTTTCACCTATTCCCTATCCCTACCCACTCATCTCTACATTTTTCAACAGTACAAACAAGTAAATGTCGACAGCTTGCTACAGTGTAATGCCCTGAAGTAAATGTATTTGCTTCTGTTTTTCATCTTAGGTCAATATACATTTTTTTTAAACCGTGTCAATATTTCCTTTTAGTTCAATAGCACATGCAGACACACCAAGAGGACAAGTTTTATGAATGATGACTGAACTTAGGTAATATTCAAAACTAAGAATAAAATTAAGGATAAAATCTATGTAACATGTTTTTAAATGAATGATTTTAAGGTAAAATATTGTTAATTATTCACTGCATTTAGGACACCAGTCAAAGGTCCAGACACATCCTCTCATTCAAAATGTTTTTTACTGATTTTTACTTCTGTCTACATTTGATATGCACACAGAAGGCGTCAAATATATGAAGCAAGATATATGGAATTATGTAGCAAAGAATTCAACATTTTTTCTTCAAAGCAAGGGGTGGCTACGCTGAGGATCTGAATATAATTTTATTTTTTAAATAGTAATTAAATTAACTTTGTTCTTTTGCTACATAATTCCATACATCTCGTTTCATATATTTGATGTCTTCTGTATGTTTTGTATTGGTACATATCAGTAGTAGGTTCAATTATCATATTGCAAAGGCTGTAATTATAAAGGTCATTTTATGAGGAAAAATTTAAACTTTTAAGTCTAGGTCTTTCTCTGAAGTTTATGGAATTCCTGTGGTTAATTTCTCAATCTTCACCAACAGGTCAATGAAACATATTTTACAATGACTCCGTCTCTTACCATTTTCCTACATGTGAGTATTGCCTTCATATCTGTCTCTCTGTCAGATGCCCGTTCCTTCATCGGACAGCAGGAGACACAGAACGCCGGTACCACCTGCGCTATTACAAAACAGGCTCATGTATTCACGAGACGGACTCCAAGGGCCACTGCAGCAAGAACGGCTCCCACTGCGCCTTTGCCCACGGCTCACATGACCTACGCAGCCCTGTTTACGACATCAGGTACACACATGTATAACAGCCATCCAATCATGATGACATTCGAAAAGCTATGGGGATGTAGTGGTGGATCAAGTACACTATGTTGTTAAGTAAAAGTAAAGATACAGGAAGCTAAAAATACATACATTAAAGTATCACATGAAAAAATGTATAATACTAAAGTACTCATGTTTCACACACACAGAATTAAGCATCTTGATAAAGAATTCTAGATTTCTGCTTGTTTAGGGGATAAGTACAAGTCTGGTTTGGTCCTGGCCTTTTTCTAAAATAACTCCTTAGTAGTCCCAAACCGTAAAGAAACCTTCTTTTTACTTTTCAGTTCCATTAAAAAAAATATATTCTTAAATGTAATGTAGTCAAAGTAAAAAGTATGCACTTCAGAATGTACTTAAGTAAAGTATAACTACCTAAAAATATTAAATCCAGTACTTTCACTAAGTTGTTTGTGTTGTAGTTTTGAAGACCCAGCCCAGCTTGTGCAGTCCTTTGAACTCTCAATAAACTTTGAAAAAGAAGCTACTTTTTGTACTATTGACTGCTAGAGTATTTCCTGATGTTGGAAAGAAGAATATTAACTGTTTGCTGTTTCCTACCTTTACTGAAGAAAATAAGAATAATTCCTTGAAATACACTTAGACTTAGACAGACTTTATATGATTGGACACAGTAGTTGACATATCACAATATATTACAAAAACAAAGAAAACAACTTTTATTCACACAGATTTAAAGGTGCATTATGTAACTTTTCTGGTGGAGGGTCTGCTGCCTGCTCATCTCCATGGAGATGCTGTTGATTTTTCCTGGAATGTTATTTTCATACCTTGAAAAACGTGTATACTGTGGAGCAGCCTCTCCATAGATCTGACTTGTAATTTAGCCTACAAGTGTCCCCTGCTTGTCTCAACAGAGATAGATGTGTAAAAAAATGGGGGGAAATAGTCATTGTTATCAGGCCACTGTATATAACAGTTGTAACAGTCATTGTTGTGTATTCCATCAGGGAGCTGCAGGTGATCGAGTCTCAGGGGGGCTCCGGGACGACAGAGGGGGCAGGAGGAGGAGGAGGAGGAGGAGGAGGGGACGGCCAGTCAGGACAAGCAGCCAGCACAGCCCTTATAGAGAAGATACTGAGTGAAGAACCACGCTGGCAAGGTAACCGCTTAGAGGTCTGCAGCAGCAATCACGACTGCATTCAGTACAAAATGTCATATACTGTGTTGTATGATAGTTTGTCTATTATGTGACATTAGAATCAAAATGAAACTTTCTTGATGTTGCTATGGGATTGCTGAGTGATGATGTCACTTCCGGGTCCAACCAGCAACTTCACAGCTGACTTCTAGCTTTGCTTTTGTTTCTTATACATTAAACAAGAGACATTGACCATGTTTACATGATGTTTTTTAATTCCAAATTAAATGTTGTGACTTAAATAGTTTGAAATTAGAATATTCTCCTTGAGTTTACATGGAAATAATAATTCCAAATTGAGTTTTACATGGAAAACGCTTTAAATTGCCTAAATTGCCAGTTTAAAACTGCTCAACGTCTGGGGGTCGGGAAGGGTTCTGATTGGACAGGAGCGCACAAACATATTCATATTTACATCTACTGGAAGAAAACACACACTTCAGCTGCTACCGGCTTTTTGTCATCTTGGTTTGTCATTACGCCACGGACATGAACATGATACAAAGTTTTTTCGCAGCCTTTTCGATGATAATTAAGCAGTAGGTCGAGAATTCCATAATCACGCTATGGATCGCGTCAAAAGGATGACCCAACAAGTATGCGCTGAACGACCAGAGTTATTTTTAAGAGAATAAATGTTTACATGATCAAGGAAAAAAATGAATTCAACTTTAAAATCAGTATAAATCACCCACTTACTTCAAAATTAAGTTTAATTCCGAGTAATCATTTTATCATGAAAACGTGGCAAATTACCTTTCAAAGGTGTTAGTTTAAACATAAATTCTATGCATGTGCGTATGTTAATAATGTAATAATTATCTAGCATTTTCTTTCTGCCTTTTAAATTCTTAGTATTTGAATTTTTGGAACATTTTATGATATAAATGAATGGATGAGTATAATGAACAGCCTTAGCAGAACAATAAGCTACAGCAAGTTCTCTATTTCAGTTTATTGATTTATTTTTTAAACTATAGATTTTCTTATGCACTTTTGTACCATTTCTCATTACAGATAACAACTACGTCCTGTCCCACTACAAAACCGAACTGTGTAAGAAACCTCCTCGCCTCTGTCGCCAAGGTTACGCCTGCCCCTATTACCACAACAGCAAAGACCGAAGACGCAGCCCACACAAGCACAAATACAGGTGACTTATGAGGATGATAAGATGTTGACATGTTGACATATCATGTGTGTGTATGAAAAGTTACACATTATGGCTTTATTTTTGCTGCTCAGAGCACTGCCATGTCCGTCAGTGAAGCAGAGCGAGGAGTGGGGGGATCCCAGTAAATGTGAGGGGGCCGAGGGCTGTCAGTACTGCCACACCCGCACCGAGCAGCAGTTTCACCCAGAGGTTTGTCCAACTCCTCCTGACCACACAGGGCCAAACGAGCAGAAGACACAAGATACATTTAAAACTTCAATGAGAAGACTGCTGTGCAACCACTATATTTACATGCACTGATAATTCATATTATTTGAGTATATATTAGTATTTAGTCATATTAAGTCATTTGTATATCACTGATGGGAGGTATATAAAAAAAAAATTAAATAATCTAAATGGTTGGTTTGGAGTTATAGATCCTATATTAGCAATTCCAGGTTCAGTTGATCCAAATGATTCTGGTGTAGGTGTATGGAGTTTAAAAACACCTGCAACTCAGCTTAAATATGCAGGGTTTGTGTGTTAAACATGTGTGCGTGAAACAAAACACAACTCAAACAACATTATAACAGAGATCAGAAAATAGTATAATATGGGATATTTAAGCTAAATTACAACCTACATTATATTGTCTATAGTAAAAATTACTACGAGCAGCTACAAAAAGAGACAATTAAAAATAAAACAAGCTTGCAGTTAAGGGTGTAAGTGATATTGTTGTGTTTTTTCAGAACAACAGAAACACTATTTTTGTGTAATCATTGGACTTCAAACCAGACTACAAATGTTATTGAATTTGATAGATGATATTGAAGTTATTATTTTGGGGAAATATCAAGTTATATTGCCCGCTCCCATCGATGCTTGCAGCTGATGTCATCAACATTCCCTGGGGCATGACGCTAACTTGAAGCACAGCTGTATCTTAGGCTTGACTCTAATTTGAGCTTTATTTTAACACAATCTGACCTTCCCTAGACCTTAGTTAATAAACACTTAAATCTCGACCATGAACGTATGATCACTGACTCCTGAAAATTTACTGCTTAAATCCATTTTGTATTTTTCCTTGAGTTTTCAAATGATCTTAAAACTTATTTGGCTGTCTTTGCTAATGTGTGTATTCTGTCCCCATGGTTACTGGTTAACATTCCACCTAATACACATACATGAAGAACACCCCTGTGTGATATCACTTCAAAGTATCAGTTGTACATAAATACATATACATTCTTTGTAATAGTTAAGATACAGACAAGTTTTATGGAATAATTTGTAAGGTAAGGCAAAAATCCTATGTTATGTGTGTAATGACTGTAACCTATGTTCTTGTAGATCTACAAATCCACAAAGTGTAATGACATGCAGCAGTCTGGCAGCTGCCCCAGAGGACCCTTCTGTGCCTTTGCCCATGTAGAAAGTAAGTCAAAGTCCTCTGGAATTGTATAAGTAAGAAAAAGCCTCCTCTCACATGGTCGCAGATTTTCAGAGCGCAACAAGCCTTTGAGAAAAGCTCAATACAAGCGACCCGAGCCCTAGTTCAACGTTATGTGCATCTCATTTGCTGTAGTTTATCTGTGACACACATCGTATTAGCATATTTGGAAGAAGATAAATATCTAATTGCAATTAGTAATCTGCAAAATACTTGACAGACATAAATGCTTTGGAAACATGATTCAATTTGGAAATTTGTGAGCTTCAAGATTATTAACAATGTGCCTCCTCCATCACTCTAAAGGTTTGTCACATTATCACCTGAATATATGACCACAACTGCAAGGTCCACCTGCAGCGGCCAGTGCAGCACCTAAAAGAAAAACAGCTCTAGGCCAAACGGCATTCTCTTTCCAAACTAGAACAGAAAGGAACAAATTACCAGCACATATGAAACTATGTAAAGACTAAAAAAGTTTAGTGCTGAATTAAGAACATAATTTTTTAACAATGCAGAATTACCAACATTAACAACTCAATGATACCTGATTAAGGGCACACAGGGATCAGGGTGGGAATGGGATAGAGCAATTTAATGCTAGTGTTTTTTTTTTTTACTTTTTGTATATAGATTGTCTCAAGGACTGCAGATGGAAATTAGAGTCTCATACAATGCATCTCTTCAGTGTTTTTAGTTATTTTTTTGATTAATGTCTTGTACATGGTCCCTGTCAGATAAACTAAACAAAAAATAATAATCTGACAAGCATTGTGATTAAATTTGCAATTTATGTTTTAATAATAGGATTCTGTTCAAAGTTCACATTTTCTCTAACCCCTTCTGCCGTCCCTGCAGAGCCTTTGGGCCCGGAAGACTCTCCAGCCTCCTGCCCCACACCCGGCTCTCCCCCTGCGCCTCGACCCCCGGACCCCCTGCCCTCCCTGGAGCCACCGTCCAGCCCCGGGGGACTCAGCGCTGGGCTCGGGTCCGCAATGGACCACTTCTCCCCCGCCATGGGTTCCTTGCTCCCGGAGCAGGGGCTTCTGGGTAGCGTAGTGTCGCTGTGTGAGGAGGTGGGCGGGGCTGATGTGCTATCTCCGTGGGCAGGGGAAGGCGGCTACGGAAGGGCACCTGGGTTTGAGAGGGAAGATCAGGTGAGTGCTAGAAACAGAATGAGTGAATGTTTAAAGTGCATATGACAGGTTAGTATACCAATTTCACTACAACATAGTAATAATCATTGGATTTAAGATTGTACTCAAAAACTCACCTAGTTTTTTGTGACAGTTCAGTATTTTGGCATAGGGCCTAATTTCCTAGTGAGTCAGAGTGTTGGAGACGTGTGGAGACACTTTTTAAAATATTCCACCCAGTCCTTGTATTTGCAGAGTTCTCTGGTGCTAGACTAGTGCATATCAATGGTCATAGTTCTCCTGCCACTAAAAACAGTCTTACCCACTCCACAAAACACCCAAAACAAATCTATTATTACACCAGAGTGTCCATGTAAATGTCTGTGTTGATAAAATAATGTTTGAAATAAAACTAACTTTGCATTGCCTGACTCCTCACATGTTGAGGGACTATTTTCTCATATATCAGTCTGCCGCTGCTAAGTTTTCTGTCAGGAAGTATGACTTGCTGCATAAATGAACTCAGCACTACTTCCTGTTATTCTGTACTTCTTCTCAACAGTTTTTTTTTTTTTTCCACAAACTGTCACTTACCAGATGTAAAACTACACTAAATATTGAATACTATCCCACCAAACTTGAAAACTTGTCATATGCACTTTAAATGTACGTTGTGTAACTTTTCGGGTGGAGAGTCCATCAAATGCTTTTCACCATGGAGAAGTTATTGTGTCATCTGGAATGTTTCACAGTAGGGCCAAACCAGACCAACTCACAGGCAGAATTTCTAGGTATTTTTGAGGAAAAAAAAATCCCCTGTAATTGAATAAATGTAAGGTAGAGCTGTTTAATGTCATACTGTGGAACATTCCGGGCAGAGCAATGACATATCCATAGAAACAGCAGGTGATGGGCCTCCAACCAAAAAGTCCCATAGTGCACTTTTAACTGTGGTTGCACATTTGTGGTTCCAGGCCAAGCAGAGGGGCTTTGCTCTGGAGCGCAGCAGAGACATGGCCTCAGGGCAGAGCAAACAGGTGACTCCTATCGGTTTACCTTTATTAGAAGTTATTATTTTATGTACTTTGTTTATGAAGTTTACAACAAAACATCATCCAGTGCATACAATTAAATAAGCATGGCTGAAGTTGAGGAGCTTGAAAAGGATTAGACAACAAAAATAGTAACAGTTTCAACAATTTCAACGTAATTGGGTAAAATTTCTCTTGCCCCAGTAAAGATGTTACTGCAGGATCTCCGAGGGTCAAAATGAGATGCATCTGCCTACATCTAATTATAAACCGTTTTTTATCTTCTGTGAACCAAGAATTAAGGCAGATGTGCTGTTAGCATTGCCATGACGTCAAAACTCCGCTCTGATTTTGGAAAAAGCACTTTATAAACTCATCACAGTGAATAATTAGGATGCTGAGAATGCAATAGGAAAGTAGAAAATAACTTTAGACTACTGCAAACTGTTTGTGTCTTTTTCACCTCTTTAAAAATTGCTATTAAGTACTGCGCATTTAAGACACAAGTTTAAATAAATAAAAATGTACTCAGTTTTTATTCTACTTTTACTGTATAAAGACAAAATCCCCTTCAAGTTTTTTTGAAATCAATCAATTATATCTGTAAAGGTGTATCTGTACTTTACTTATGTACATTTAACCGTGGATACATTTTACTTTTACTTCATCCAACTGTACTTTCCACTCCACTACATTTTAAATCTGGACTGAAAAGTACTTTTTACTTTTCAGTCCAGTCCAATGGTTTGAGACTGGCTGAAATGGCTGAGACTTATTTGTAGCACATTTTATTTAAGTTAACTATATGATTTGGAGCAAATTAATCATTAAGAAATCAGTTGAATAACTTAAAATCAGCTGAATTCTTCAATGTTCAGAAATCTCTGCAAGATACTTTTACTTTTTACTCATAAAGTACATTTTTAAACAGGTACTTCAATCATTCAAAAGTATAAGGTAAAGTTGGATTATGAACACATGTGCTCATATTGTAACGTGTGGCCTGTTGTTCAGGACCTGTTGGTGTTTTTACCCGTTGGTAGCCCCCTCAGTCTCTCCTCCAGTATTCCATCCAGTCTGGCAGCCACACCGCCCAGCCCTGCTCCCCTGGGACCCCCTGGACCCTCCTTCTCCTCTGGGATGAATGCCAACGCCCTGCCCTTCTACCCCACCAGCGAGACTGTCGAGTCTGTAGTTGGTAAGGGCTGTCCTGTTTTCTAGCACCATTTTAAACATACACCACATGCTCGTCTCTATGAGGATGCTATTATTTTTGCCTGGTATGTTCCACAGTATGACGCATTAACTCTTTCCCCCATGAAGACGACATTTGACGACCCCCCCTGTTCCCTTAATGACGACTTTTGACACCTCTGTATCGCTGTATCACTAAAGACGTGATTTGATGACCTTTAGAAATGGCTCGGTTTTTCACATTTAAACAGAGACTGCGATAGGTAGGGGCCACTACAACCCACACTAGGCTGACCATTAGGATTCAAGGATATGTTTTCGCCGATTTTTTTCCGAAGTTAATCGAAATAGTGACGATTGTAGCTTCCGGAAAAAACACAACACGAAACACGTGCAATGGAAAGATCGCGGCGCTGCGGCGCACAGTTTTAGAAATAATGAGGAGCGGACGTATTTTATGGATAAGTTTAGAGAAAATGACTTTTATAGATTTCAAAGTGATGATGAGGGTGATTATAAAGTGGAAAACAGCGATAGTGACGGACTTACAGAGAGTGAATCTTACGAAGATGAGAATGCAGCTGATGCATCTGTATGGAGTCCTGCGATATCCAAACAAACTATCCGGGCTTTATACTCGATTATGAACCAAAATTGCCCTGAAATCACTCGTGGAAGTCTGTTTTCTTTTATGCAAGTATGCTCTATGTGAGCCCTAGTAACATATGTATGGGTTGTTCCTAGTAGGCGTCCAGGGGGGAAAGAGTTAAACATATCTGTCTCCATGGATACTAGCAGGCGGCATCTCAGGGACAACTTACAGGTCTCTTGTATGAGGAAGCGATCCCACTCACAGTAAAAAATGGTATTTCTGAGCCATAACAAAGGGGGTTTCAGAATGATCTCATAGGAACTCACTGTTTATGTCCATGGAGACAAGTGAGTGAATTTTCAGTACAAAGTTACACATCAGATCTGTGGAGAGGCGACCCCACTTACAGTAAGAATGCATGTTTATGAAGGTGATTTTGAGAAATAGAAAAAAATATTCTTGGGCTTCAGATTGATGGCAAATTAGGACTGTTCCAGTAGCAACTCACTATTTATGTCCATAGAGATGAGTGAGTTTCTTTTTAGTACAAAGTTACACTTTAGATCCGTGGAGAGGTGACCCCACTCACATTAATAAAATGCATATTTATCAAGGTATTTCTGAGCAATAAAAAAGGAGGTTTCACAATGATCCATAGGAACTCATTGTTTATGTCCATGGAGACGAGTGAGTGACTTTTCAGTGCAAAGTTACACGTAAGATCTGTGAACAGGTGACCTCACTTACAGTAAGAATACATGTTTATGAAGGTAATTTAATAGAAAAAGAAAAAAAAATTAAACAAAATATTATATCTTTTGAAAAAGTGGTTAAAAGTCCTCAAACTGTCAAATAGAACAATGTAAGAGAGATACATTTGATTTCATACTGTGGAACATTACTGACAAAGCAATAAGTTGTCTATGTGACGAGCAGGTGGCGTACTCTGCACCAGAAAAGTTACATAGTGCATCTTTAATAGCGTTTAAATGAAAGGTTAAATGGTTGTTATGTTGTGCAGAATCCGCCTTGGATGATTTAGACCTGAATGATTTTGGTGTATCAGCGCTGGAGAGGAGTTTAGAGAGCAGTGTGGGGGTCATGCTCGGTAATATTTTGTCATTTTTCTACACATTTTACAGTTCCACCTGTTCAATTCTGACATATTTGTTTTTATGTTTTGCTCCAGGAGGTAGCCAGCTCCAGAGTTCAGCTCCCGTCAATATTCCAGGCTCCTTTAGTAGCTCTGCCCCCTTTGGGTCGCCCTCACCTTCGCCACCAATCAGGGCACACGCTTCACCGTTCTTATCATCACATTTATCTAATCCTGGCCAATCTGATAGCCCGTTTCTAGGACCGTCTCATAGCTCTTTAGGTTTGTAAATTCATTTTCTAAAACTATTGTCTATAAACCATAGCTGTTCTGAATTATATCTGTGCTGTCTTTTGTAATTTAGTATTATTTGTGTACAAACTGAAGTAACTTGTCACTAAAATAACTAGCCAAAAAAGAAAACTTACTTTAATGGATGGTGGGAATTAGCAAATGGTAAAATCTGCAATTATGGCATACAATATTTATTTGGTGGGCTCTGATTGATGGTTCTGATTTGGTGGGCTCTGATCCTTTGCTTCTGCTCTCTGCAGGTTTGAATGGTATGAGTAGCAATATTTGGGAACATTTCCCGTCCGGGCAGGGCTCTCCTGGGACCCCTCCGACACTCCTGCCCTCGGCCCCGTGTCCTGAGACTGTGAGACTCAAACAGGAGCTGGACGAAGCCCACCGAGCGCTCAAGCAGTGGGGCCACAGCTGGAGGCACACGGCTCAGGTGTGTAAAGTGGATGAGAGTGTCACATGACACTAGAGGGAAGGTGACATCAAGTATATTAGAGTGGGGATGAAATGAGGAACAAACATCAGATCCACAAGAGCTAAAGCTTTCAGTGTTAGATCAGCAACGTGGTGTAAAGTTTAGATAGAGATTAATGTGGGTTAATGGGTTAATGGTTTGGGTTAGTTAGGTTAGGCAAGTAGTAATTATTTTAAAATGAAACCAAAGCATGTCAGTGTAATGCCCCCCAAAACATGGCACCCCAGCATGAGTGAATGTGTGTGTGAATGTTTGTTGTATAAGGGTTTAAATGTTTAAGCTAAATGATATGAATATGTATTAGAAAAGCAGCAGCTCTGGGTATAAAGAAAACAAACTGAATGTAGTAGCAGCGTGTGCCTGGTTGTGTTGATGGATGTATGAATCCCAAACAAAGTCTCTGTGAAAAGTAACCACGTTTCTGTGTGTGTGTTCTTAGTCGTGGGCAGCCATGAAGGCTGAGGCAGAGGAGTCCAGGGCCCATGCGGCACGGTTAGCCATGGAAGCAGAGAGAGCCAAACAGGCAGAGGAGGAGGCACAGAGACAGGCCTCTCTCCTCCAGGAGGCCCTGGAGAGCCTGCGCAGAGGAGAGAACCCTCATCTAGAGGTGCACCAGCTGCAGCTGCTGCACAGGCTGCCCCTGGAGTCTGTGCTGAGCCTGCAGGCCCAGCTCTGCAGCTGCCTACATGCTGTGGAACAGGTAAACACTCGCTCTGCTTACAAACTGGTCTCCACTAAACATGTAAAACTGCTCTTATGGGCCTTTAGTTCAGAGCCCATTTCAGTGGAAGAAAACAGTAAACACCAACATTTAATCAATAGCAATGAATAATTGTCAGTAAAAACAAAATGTTCATATTCTCATGGTTGTTAATTAGAGGACAGGTTTTCCTTATGTAATCTTCTCATGTGTCATCATCAGTTACTTGGTGTTTTCACTATGAACATGAGTAGCACGGCCATGTATCATCCTGATGATCACTCTGATCATTTGCCGTGAGACTGCAGGCATTAGTAGTTCTATCAGGTCATTGGAAGTGTTTAACCTGTCTCTATGTGTGCCCCTGTGTGTTGTGTGTGTGTCAGGTGGTGTACCGTAAGCAGCGTCAGTGCTGTGTGTCCTGTGGGGAGCCGGGCTCTCAGTCTCTGCCCTGTGGACATGGACTGCAGTGTGAGAGCTGTTCCTCCTCCACAGAGTGCCCCATGTGCCCCGAACACAACCAGGAGCAGAAGCAGCAGCAGCAGCCCCCTCAGCCCCTCTCCTGACCCCCCCATACACACCCCACCCGACCACCTCCACATGATCCACACCAGCCACGCAGCTCTTTTTATAACCACCTTTTTACTCACCACACTGGGCCGTGGCTGCCAGGTCAACTGCAAAGTCCAATGTACACTTTTACATCTTAGCTTCTTTCGAATTCCCAGTGTTACTCTTGGAACAGCACAACATTTGACTGTGCATTGTTCTTAACCAGCGACACTGTTTGTATCAACTTGTCATCATTTAAACAAATCTTAATATCTATTCCACTGATATTTCAACAGTGACTCTATCTAATCTTAAAGGGCCATTGCTACAGGATAATGTCTGCTTAGGTTTAGGTCATTCATAGTGAAGGTTATGAGTCCAATATAGTTCTCTACAGACTGCATTATGGGAGCATCTTGATAAAATAACATGATGGTATCAAAATGGTTTTGTCCATAAAAACGTTCATATATATTCTCCTGAATACAGACAATAGCTGTCCATAATGTGGTCTGTGTGTAATAACAAATAACCAAATAATACAACTAATTGCACTGATTTTGTAAAGAAACAATAATGCTTGTAGAGAATGGTTTTAGCATTAATAATGAGGTGAAAATAAGAACAGAAGGTTAAAGTTATGTGTGTGAATTCATGCAGACTATATTGTTCTAATGCTACAGCCAAAGGGGGCCCTCCTACCAGACACCTGGTAGCACTTTTGTGGACTTACATGTTTAATTTCATTTTTATATTACTTAGTTTAGTCTAAATGAAAAATAATGTGTTACAATAACATATTTAAATGTAGTATTTGTTTTGTAATACAACAGACGGCCTCTGTTAATACACTCAGGTTTTCTCAAGAAGAAAGCATGTTAACACAATCAAGGCAAATGTACTCAAACTTGTGTAGTCTTTGAAATTACCTTTTTTACTTTACAATTTTCATATACATTTAAAATACACTTTGTTTTTCTGGCTCTTGTTTTCAATGAATATGTGACAGTTTAATCTGCCAAATCTTGACATTTGTAGTAATCTTTGACATTTCACTTTGTGTCAAAAGTAGGCTAATATATATTATATATATATAACTCTCCATAGTCCCGTGCTGTCATACTTATCTGTTGCACTGAATAGAGAAGCATCAGTCAGGACACAGCGGCAGATGTCAAAGTGTTTCATGATCACTGTGATGTAACTTCAAACTGTCCACCACACTTCATCATCACCAGTGTTTGCCTCTGAGTGGAGTTCCTTTGTTTTTGGTACAGACCAGTCAAATAAATGGTATATTTTTGGAGGAACACGTGTTGGTTTTCTATCAGGGTTGGTTATTTTCTTGGGACTGTTTCTCTCTTAAACGGCGCTTCTTCACAAACATCTGGGCCTCACGTTCTCCTTTCCTGGTCTCCAGCAGCTTCAGAATGTTGTCCTCTAAATATCAATAACATATGTCTGCAGTCAGTCTGTGATTGAGAACTTGGTGTACCACAAAGGTCAGTGCTGGGATCAACACTTTCCTTAAAAATAATCCACCATTATATATTTCTTACAACCTCTATTAAACATGCTGATAAAAAATGTATTTTATATATATAATTATGTATCATATAATTATAATCTAAAATACAAAATGAAATGAGTTCGGAAATCATGACCCTTTACCAAAAGTCAATCATTTTAATACAATTTCTAAAGCAAAGTAATAAAGTTTCTATAGCAGCCTTGTCACTATTTAAATTGCATCAAAATTGGAACTACTGCAGATGGACAGAACAATATGTAACTGCAATCTACTGTGACCATTTGATGGCATTAAAACACAGCAAATTAAAGGTACTGTCCAATTAGTCTTTTTCACATTACAGTCCCTGACAAAAGTCTTGTCGCTTATCCATTTTGTAGAAACAAAAGCTTATAACCTGACTTTAAATTAATCGATTGGTTTTAGAAATGTCTCATATGAAAGCTAAAACCCTCCCAAATTATGCTCAATATACTAAAATAAATTTGCTTCACTGAAGAAAGATTGATCATTTAATGAACACAGAAAGGTCAGATTTTGGCAAGACAAAAGTTTTGTCGCCTACAGAAAATTTAACAAATAATTTACTTCAAATACAAAAATATGTTGCATAACGTCAGTGAATTAAGTAGTGGTGCTGTGAGATCCATATTTAATATTTTGTATGACTTCCATGAGCTTGAAGGACGCATCCATGCGGTTCGACAATGATTCATACAATTTGTTGATGAAGTCATCAGGAATAGCAAAGAAAGCGTCTTACAGCCTCCCAGAGTTCATCAAGATTCTTTGGTTTTGCCTTCCATGCTTCCTCTTTCATTCTACCCCAGACATGCTCAATGATGTTCATGTCTGGTGACTGGGCTGGCCAGTCCTGGAGCACCTTGATCTTCTTCGCCTTGAGAAACTTTGATGTAGAGATAGAAGTATGCGATGGAGCACCATCCTGCTGCAAAATTTGACCCCTTTTATGGTTGGGAATGTAAGAGGTAGCCAATACTTCTTGATATTTTAGGCTATTGATATTGCCTTCCACCCTGCAAATGTGTCGTGAACCCCAGACCAGGTGATGTAATTCAACCGAGGATTCATATGAGAAATCCACCTTCCGCCACTTTTCCAGTGTCCATCCTTTTAGCAGGCTGTGGGCCTTGGCAAATGCCACACGGTTTTTTAATTGCCTTTTGTTTAGTGCTGGTTTCTGTGCACTGATTCGACCATGGAGGCCATTTCGAGACAGAATTCTACAAACTGTTCAGGTTGACACAGGGACTTGAGGTGACCAGGCCTGGTGGAGCTCTGCTGCAGTGGAAAAGGGGCCTTGGATTTTCAAATCAACAAACGGTCCTCCCGAGCAGCTGTCTTGCGGGTTCTGCCGGACCTGGGCTTGTCAAAAACATCTCGAGTCATTTCAGATCTTTTTCTTATTCTTTGTACTTGACGCTGAGACACATTGAAGGTGTCACCACCTCAGCAGTGGATCTGGTCTTCAGCCTCTTGATAATTAACGCTTTGGTCTCAGGGTGGATCTTAGGCATGTTGTCAGAGGTCAAGTTGCAGTTGAGGTGAAGGTCTGGTGTGCTGGGGTTCTTTTTATACACGCCCACTAATTGATTGATCAGTAACTGATCACAGGTGAGGCTGTAATCTAGGATGGGTGCATCATATGACAAGGAGACAAGACTTTTGTCTTGCCAAAATCTGACCTTTCTGTGTTCATTAAATGATCAATCTTTCTTCAGTGAAGCAAATTTATTTTAGTATATTGAGCATAATTTGGGAGGTTTTTAGCTTTCATATGAGACATTTCTAAAACCAATCGATTCATTTAAAATCAGGTTATAACCTTTTGTTTCTACAAAATTGATAAGTGACAAGACTTTTGTCAGGGACTGTATAATGACTATCACAAGAGCTGGTGAATTGAAGTTGGACTATTCAGTTTTCTAATCATCTTACCATTAGGTTTAGGGTGCATCAGCGACAGTCGTATCTGCGCAGGCTCGGCATCTGGTTGAAAATTTTCACTATCCTCGTTGTCCTCTTTTGCCCTGGGCACGTTTGGGATATTCTTAAGACCCAGGAACGCCTCTCCTTCAAAGTCATCTGTCCTTAAAGTGTCATGGTCCAGAACCGTCACCACCAAACATGCTCCTGGAGATCTGCACTGCTCCAGAGAAATCATACTGGCAAAATACAGAGGTTCAAACACTATAGGAGGAAGTGACTAATGTGATTTAAATCTACAGGCTACTTACAAGTCAAACACTTCTTCAAACAAAGGGTTAAGGTCACAGCTCTTGATCTGTGTACAGCGAGGTTCAACTTCAGGGAAAATATGGTTGGGCTCCAGGCACAGCTGAACATATGGGTCGCTGAAACCTGTCAAATACAATGTTCAGGTTGTATCTTTTTTTTTGCTTTTTGCAAAATGGTTTTAAGATTTTGATTTTCCCCCCAAAGTATATAGGAAAACAATCTTGTTTAATCAGTCTGTTTATAGATCCTTTATAGATATTAAAGGGGACACACAAAAGGTGTGTAGTAATTCTGCATTTGAGGCTTGAGTGCTCAGAATAGTTCTTTGCACTTATCTCCTATCTCCGCCCACTGCTGTTTACCACTTATTCTTAAAAAAGAAATATACTGGGACATGCACTAAGGCTTAAAATATGATGAAAAGCCATTTATCAAAAATTAAAACACCCTAAATCTGTTGCTTATTACAATGAAGAGGTAGAAACAGCAAAGAATCTGTTGTGCAGTTTTGAGCAGGAAGTGAAACAAAATAAAAATCTACATATGTGATATGAAAATTATTTTTGTAGAATAAATTGAAGTAAGTACGTCGAGGCTAGACTCACAGAAGGTCAGAGGGGCCAATGGCACAGACTGGCAGCCTCTCTTCAGTCAGTCTGTCCCACAGACTTTATAAAGAAGTGGACTAAGTGAATGTGAGTAAGTGATGTCACCACAGTGTTCAGCGATGCTAGTGGTTACTGGAGTCAGGCGCTATATTATGAATGGGCAAAATAGCAAAATAAAAACCCCAGGATCATGTAGAGCAGGTTAATATGAACATTTTAAAACCAAAATGACGAGGTTCACAGCAGCAATTACAGAGAGAGGCCAAGAGAACGTTCTATTTGTAACACGGCGGCTAGCGCATTAGCTATGTCCATTTATAATAGTCCATGGTCTGTCCCAGGGCAGCTGTGGCTACAATAGTAACTTACCACCACCGAATGTGCAGTGAATGAATAATGCTGGGAATTATGAAGCGACTTAGAGCGTTATATAAAAACGCTATATAAGAGTAATGCATTATTATTAGTCTGGCTATGTTTCCATTGTAGGGAGTATTATAACATAGGCCAAGACAACAAGGACAGAGTGTGGAGAAGGAACAGATCAGAAATGCAATTCTCTATCAGAGCTACTTCCAGTCTGGAGTAGTTTCTTCACTGTTAGCTAGTCACAGTTTTGTATGAGAATCTTCTCTATCTATTACAGGACTACTGTCTTTGACCTTCTGAACGTTTTTCATTATACTGTGTGTGATCTCACCATTGGAGTCCATGGGTAACAGATTGACAGCATTCAACACCTCCACTCTAAGCTTCTGTTCTGATCTGTTGTAGGACACGCGGAGCGTGACAGCTCCGTACTTCTCTCCACGGAAAACATTCTGTCAAAAACAACCAGCACGATTAACAACATCACATGATGTTATCAAAGTACCACAGGGGGACACGGTACCTGATCTGTTAGCTTCTTGTCAAAGAATTTCTCTATGAGCTGGAAGCTGCTCAGAGAGTTGTGTGTTAGGTGAGCTTTGAGCATCTGTGGAGAGAGCAAAACATGTTAAGTAAAGACAAAAAAACTCAAGAAAAAAGTTAAGCAAGTAAGACTAAAATGGTTTGAAAATGGATACATATATATAATATAATGCTTTATTTTAACACTACGCTGCTCTCTTATCCAATTTGTAGTAAAACAGGGCTATGGATGAGTTTGTAATGAATTTAAAGTATGTAATTTGGTGAAAAAAAAATCTCCCCAAAATATAGGTTCACTTGTTTGGCCATTGGTTTTGCAGCATTCTAAACATTGCCATAGGTCACGAAAAAAACTGTATCAGTCAATCTCTACAGGAAACTCCATTTACCAAAATTATTGTTTAAGAACAGGGAAAACTAAATAGCATTTAAAATTCTTACTTTGTACTCGACAGAATGTAAGGTGCTGAGTGGGAGCCCATTTCCCTCGGCGTGAAAGCACTGCTCCAGACACTACACATGAGACAGAGTGGGGTCAGTCTGCTGTCTCAGTGGGTTTTAGAGGTTAGGGTTAGTTTAGGGTAAGGTGAGGCCAGTCCTGGTGAGTACCTGCAGTGTGTAGGAGAGCCTCTGGCAGTACACCATCAGACCCTCCTGGTGCTGCGTCTGAGTGGCCACTTGGTACAAGATCGTCACAGAGTTGTTCCACAGTGGGGTTAGAAGACTAAAGAGCAATACAGCTGTCAACACCTCAACAGGTTCTTTTCAAATATTATTTTAAAGCCGCACTATGTCACTATTCTTGTGGGAGGTTTGGCACCTGCTTGTCTCCATGGAGAAATTATGGCATTCTTACAGTGTGGGATATCTATATTCAGTTTACTTCATTACAAAAATACCTATAAAAACATCCACACAGATCTGACTTTTAACCTGGCGACATGAGGAGGGCTGAGGGCAGCTCAGCTTTCCAGTTATGTCTGCACACAACAGTATTCACTCCAGCAATGACTGGACTGGAGGAAATCCTGAGGTTGATGGGTGAATTCTTAACTCACTGTCTACTACCACAACAGTCCTCTGTTATAACACCATACACCCACATACCTTAATGTATAAACTCTATGGGTTTACCTGTTAAAGTTTTCTTGGACCAGGTTTTCATTCATATACTGCAGTTCTTTCTCCAGGTAGCGCATCAGTGGAGCAGCCACCTTCAAACACACAGTGGTTACTATCAGTTGTCCCATTATATGTGATATATATACTGTATATGTGATAGACATGAGACACAGTGTGCACCTACATCCTCTGTGGACTTGGAGGGGAACCTTTTCCTTGTGCTCATGCTCCGGACATGGGTCTCAATGTCTGTGTTCAACTGTCCAACCATAGCACAAGATTAAAGCACAGATGGCATAAAACAGACTTAACATTAGACTGGCCCATGAGTCATACCCTCTTGCCCAGCGTGTGCAGAGCAGAGCGGATCTCTTTGTTCAGGATGTCCTGTGCCTGCTGGAGCTGTGAGTGCAGAGTGTTATGGAACTGTCTCTCTCCGATCACGTGCTGAGTGCGCTCCTTTAGCCCCACCCAGTTGAGCTGAGAGGGCAGGCGCGTCAGGACCGAGCGCAGGTACTCCAGGTCGTTCACCACCACACACAGCTGACACACAGGGAGGACAGGAGACAAAATCAACTCACAAATCTGATACTCAGATATTTAGTGATACCAAGCTAGTAATGTATCAAACTGCCCGTATATCGCTCTGAATGTTTTGCTTCTTTTGTTGTTTTTAAACAAAATTCTAGCTGCACAACCATTTTCTTTCTTATTAGCAGAAAGGGAAGTTCCTCTGGCATCATATTCCACAATATGGAATAAAACGTATCTATCTTCAGAATGTTTTGAAGTATGTTTTTAACTTTCTATTTCCTTGGAATCATGCAGGTGACATGCTACAAAGTTAAATACTGTGCTTTTAAGTGCATATGACAAGTTCAACTGCACATTTCTTTAAAACATAGTTCACACTATTATATAAATATATAAAATCCTGCCTAGTTTTCCCTAGTTTGATCATTTTGGTGAAGTTTATAATTTTACCTCCTGACTGGACACAGGCAGCAGATATGACATATGTAGAGGTAATTTCATAACTGACAGGCAAAGCAAAGGCAAAGGCAAGGCAAAACTAAGAGGCAAAGCACAACATTTACACAAGAGATATGATTTCATGACTAAAATTAATGTCATTACTTTATTTTGATAAATTAATGTTTAAATTGTCATAAAAATGTGTTCCTTCTTTGCAAATTGTGTCTGAATTTTGGATGGAAGACAAGAAAAGTCTGTGTATTGAAGGCATAGGTAGAGGGATTCTGTTTTGGCCACCAAACATAAAAGGAAAAAACGAGCAGATGTTTGTGTGAATTCTCACCATGTTGATAGCACTGCCATACTCAGAGTTTTCTGTCAGCACTCTCACGCGTTCCTTCAGGATCTTGCAGTAGTTGACCACAATCTTACACACATCCTAAAAATGCAGAGTACATATCATCCTCCTGTAGACTTTATGATCTCTCTGTTTCTTGTACCTCAGTGAGTTTGACCATGAGCATGAAGGCCTCCTCTGGGTCAGGCCAGCTCAGCTGCTCCCACAGCTGACAGATGGGCTGGACACAGGACACCAGGTCCACTGCAGACGAGCTGTGTTTGATGGGCACCGCTCCAGACTGGAGGGGCTGCAGCTATAGGACCATAAATATGACCATTAGAAAAAAACAGAGAGTGACATTTGTGGAACAAATAAATTACTCAAAGAGCTATACATTCAGTCTTGACAGTCTTGAAGTAAAAGTGTAAAGCAGTTCAAATACTACACCATATTAAAGTATTTTACATTTTTTAATGGAGAGAGCGACTGTTTTGGCATTTGCAACATTTTCTTTCTTTTCATTTCTTTATTTTTTGGTATTATTAGGTGTATATGCACAAGTACAAATCAATACTGGTCACTTAAACTTATTTTGAGGGTTGTGTACTCATTTCTACCCAGTCTATACTCAGTCTATACTCAGTTTGTAAGAGTATTGTTACTTCAAAAGTATATTATTTTGGTAAAAAACATGGTTTAAGTAAATGTAACTGAACTAATTACAGTACAAATAAATGTGAATATAGAAATCAGAATAAGGCAAATGTGATAATGACCTGGTCGACCTGCACGGCCCTCTCCACTCTGTCCTGTGTGGTGCTGAAGGCCTGGTGCAGCCAGTAGGGCAGAGCCTCCCTGAACTCCTCATGGAAGTTTGTCAGCTCCAGAACACCCCTATAACACACCAACAACACATCACATGAAATGCTGTTCAAAACATTGCATTTAAAAGCTTCTATATTTCGCACAACTGACTTACATGAGCTGTAAGCTATGTTACAATACCTTCTCAAAAACACTGGAGCTGTGTTTTGTTGCTTTCTCACAAGTTTAAGTAATCCTGGATTGTGTCTGCATCCCCAACATTATGATGCCATGAAGTGGTATTTTAAAGTTAACGGCCATTTTTTTCTTAGTTGAACTTAATTGAACCCATTTACTCCTCAATACACTAAAATCGTCTAACGTTGTTGCTTTAATTTTTGAATATTTATGTTTTACTTTTTGTATGGTTGCGATTGTCAATGGAAAGCCTCTAAATCTGCTAGTTCACCAAGGAGTGAAGCTGTTCATGTACGTTTGGATGAGGAAACAACATTATCACATACAGTGGAGGAAATAAGCATTTGATGCCTAGTTTTCTCACTGACAAAGAAATGCCATTTTAATGGTAGGTTTATTTTAACAATGAGATATAGAATATCAAAAAGAAAATATATTAATTGATTTCTGTATAAAAGACACCTGTATACAGAATTAGTCAATCCATCAGACTCCAAACTGTCCAACATGGGAAAGACCAAAGAGCCGTCAAAGGACGTCAGGGACAAGGCTGTAGACCAGAACAAGGCTGGAACGGGCTACAAAACCATAAGCAAGAAGCTCGTGT
Organism: Boleophthalmus pectinirostris; assembly: GCF_026225935.1. Lineage (NCBI taxonomy): Eukaryota > Metazoa > Chordata > Actinopteri > Gobiiformes > Gobiidae > Boleophthalmus > Boleophthalmus pectinirostris. The sequence continues at coordinate 5,254,468 of NW_026571047.1, forward strand.
TAAGGAGACAACTGTTGGTGCAATTGTTCGAAAATTTTAGAAATACAAAATTAGCATCAAATGACCTCAGTCTGGGGCTCCACACAAGATCTCACCTCGTGGGGTTTCAATGATCATGAGAACAGTGAGAAATCAGCCTAGAACTATACAGGAGGAGCTAGACAATGATCTCAAGGCAGCTGGGACTACAGTCACTAAGAAAACCATTGTTAACACATTATGCCACAATGGATTCAAATCCTGCAGCACTCGCAAGGTCGCCCTGCTTAAGATGGCACATATGCAGAAGTTTGCCAATGAACACCTGAATGATTTAGAGAGGGATTGGGAGAAGGTGCAAAATCCAACTACGAAACTTTAATGATTTAGAGATGATCTGCAAAGAAGATTGGACCAAAATTCCTGGTCATCAGCTACAAGAAAAGTATGACCTCTGTGCTGCAAACAAGGGTTTCGACATCAAGTCTTTTTTGGCTTGAGGGTTTAAATACTGTACTTATTTCACTCAATAAAATGCAAATCAGTTTAGATATTTTCTTTAAAGTTATTTTCTGGATTTCCTTTTTTGATGTTCTATCACTCAATGTTAAAATAAGCCTACCATTAAAGTGATACACTGTTTATTTCTTTGTCAGTGTGTGTGTCTACAAAATCAGCAAGGGATCAAATACAGACTTCTCCACTGTACATAAAAAATAATGCAATATAGACCGTGCACTATAGAAACTATTGTATGGCTAAGCAGGTTAATATTTGTTGTGTATGCTTCAGTGTGTGTACAGAGAAGATGGTCAAGCACATGAACATGAACATGAACATGAACATGAACAGCACGGGGGCTAGCATAGCACCACTCACCTTTTCTGTAGGAAGGCCTTGTCTTTGTGGATCTTCTGCAGGCTCAGGTACACTGGGAACAGGTTCTTGGCTAGAGGCTGCTCCATCTGACCTTCCATCACAGACATGGTCTCTCTCACCTCCTTGGCCAACTGCCACACAGAAAACAAGTGGAAGAAGAGACAAAGATGAGAAATAGGAATAGGATTAAAAACGCTCGGATGAGGTGTGTGTCAGCCTCTTCTGTGGAGTGAAACAGAATGAAATGATGACATAGCTACTACTGGTAGACAGATGCTTCATGCTGTCTGTGTGGAGACATGAAGAAGATAATGCTCATCTTTTTAAAGTGAAAATGAAGTTAGCAAAGACATAATTTACTGTGTATAATATATTTGTCTGAAATAATTTGTCCCAAACTACAGCACTTGTGTATACAAATGTACAACTAAAAGTGTGATTACAAAATACAAACTTTATTTAGATGTCAAAGCCTTTGAATTTTTCTTGGCAATCCAGAATGACCTAGTAGTTAAGTAGTTGAGTAGTGTAGTTAAGTACTGTACTGTACTGTAAATGTTATGTATCTGTACTTTATAAGTAAAGTAAATTCCATTGTTTCTCTTGAATAAAATTCAACAAAAATCTTTATCAAAATCACTACATTTGAAGCTTCATAAGACCTCAAAGTCTGCACAAAATGCTTTTACTTTAACTTTAATACTTTTACTTCACAGATTTTTTCATGTGATATTTTTACTTTTACTTGAGTATTTTTTTGCTCTGGTATCTGTTCTTTTACATTTTAAGTACATTTTTTGAGCCAGAACCAAACATGGTTGTTGAAAAAGATTTGTTTATTACAGTGACACATGTGAAAAGAAGGAGCTCACTGGTCACCATCATTTTGAAAAACCTCACCTCAGATGAACAGACTTTAGTGCTTGGCTCACTGATTCTGCAGTCTCCTGTATTAATTCTTCCTTTCTTTTTTCTTATAAGCATCCATATTTATTTTGATATATAGATAAACCATGTGCGTCCCTGACTGGCTAATATACCTGTCAGTCCCACTCATCTGAAGTCTAGGAGATTCATCAGTGACCAAACTCACTTCTTCATAAAGTATTGAAGAAATGTGTATTCTGGATCCCAGGCAACTTTTAATAGTTTGTTTTGCACAAATTTAAAGGAGCATTTTGTAACTTTTTCTGGTGGAGGGTGCATCAAATGCTTTTCTTCCTGGAGATGCTTTGTCTGAAATGTTTCACAGTATGGCATTAAACCTTTCTTTCTTCATGGACACCAAACCAGGCCAAGTTACTAGCCAAATTTGTGGAGAAGCAGCACCGCTCACAGTCAGAATGCCTGTTTCTGTAAGTATTTTTAATCAGTAAAACAACCTGTAATTGAATACATGTAAGGAAGATGTGTTTTACCTCACTGTATTGTGGAACACTCGAAGCAGAACAATGACATATCCAAAGAAACAAGAACATGATAAACCTCAACCAAAAAGTTACATAGTGAACCTTTAACACAAATGTAGGCTACATGAAAAGAACAGAAGAACATAGCTCCTCACCAGTGAATCAAACTTCCGGTAAACCACAGTGAACACGTCCACTTGTACAGCACTGCAATGATAAAAAAGGTCATATTCACAATAAACTTCAACATTTAGTGGTTTTGTGACTTCAAACGGACACACCAGCATTGAGGGTCAAACAGCCTGACCTGTTTTTACCTGGCAAAAACTCGATTGTACACATCTTTGTTGTGCTTTATGTCCTCCTGCACCTCATTGATCAGCCTGGAGAGGGCGCTCACGATCTCGGACAGTTCCTGGGAACGCACAATGCAAAGATCAGTGTTTGTCAGTTGTTCTTACAGTGAGCTAGCCTATAGCCGACCAATGATGATATTCATTTTTATGCGTGATGAAAATTCTGTTCTACCTTTTACCAAAGGAAAACATGTTTTCCAATTCTGGTAATGTTTTTACAAAGCCAATAGATTAAATAGCCTACAACATTTTTATTTAAATATTAAATTCCCTTTTTTCTGTGATAAATGAAAATGCTGTTCTACATTTAACATTTTTTCTCAATAGTGGCAATGTTTTTAAAAAGCCCAACAATGGATTACATAAGTTTTTTCAAAGATTAAATTTTTTCTGTGACAAAATTGTTGGGCATTTTTTTGAAGAAGGGGGTGGGTTTTCGAATGTGATTGGGCGGAAATCACTAAGCCCAGTCTGGCAACACTGGCAAAGATTAACAAAAAGACAGCAGCTGCAGATAAGATGTGGTTAACTTTACACGCTCAGAAAATTCTTTTGGACATAGTAATGATATTGCAACATATCTGGACAATAAGTAAAACTAATTCAGCCGTGAACAGTGTATAGTAAACTCCTCTGCTATCAACAGAAGGTGTAACTGTAAAGAGGGCTAAAAACAATAGCTGCTAGCGTCAATAGCATTTAGAGCTCTGAAGGAGAAGTTTTGACAAGGAAACTATAAAAAAAAATATATTACACAAACTTGACTCTTGTGAAATTTAAGCTGTTATAGTGTGGTTACGTCCTCAAAAACATACCTGGTTATGTTGTGTTTTGTTTCATTCACACAAGATTGAGTAATCCTTTATTATTAGTCTGTTAATATGGGCCCATATTACAGGATTCTTACCTTGGTCATTGGCTGGTGTAGACCCTTTTTAACCAAGAACCAGTCCTCTGTTCCACTCTGGTGGAAAAGAAAATAAATTGCTGGTTAATAAGCATTAAATGTAACATGTAAAAAAATATGTTATTACTGTGGTTACTGACCTGAACAGCATCAATCACTTCCTCTTGTAGCTCAAACTGTGCCGGGTTTAGCTTCTGGAATGCCTGAGTCTTACAGATTTGCACCAAGATTCTGAAAAATAAATAAAATAGTTGAAACAAATGAGGGGAAAAAATATATAGTTTCTCCATACATATAGAATAATCCTGTGTCTGAATATAATGGGTAGTCATTGATAGTAAAAGATTTTTTTTTGTAGTTTTCCTAGCAGTCTCCCATCACAGTAGTGACCAGGTCCAATCCTGTTTAGAGTTCAGGCACCCCCAGTGTCCATGTTTGAAAAAGTATTGGTAGGTTTCAAATGATATCACAACACTCACACACTCACACTTTTATACAAATGGGAGGCAGAAAAATAAAATGTTGTTAAAATATATATTTTGTTTAAATATAACAAGTTCTTGGTTGTATTCACCAGCTGAAATGATCAGGTTCATCATTTATATAGATTATTGTAAAATACAATGTAATGAACTGGGAAATCTGTGTCCTGTCCCCCATGTGATGGAGATGAGAAAATGACATAATGACACCACATTCTAGCCTCTGAAAACCACTAATATAAAATATTGGCAAAAAATGTGTGAAAGCAAAGTCAGTTAATTGTTTTTGGTATATGATGTCACATATGCCTACACCTTTATGACTCTAAACCCACACAATCCATTTACACTCATAGATGCTGTGGGTGCTGGGGGGCTACACCACCAACGCACCATGCGCCCAGGTCTCATAGTGATTCATTTTGCTCTGTGCATGCATACAATCAGACGTACTCTCACTCTGTCTCACTCCTCTCTTTCTCTCTCCCTCATTGCAGGCCTGTAAGTCATTTCAATCTTTAGTGCAACTAGTGGGAGAACAGAAAAGGTGTTGCCCACCCTCCAGGGTGCAATGATTAATGTAACAATACAGACAACTTCACACAGAGTAAACCAAAAGGTGAAAAAACAAACATCTCTTATTGACCCTCCCCATTGTATGTGACTGTGTGTACCTGAGCAGTGTGTGCAGTTTGGGGGTGGAGCTGGGTGTAGGGTGAAAGATGTCTCTGTACTTGGACACCAGACACAGGCCGTACTGGAGGAAGCCATGGAGGGAGTCCCCCAGCTCCTGTTTCTGAATGACACATAGACACATATAATACAGCCTTAAATCACAGGAGTGTAGAATTACAGACTGTTTGACAGGGTGTAGATAGGATGAATGAATATTACTCTTAATTTGGGTAATGTTAACAGTGCATGAAATGACATGCCAATGACAAGATAAACATTCTCACTCGAATAGTGAAATTTTGTAGCCAGGCTGATGACACCTAGTGCCTCCGCTAAATTTCATTTCTCTTCAGCAACTAGATCAGGAATCAAAATACAATAGACAGTTCGCAAAAACCCTGGAAGTGCAAGTCAGGGCACCAGCCAATCAGCGAAGGGCCATATATTCAGTTTGTCGACGACTCCCGAGATCGAGGATTTAAAGCCGGAATAAAGAGAATGTTTGGTGAATTTTATCAAGGGGAAAGACGTTATTACCCATCTTTTTAGGAGATTTGGGAAAAGCTTAATATGCCAGTTAGCCCCATTAGCAGCACATCATCTGGATGATTTCAGTCCTGAAATTGCTAATCGGTATTGATCAAAAGGTAAAAGGAGCTGTTTATTTGAAAACTACCATTTCCTGACATCACAAGGTGGAACAGAGCATTTTGAGCTGGAGACAGACTACTAATAAAGGATTACTCAAACATGTGTAAATGAAATAAAACACAACTCCAAGTCTGGTTTTGAGGAGGTAACAGCATTCTTCTGTGGCCTAAAGCTCACAAGAGTCAATTTTGTGTAATATAGGACCTTTAAATGTTCTCATTTGTCAGTAATTCTCTATAAGAGCTACATAAAGATAAAGAGTGTTGTTTAGCAGCAGACCTGTTGGTAGGGCAGCTCCTGCTGGTGCCAGTGGTACTCGATGCTGGTGAGCTGCTGCAATAGAACAGAGGAGTCCACCTCTAAACTCTGGTACAGTTTACTGTAGGCCACCCACTTCCTGTCACACACACACACACGTCCACTGTCACTAGTAACATTGAACATTGTGTCTGTAGAGAAATGATTTAACATATCATTCAACCAGTGCTGGGACAAACTGAGACCTTTCTTCAGATTTAGATTTTTGGATAAATTTTGGATGACTGGATGATGAGTACCTAGCTCATCTAACATGTTTAATTAGACTGACTTTTGATTGGGGATAAAGAGGAGTACAGGGAGCACTAGGGGTACACAAGAGCACTTGCCAGGAGTCACTTGGAAAGTAAAAGCACCACTGTTTAGTCAAAATAAATATGCAAACAAAGTTTTTACATGAAAAAACTTTGTTTAGTCTAAATACATTTGCAAACAGAGTTTTTACATGAACAGGTTTGGCCCTTGGCTCAGCTAATAGTATTCTATTTGGCCCATCAATTTAGGCAGCCCTGATCAACACACTGTACAATATATCAAAAGATATATTTTTTTTAATTATTTTGAGAATTTTATTGCCAGATCTGTATTTTTGTGTCATACATGTTTCAGTTGCCTTCCTCAGATTCATCGTGTGACACGTCTGAGGAAGTGCAGCCAAAACATGTCAAGGTATGACACAAATACAGGTCTATAAGTCAGAAAGAGTCTTCTTGTATTTATTAAAACATGAAGACCTAATGGAAGTAATCATATTATGTATTTGTATTTTTAACATAACTATCAAAAATTGTTAAAAGATCTGCTAGAATTAGAAAGAACAGAAACCTGCAGTGTAATCATCATTCATCATTTAAACTTTTGTGTTTAACTTTACATTCCATTGCTATTTTTTTGTGCCATTAAGACATTTACAGGGGAGGCGGTTCCTCATTTGGTAAACTGCTTGTCCTCTGATCTGAAGGTTACCAGTTCGAATCCCACTCAACATAAACATCACTGGGCAAGTGGTCATATCCACTCATCCATAGGTTGGCAGTGTGATTCCAGTTCTCACAGATAATGATGTGCCCTTGAGCAAAATACTTATCCCTCCTTGCCTCTAGTGTCTGTTTATACTATGGTGGACGATGGTGGAAAAGTGCTTCATAAAAATGTGATATGTGATGTAATGTAATGTAATGTGATAAATGCTAATCATTCCTGTCTAGTGCAATCATTGCCCACCTCAACTCATCACACATCCCAACAACACCTAATCCTGCTTTATTGCATAATTCTTCCTTTGCGAGCACCAGCAGTAGTATGTGTCTTACGCCAAATCTTGCAGAAAAGGTGACAGGTCATTCTGCGTGGCATACTGCTCCAGAAGAACCTGGGCCTCTCCGCACAGCTCTCCTTTCCACGGAGCAGAACTCTGATGGAGGCAAGAGACAATCACTATTCAAATATTTCATTCTCTCACAACCAACTCCAAACTTGCTAGCAGCAGTTAGTATGTAGAGTACCTGCTGCTTGGAGATGTAGGCCTGGACAAACTGCTGCAGTATCCCACAATAGTTAATGTAAGCGCTGCGCCCGGCACTCAGAGTCCCGTCTCTCTGCCACACAAAATAGGATGTGAAGGTGGATTCACACAAGTGCTAAATCCTCTTTTTGTTCTCATTACTGCCTATGATTTTAAAAACAAAAGTTAGGCTACATTTATAATTTGAAGATGTGAGCCAGGCCTCTACTCTGACAGTGTTTAACAGTCCTATATTATGCAAAATTGACTACTGTGAGCATTAAAGGTGCACAGTGTAACTTTTCTGGTGGTTGTCTTAGGAGATGTTGCTGCTTTGCTTGAATGTTTCACAGAAGGGCTTTAAACTGATCTAGCAAATCTGGCGATGTCACTATCTGTGGACAAGTGAACCAACTTACAGTAATAATACAAGTTTTTACTCTTTTTTTTTGGCAATAACAAGACCAGTAATCAAATAAATGCAAGATTTGTAAGTTTAATGTTGAAATGTGAAACATTCCAATCAACGCACACTCTCAGAAAAGTTACACAGTGTCCCTTCAAGCCATTATAATCTTCCTACCTCATCAAAAACATTGTTTGAGTTGTGTTTTGTTTCATTTACACATGTTTATTATTAGTCTGTCTACATCTCCAATACACTCAAAATGCTCTGTTCCACCTTGTGATGTCATGTAGTGGTAGTTTTCAAGTTAACAGCTCCTTTTACCTTTAATTCATTAGAGATTGGCAATTCCAGGGCTGAAATCATCCAAATGGTTTCATTGAAGGTGTACAGAGTTTAAAAACACAGTGGAGCACTTCCTGTATTACCACGTGACATCACAAGGTGAAACAGAGTGTTCTATGTTTGAGAAAAGAACTCCACATAAATATGCAGGGTTTGTGTGTTAAATGTGTGTGACTGAAACAAAACACAACTCCAGGTCTGCTTTTGATCAGTAAAGAGCGTAATATGAACCCTTTAAATCTATGCTCAAAACAGTTCTGTTTAGATGTGCATATGAAATCAATTTTATTCTGCACTTATTCTCTTTTAAAGGTTTAAATTTTACATTTTACATTGATTTCCTTTGTCTGTAGTGTGGCTTTAATGTAGTTCCCATTCTATAAAACACTTTGAATTTCTCTGTGTATAAATTGTGCTATACAAATAAACTTACCTTACTTTACCTTGCTTTGCCTATTCTTCTCACAGTGAATAATGGTGCATTCACATTTGCACATTCGCCACATTAAAACTGGGACTAAACTGGGACTAAACATGAAACTAACCCTGACCTGGACTAAATTCTGATTAGAACAGGATTAACCCAAGTCCACATCAGGACGTAAAGGAGCTTCATTTAGGACAAAATAACAAGTGACAAAAGCTTTATGTTGACAATAAGAAATTACTTGAACAACCGCTTCTTCAGGTATGATTTAGCTTGTCTCATTTGTGTTTGTCCTTTGAAAATACCTGATTTATTGCATCATTGAATGTTTTGTCCTTCAAATGACCTCAAATTAAAATTCAAATGTTATATCTAGTTTTACAGTTTCTTTAACTAATTTCTAAGACCACTATTTTGCACTTTATTACATTACCATTAAACATTATTTTAAAGTAACAGTAGTCTTACTCTTAATACTTTTTCACTTCTAAAGGCCCCATATTACAATATTTTCTGATGTATGTTATATTGTTGTTTCTTCATCACAAACAGACCAGGAGTTGTGTTTTGTTTCATCCACACATGTTTAATACACAAACCCTGCAAACTTAGGATGAGTTCTTCTCTCAAACAGAAAACACTCTGTCCCACCTTGTGATGTCATGTGGCAATACGTGAAGTGCTCCACTGTGTTTTTAAATTCCATACACCATCACTAGAAACACTTGGATAAGGACTGATAATGAGCCCTGGAATTGCCAGTCTCTACTGAACAAAGGTAAAAGATAGCTGTCAACTTTGAAACTACCACTTCATGACATCACAAGGTGCATCAGCACACTCTGAGCTTTGGAGCACAGACTAATAATAAAGGGTTTCTCAAACATGTGTGAATGAAACAAAACACAATTCCAGGTGTTTTCTGATGAGGTAACAATATTTTAACCAGGCTTAAAGCTCACAAGAGTCAATTTTGCAAAATATAGGACCTTCAAGTAATTTCTTGCACCATTACATTGTACCTGAGTAATTTTGAAGACAATTTTTACAGTTTCAGCTTCCCCTACTACCCCACTTCAGCCTTCTTTCTTACTGATTTGTGGATGAACTTCAGATTGAGGTGGCACTGTCCACGATCAGGGTATGTCTCAGTTCTGGGCTCCAAGTTGTACCAGCAGTCTTCTGTACAATGGAGATCCTACAAACACACAAAATATATTTGTTAGAGGAGGATTCTTGCTAAGGCTGGAGTAAGCTTAGAGATATGAAATGCTACCTGTAGCTTCAGACTAATTCTTCCCAAAAAGTCATCAGTTCCTTTCTCCTTTTTGGCATCCTTGATCATCCTTGAAGTAAATAAATCAGATATATATTAAGTGTTTTTTCTGTATTGAGTATCAAGTCTATTCTATATATTTGATTTATATATACAAAACTGGGGCTGTATTACCTTCTTAAGCTGTCAAGGGTTTTAATCTCTTCCAATTTTTGACTGAGTGACACCTCTTCGTCCTTATCCCTGGAATAGCATTTGAACACACTTAACAATTTTGACTAAACAAAAACAATTCATCCCAATTTATGCATATCTCCTGTTTTTAACTCCTTACCACATTTCTAGGTGGAAATTTGCACCGGCCATGTCAGCAAATTCCCTGAAATGAACAATAAAAAATACAGCTCATTTCATTAGAACAGTCTACATGTAACTTACAGGCCATTCAAAGTACTGGCAGCATAAGTACTAAGTAACTTCTTCTATTACTGCAACAACAACTGCTGTCTTTCATATCATACTTCCACTTCTACTACTACAGCTTCTAATATTGTCACTGCTAGTACTGCTCCTGTTATGCTATGTACAAACTGCTACTGCTATTACTATTTTTATAGATTTTTACTACAACTGCTTTAACTACTACTACTAGTATTAATATTACTTTTAATAGACTACTAGACTACTTCTCTGCACTGTTATTGTGCATACTACTACTACTACAACTACAAATGTTACTACAACTGCATAACTACTACCATATACTCTAACTACTACATTTAAAGATGGTGATGCGACTACTTCTCCAGCTACTACTACAATCTATTGCTTATCCTCCATTTACCGCTAATGCTGTTACTGTTAATGCTGTTACTGTTAAAACTTTTACTACTACTACTATTACTGTAGCTATTACTTCTCCATAAACTACTACTGCTACAACTACAGCAGCTATTAATATTCTCAGTACTACCACTCCTACTACTACTGCTGTTACTTCCACTATTTTTACTACAGCTTCTTTGCGACTATACTATATTTATACTATATTTAATGATGATAATATTACTACATCTACTGCCAATCCTCCCATCACTAACTATTGCAAATAATAACTGTTTTTACTACTACTTCTACTAGTACTACTTCTACTACTACTACTTCTCTGCAGAAACTACTACTGTGTATATTAGTAAACTACTGATACAATTACAGCTGCTGTTAACATTCTCACTCTCTACTCCCACTCCTACTACTACTGCTGTTACTGCCACTACTTTTACTACAATTTCATTGCTACTATACTATAACTAACTGTACAAGATGAGATTGCTTGTACTTCTCTGCTGCTGCTACTACTACTACTACTACTACTACTACTACATTTACTGCCAATCCTCACATCACTAACATACTAACTATATAATTATTATTCCTACTACTACTACTACTTCTGTTCTGGTAGATCTCACATGATGAAGGTCTGGTTCCAGATGGGGTTGAGGGTTTGCTTCTTGATGTCAGTCTGGTAGATACCGTCCAGATTTGCATTCTTCACCACAGATTTGCAGGGTTTGGACTTGGCCTGAGTACTGCGTCTCTGCTCCTCGTCCACCATGACGGTCAGCAGACAGTACGGGTCACTGAAACCTGGGTGGATTTTTCACAGTAATAGTTCAAATGTAAGTTATTTTTCACGCTACAAAAAAAAGTAAACTATTTATCACATTAAAGATCCTGTATAACGCAAAATTGACTTGTGTCTTGACTTTAATGCATACTATAATGTTGTTACCTCAACAAAAACATACCTGGAGTTGTGTTTTGTTTCATTCACACATGTTTGAGTAATCATTTATGTTAACCTCCTCTGTCTACATCTCCAAAGCTTAAAATGTGCTGTTCCACCTTGTGATGTCATGAAGCAGTAGTTTTATAGCTACCTTTTACAATTTTTTTCAGTAGAAATTGGCAATTCCAGAGCTGAAATTATCCAAATGATTCTAGTGAAGGTGCATGGAGTTTTAAAATACAAGCACTCCCTGTATTACCACATGACATCACAGGGTAGAACTAAGTGTTTTCTGTCTTAGAGAACTTAGCCTAAATATGCCTTAGCCTAAACTACTTTATAACATTGATTAGAAAATAACGTAAAATGAGCCCTTTACTACATTCTTTACGCTCAACTTGTCCCCACTCACTCCTCTTATAGGTCAGTCCTCTGAGTGACAGGTGGATTTAACCAATCACAGTGAACTCTCAACTCTTAGAAGCGAGTTTTAGAATCCTAATAATAATAATGCATTGGATTTATATAGAGGCTTTCAAGACACCTAAAACACTTTGCATTATTCATGACTGACAAAAGCGAGGCTGGTAACCTGCGCCATCACTCCTCTAACCTCAACCAACATCCACTCACACACCAGTACTAGCTAATGTCTTGCCTAAGGACACAACAGATTACATTAGAGCCACTATTGTCCCATTGTGTCTAGGAAAAACCTTTGATATATGTTTTTACCATGGTCTCACAAATCTCTACTGAAGTTTATTTCCTTGATGCTTTGCCCTTTATAATGGTTTATAATGGGGTGGGCCATATCGATTTGATCATGGTTGATGTACAGTAGTTAGTATGTTTAAATATGCCTTTAAGAGGTAATTGCAGCTCTTGAGATATTGTATTTCACTTTGATTGGTTAAATGTGCCTGTCAGTCACTCAAAACATAATAGTGAAGGATATAATGCTAAATGTATAATGCTAAATTAAACAAAAAAGTACTGAATCACAATGTGACAGCTATAACTAAGAAAGGACTTACCACTGACATCTTTACCCAGAATTCCTTTGGCTTCTTTAATAGTAGCCATCAGGCAGTAAACTGGAGACTGTGGAAATTCATATTCAAGAAACTAGATGAAGTCATACATCAACAAAAGCTGTCACCAATACAAACGCTGCTGGCTCTGTCACCTCAGTGTCCTGAACCTTCTGCAGGAGGCTGCTGTGCTCAGCATCTGTCATAGTGAAAGCCTGTGGAGGAGGGGTACATGAGCTGTGAGTGTACCCGTCAGAAGGGTGCCCTGTGGGGGAACTGTGAGGCGCGCTTTGCTCACCTCCTGGATATATTGCTGCAGCTGAGCCTGGGAGTACACCTCAGGACTGGACGCCTTCCCCAGTTGGTGAGCTATGGTGTACAGGAGCTCTTTGTACAGGGGCTTCAGCTGCAAAACAACTACAGAGTTTTATTAAAGGTGCACTATTATACTTTTCTGGTGAGGGGTCTATGAAATAAAGGGGCTCATTGGTCACTCATTATTTACAAACAAAGTTATATTACCACCTCAGATGAGCAGAGTTTAGGTTTAACTAATTGATTCTACAGAAATTTACGATGTTTTTGCCATATTTATTTTGTTATGGGCAGAGGATGCATGTCCCTGATTGCCTAATCCTACTGGTAGGCTCCCATCAGCTCAAATTTAAACCATGAGCAGTTTAAAAAGTATTGATGTCAGATGAATCTGCACCTCAAACTCTTTGTGCCTCCGGGCTTTCTCCTCTGGGTTCTCATCTTCTTTGATGTCCTACAAGACAAGTGAACGTGTTTACAATGTGGAAGCAGTCACAGGATTCAGATACACTGAACACATGTTAAGAGCAACTCACTCTTCTGTCCCGCTTCCTGGTCAAACCTAATTTGCGTACATGACCGGGGGAAGACTGGAAATACGAAAAAAGACATTTATATAATCGTCAATCATGAGTCTATAAAAAATGACAAAATATCAATATGTAAAATCTAATCAATGTATATGTCTGTATTGTAAAACTGTATTAAGTAACTATGTTGAATAATTATACAATTATTATTAGGATTTTCTTTAATTACTGATTGAAAACTAAAGTTAATATAGTCACAAAATCACAAGGACAAAAATGATAAGCTAATGACCAGAAGTTAAAATAAATAAGTGAAATAAATATTTTTTTTTAAATAAATGAAATAAATAAATAAGAAAAATAAATAAAAAAGAAATAAATAAGTGTTGCTTAAGGCTACATAGTAGAACATTCCAGGTAAAGCAATGACATCTCCATGGAGACACAGATGTGGCAAGCATTCAAGTAATTTCTAACAAAGAAATACTTTCTTTAATGTTATGTATCTGTGGTCTCATCAGTGTTGTGCAAGTTCACACTTTTCACGAACTAGTTCAAAGTTTAGTTCACACATGTTCAAAGTGAACAGTTCACGTTCATAGTTCACAATTTTAATTTAGAACTAGCTCAAAGTTCAGTTCATTATATTTTTAGGTGAGAAATGTAAATGAAAGGCTGCACTTATTTTAAGTTTACAACAACTTTACAAGATATTAACCATAAGCACTATAGAGCCACATTAGCCCGTTTGAGATTATAATGTGTTTAATTCATCTTTGCCACATTTGTTTACGTTTTATAGAAACTAAACTTAAAACCGCATGGCTAATTTGCATAAATTGTAAACACTGGAAAAAAGCAGCTTTTTCCTTGTGCCCTAATGCATCAGCTTCTGTTGGACTAAAGGACAAGACTATATGTGTTCTTTCTGTGACAGAGGGATGTCACTGCAACTTTTGGGCGTGTAATTTGAAGAATGCATGGAAAGTGAATGAGGGCGGCTTCACTGCAGGCACGAGATGCGCTAGGAGCAGCGCGTCCTGCACGCGTAGATTTCAGAAAACAGGATCCATCCATCCTTTTTTTTTTTTTTTGACGCTCTTCGTGAACATAGGCATGTATCCCCGTCAAAATACGTAGAGACCATGGATCTATTGTAGTATTTGTGCGTTTACCAATTTGAACAAATTCACATTCAAGTTCTTGATTTACAAATGTGTTACGTTCAGTTCAGAGTTCACTGAAAAATGAACGTGTTCAATGAATGCGTTCTTTTGAACTCGTTCATGCACAACACTGGGTCTCACACTAGTTGAGATGCAGATCAAGATCATTCTAAAACTATTCAGGAAATGTCCAATTTTGAATGGTTTCATATTGTTTCATATTACTATGTTTTCTAATTTATGTTATAATGCTGTTTCCTCATCACAAACATAACTCAAGTTGCGTTTTGTTTCATTAATACCTAAAACACACAAACCCTGCATTCTGTTCCACCTTATGATGATGGTGCAAGAAGTGCCCCACCATACACTTCAGTAGAATCATTTCAATAATTCAAGCCCTGGAATTTCCAATCTCTACTTAACTATAGGCTAAAAGTAGATGTTAACTTGAAAAATAATGCTTCATGACATCACAAGGCAGAACAGAGCATTTCAAGCTTTGGAGACATGGACAGAAACTAATAATAATAAAGAGTTACTCAAACATGTGTGAATGAAACAAAACACAACCCCAGGTCTGTGTTTGAGGAGGTAATAGAGACAATTTTGTGTAATATAGGACCTTTAAACTATGCACTATGTAACTTTTCTAGTGTCTGCCACCAGCTTGTCACCTTGGAAATCAATAGCCCACCCGCAGTAAGAAGCTATCCAACTATTTTTGAACAAAATCCAGGCAAAGCGACACGTCCATGGGAAAAATGAGGAACAGGACCCACCAACGTAAAAGTTAGATACAACACCTAGTTTGAGTGCTTTTTCGTATAGAATAGTATCTGTCTATTTATACTTTTGGCAACCCTAATGTGTGGTCACAACGAAATAAGAAAATACAAGTGATTAAAATAAACACACAGCACATGCAACATTCAGTGGTTAAAATATGCAGTTAGTTTCTATATCGTACCTGTCTATGTCGTCCAGCATTAGGGCCCTATTAAAATGAAAGCACAGTTATAAATATAAGAACCTTGCAGAGGTGGGTAGAGTAGCCAGAAACTATACTCAAGTAAAACTAGCACTAAAAAAGTACAAATCAGTGGTCTATGGAATTACCCAAGTAAGAGTAATTTAAAGAGTAACTGTCTGGACTAGGGATGCACAGATCCGATACTGGTATTGTATATCGGTGGTGATACTGAGAACAAATGCTGATTTGGATATCAGTTTACAAATATGGCTTCTGCTGATATCCTGATTGGGCAAATAAATTGATGTAATAAGACTATTTATTGGTCACAAATGTTTTAATAACACAAAGTTATTCTGTAGTGGTTTGAGAGATAAATACGATATCAACTGATACAAGTGCAGAGACTGAAAACAGCATTTATTTCCTTAAAACAAAAAGAAAAAAAAGACAGAAGTGATCCAAATCTTCTTTTCTTTTTTGTTTTTGGAAATAAATGCTCTCTCTGCACTTGTATCGGTAGACATTGGATTAGCGATAGTACTGGAATTGTTTACGGAAGAAACTCAAATGTTCAAATCATTTCATATTGTCAAAATAAAGCTTTTATCACTTGTACACTTACTCACAGTGGGAAGAGGAACCAAAACATTTACTAAAGCAAAAGTACTGTTAGAAAAGTACTTTGGAAAGTACCATTTCTTTAAAAAGTTACTCAAGTAACTGAACAACCCATCTCTGAAACCTCCTTTACATGGCTGAACCACAATAGCACAACTATTTATGATCCAACACATTTTTCCTTGTCATTCGATGTGTTTTAAGCCTTAACATTGTACATATCACATCATTTTGCTGGCTTATTAGAACTTAACACATAACTTATTAAAGCATATTAAAGAAACAACGTGTAACTTTCTGGAGATGTCATCTGCATGATTCCCTGGAAACAGTAAAACCCTATTTCAGAATTTTTTTCATTATGACAGATATGTTTTATGCTACACTGTGGAATATTATAGCTAATGAAACATTTCCATGGAAACATACAGGTGGAGGGGTCAGGTTTGTGGAGATGCAAGCCCACTCACAGTAAGGGTGCTGTTTTTCTATGTTTGCAGCCCAGTAAAACAAAACTGAAAATGGAAAAACATGATATTATTTGAGTCTATTTTTTGGCCTAAACAGTTACGTGGTTTGGCTTTAAGTATTACTGATACTGTTGATCACTGATAAGGCACACATCTTAGCAACTTCCTCTATTGCTGATAATGAAACATTTCTCACATTACTCCATCTCAAGTGGATAATAAATAAATAAAGTAAAATAAAATAAAAATAATGCAAAAACACAGGAAGCACTGTTCCCATATAGTAAAATTCTATTGAAATCCTCTCCATTGAAAACAGACTTACCAGAGACTCACAATATAAGCTCAGTCATACACCACATGCTACATCCAAAATAATTATGACTCAATGTCATGGCAACTAAAATAGTCTTTTTGAACATTGTCGGCCTATTTCCTCTACACATCTGTTGGGCAATTCTTAACATTTAAAAGCTTCCTTGTTTAAACAGAATTTCTAATGAATACTAGTAAGCTGGAAGCAGAGATGGGTATTCATTACGTGAGAACAATTGTACTCAAGTAATTTTATTTCAGACATTCAAGACAATACTCGAGACTAAAAAGTATTTGGGAAAACTACTACCTAAGTAACTTAAACTGATTTGATTTTAATATAATAGACTTACACAAAATCTAGTATTTTCAAAGGATAGGCACAAAAATTAGAAATACTAAATCATATCTGAAGGAGTGATGAAAGAAACACAAATGTTCAAACCATTTTATATTGTTCCTTCTATAAAAAATATTCCTCAAGTAAGAATAGAAGTATGCTGCTAGAAGAGTAAAATTTCTTTAAAAAGTTACTAAAGTACTGAGTAAATGTATGTAGTACTGTCTTGAAGTACAATATGCAGTTACAAAGAACAGTTTTGAATGTGGTTTGTAGATACCTGTTGTGGGGCTTGGAGTCTGGTGCGTCCCGGGTTTGGCGATGCTGCCATGAGAGCTTCCAGTGTGCAGTACACAGGGAAGCAGAGTGCAGTGTTTGAGTGTGACAGCAGCAGTACAAGCCGGAAGTGCTCATTTCCTGTACAAGGTGCCACCTCCAGCAACAGCAACTTCGAACTATTCTCGGTGCATCTGTACGTCCCATCACCCATTCTGGCTTCACTGTAAAATATAGCATCCATAATAAGTTAGGTTAACTCAAGATTACAAATGCACAGGTGAAGATGACAAGTTATAATGATACTGACTTAAAGTAGCAACATGATAACATAGGAAGTTTGACCAAATTGGCCAAGTTCCTTTCTAAATTGGGTAATAATGTAATATGTAAGATATATAAAATCTTAAGTTCACTTAAATCAATATTACAAATTGTTTTAAATAAAACTGCAGCCATAGTTATGCTAGCATTTACTGTTTGCATTATATTGAATTTAAAATAAAGAATGTATTATAATCAATGTTCAGTCAAAGGACTCTGTTGTGTAATATTGGCAACACAAGATTATGGGTAAATGAAGATTACAATGATACTGACTTAAAATGGCAACATGATAACGTAGGAAGTTAGATAAAACGGGATGATTTCATAGATGTTGCTAATTTGAGTTTAGGCTCAATATTTAAAATGGCTGTAGTTATATTAGCATTTACAAGTGAAATATTCAGTCAGTTACTTTCACTATTATACAGATTACTTTCAGAAGGTTGCATCACCTACTATAGACGAATTAAGAATTCAGGCTACACTATTTGTCACCACTTGAGGATAGTCAAAAATTTTTAGGTTAGTATTTATTTAGTCTCTATTGAATTACAAATTGGTTTTGATTTTAGGGCCTCAGAGGAAATCATAATGACTACATAATAAAATATTTAATAGTTACTTTTAAAACATAATGTCTTAATAATCATAATAATAATGTCACTAGAGCTAGGTTAGAAATCCTAATGCAAATGTGTAGTAGTATAATCAGCTTGTGTAAGAGTCAACAATGGCCACCTGTGTTTGCTGTAATGTATTTGTATTTACACTGTGTACCTATGATTATGAGCCCTGCCTTCAAATACATCCATAAAAAGGTATATTTACTTTGTATAAAGCACAGTACATACACTATACCTGGTAGTTTATGTTGGGCTAAAATACTTGTCTATAAAAGAATTTTTCAAGATAAATTATTTATTATAATAGATTATCTTGAGCCAAAAGTGGTGCAGTAGGTTCAGTGTTTTCCCACCAACCAGAGGGTAGACGTGACAGTGTCTGTATATAGAAGTGGACTAACAGAGTGTGACGTCACCCATAGCGTTCGGCTCCAGTCAAATGAAGTTCACTGATGCTAGCAGTTATGGGGCAAATTTGGAGCCGAGTTCCATATTAGGAATAGGAACTGATTAACAGAGAAAATAGCAAAATAGAAAAACAGGCTCACACAGATCAGGTTAATACAAACGTTTTAAAACCAAAATGAGGAGAATGACAGCAGCAGTTACGGAGAGAGGGGCGATGATTTTTCAATACAAAGTTAACTAGAGCCGGCAGAGTCGATGGAGCCGGAAGCGAGCCCATGCTCACTTTCTTTTTGGAACGCGGTGGTTAAAGTACAGCGCTAAAGTCACATATGGGTACTGAGCAGAACCCCAAAACTGCAGTAGTAGCAGCAGTAGTAGTAGTAGTACTGTGTGTGACTTCAAAATATCCAGAAGTGGTGAACCTGTGTGAAATGATAAAAACAGATGTTAGTATACTAGTAATTAAAACAGGAAACTGTGCTGTGCCTCTGTGGTCACATGTGGAGATATAGGTCTGCTGTTTTCGGGCAGGGCAAACAAATATGTGGAACAAGGACTGCCAAACAAAACACGATATTTGCATCACTTTGCATCATTCCCATATGGCTGTAACGTCACGTCGGTCAATATTACAACGAGGCTTATCAAATAAATAAAAATAAAAATAAAAAATACAAAATGTCAGAATAATAACATGGCAAGCCTAATTTGGCCATTTAAATAACTGTAATATAACAGTAACATACAGAAAACAAGTATTAAAACTGTATGCATTGGTATTTGGGACTACATTCTGACGACCCCTTACTTTCTGCGGAAGGGTGAAATTCAAGACGAAATTTACGGGCATTTAGAGTTATAATTTGACAGTAAAATTGCATTGTATCTGAACTAAAAGTCGTATCAACATGATGCACATTATTTCTAATTATCCCCTGTACAGTGCTGGTTAAGAAGGATTATTTTACCGAAAATATCCATCTGTCCCATTTCACGTAAGAAGTCTCCGCGAGTGATGATTTGTCGAGAGCGTCATTACGTAACATTGGAGGCGTGTGCGTGATACGGAAGAGCAGGTGCATTTCATTCACAGCGTAAACATTACAAGCATCGCATCGCTGCCCAATCTGTCACAGGCTGCGTTCGTGCTGATCGTACCTTTTCCAGCTGCGGAGAATTGTCAGATCATCTGCATTTGGACTGGTTTTAAGGCGGTGAAGGGCTGTCGACATGACTTTAAACCAGAACCACTCGGAATCTGGTGGTGTAATCATCAACAATAGCGAAAGGTACCGTTAGCTTGCTTCACTACTAGTAACGTTAGCCATGTTTGAGGGTGTTTAAACTACGACATTCAAGAAACAAACACAGATTAAACAGAATAATAGTAGCCATCATTGTACCGTATACAGACTATTTCATCTATTTAACCGGTTGGTTGGTTAGTTAGTTATTGCTGATAGACATTTAATATTGCTTTGATTATTTGTAGAATGGATTTATTTATTTATTTATTTATTTATTTATTTATTTGATTGGGACAGAGCATGTTAATGAACAAACATGACAACATGAATGTAAACACACCGGATTGTAGCCTAAGGCTAATTTCCATCCGTTGTCCCAAGGGCTGGGGTCACAGGGGGCCAGATTGCCTTATTGCCTTGAGCCTAGTTTGCCTATTTTGTAGCATTTTAAATGAAGATACCTAAAAAGATGTGAACAAAAGTTAAATCTAAAGTCTCTCCTTTCCATATTACATAAAGTTAGTTATTGTTACATTATATTTACAGAACTACAGTCGAATTTCTTTCCAAATGTAATGCCTTAATCTTTAATGTAATGCCAGTTATCTTCATTAGTCCACAATTATCCAGACAATTTCAAAATAAATCAAAAATTAATTACTAATTTGTGGTATTCTTAACATGCACTGTTGTCATTGAATAGCATCTTATCATTAGCCGACATACACCCAGTTGCAAACACATACATACATTTAACATTCAAAGCAGCTAACATTCTGCTTTTATTACGCAAACTTGGTCTAATGAAACTGAGAATTGCTGCCAGATCTTTCTAGAACCCACCGGATTGTTTGGGTAAAGCCATCAGAGCCTGTCGCTACATTTAATCCTGTTACTGCACTCATGTTTACTGTCAGCATGTGAAAGCTCATGTCTGGAAAAGGGGCAGTTGCACAAGTATGATGTCATCCTGTGGCTCAAGTTATGAAAGTAGAAACCCCCCTTTGGCCTAATCATGTGCATCAAAACTTCTGTTATTTTGAAAGGGTGTTCTGAACAAAATTACAAGAATGACAAGTTACTACAGGTACAATAAGTTATACCCATAGTCAAAACATAACAGCAATTTTAGTTGTTAAATTTCAGTTTCAATTTCTTTTTTGACAGATAAAGATTTATTTACCCCTGGAGATCTCAGTAAAACAAAATAAAAAAAAATTAAAAAACAACAACAATGGTAATATGAATATAAATAATTATAATTAAAGTAGTTGCTAAAGTTGTAAGTTATTCATTATCATTAAATAAATATATAAATCATGAAGATATTTCATTCATTACAATTCTGCTGTGACTTCAAATATGATAAAAGGGCATGGCTAACTACCAGTATTTACAACATTTTACTTCTTAGGTAATTGATTCTTAAGTAATATAATATCATAGTTTGTTTTGTTTTGCTTTGTTTTTTACCGTTTGAGCCTTTGATGTCTCATGAAATTATTATGGTGGGAAGATTCAGTTTATTGAAATATAACTAAATAACTACCATATACAATTTTGATAACAATATCAAATCTTATCAGTTTTTACAATAGCCATATAATAATAACTACAACCTTCTGATTTTGCCTGTTCCAGTGTGTTGATGAACCATGACAACGTGGAGCTGGCCTTCTCTGATGCCGACAGTTTGCCCGAAGCCTTCAAAAAAAGCAAGAAAGGCAGCATCTACCTGACCCCGTACAGGGTGAGATGCCTCATGCTTTATTCAGAGAGTCTAGTGTGCAGAGTGTAAAGCCCAGGGTATCACTGTCCACAGGCCCATATAAAGCACACTAATCTGAGTCATTATGAGAGGGAGAAAGTGAGTAGTGGAAAATGTGGAGAATAAAGAGGATTCTTGAATCTGCAAATTATGAATAATAATATTAATAAATAATAAGAAGAATATCTTTGTTAACGGTGATTACAAGAATAGGGAGATTTTGTTTGTTGTTTGATATTTCCATCATGGAAGACAGTATTAGTATGTATAATGACAAAAACATTGAACAGGATGGCCAAGCTGTTTATGTTACAATTTGATCTTTTGGTTCTCAAGACAATTAGCCAACCAGAAAGCAGAATGTGTCTCCATATAGTGAGAATGAGAAAAACATCAGCCTATGTAACAAAGCATGAGGGAATCCTGTAATTCCCAGTTCTCAACAAATCTTTACAGTGAACTTTATCGTCAACGCCCTGTTGCGCTTAATTCGTATTAATTGTACTCTCTTCTGTTACAGGTGATCTTTGTGGCTAAAGGCAAAGATGCACTGCGCTCCTTCATGATGCCCTTCTATCTGATGAAGGGCTGTGAGATTAAACAGCCCGTCCTGGGAGCCAATTACATTAAAGGCACTGTTAGTGCCGAGCCTGGAGGTGAGAGCATGTACTCACAACAGAACATTTACCAAAACTAAACCCACATACAGTATCCTGAATGTGATCATTATTTATATGGGATTATATACTTACATTTCCTGTATCTTAAATTCCTTTCAATTGACAGCTAAGAATTGGGTTAAAAAATACAATCAAGGTGTGAAGCTATGGTCAGCATTTCATTTTGGTTATATATGCTGACAGAGAAGATGTTGAACTTTGTGCCAGTTTTTATTTAATTTGCAAAGGTCCAGGCATTGCAGAGAAATAAACCAGGTCAACAAATCTGCAGTCTGACATTTCATCAGCAAATCCCACCACAGAATTCTGACCTGTCCTCCAGATATTTTTTTTTACTATGGAAATTCTAGAGTGTTGTAATGTCACATGAATGCAGCCTAGTACACATTACATGTCATCAACATTTCCTGGGAGGTGAAGCTAACTGGAGGCTCTGCTCTGTCTTAAAATCTGTTACTCAAGTTAGATTTTAATCTGACCTTTGTCACAATCTGACTCATTTAAAAACTGATTTAGCTGAAACTACAGCAGGAAAGCTGTTTTTAAGTTTGCTTCTCTCACCTTTCTTGTTGAAAATCAAACACCTAAACAGGACCATGAACATTTGTATTGATCACAGGCTCCTGAAAATGTGCTGCTGAAATCCATTTTAAATTTTTTCTTGAGTTTTCAGACAATCTAAAATTAGGCTGTTAATTGTGTCATTGTGTGTTGTGTCATCATGATAACTGCTGCAACATGAAAACTTCCGCCACAGACATACAAGGCAAGGGAAATTTATTTGTTCAGCACTATTCGTGCACTAAGTAATTCAAAGTACTACATGCAGTACCCCTCCAGTGTGATGTCAATGCAATGTTTGTACTGTACACTTTACATATGCATAAACTCTTCTGTTCTTTTGACAGGTGGATGGGAGGGCAGTGCTACGTTCAAGATGGTGTTTCTGGCTGGAGGGGCCATAGAGTTTGGACAGTACATGTTGCAGGTGGCCGCTCAAGGTAATACTAACTAGAACCAAACTAAAATAAATTATTAGACACAGTTTTGACTGAAATAGCATTTTAGTGAATGATGACCGTTTAAAACACCCAAAGTACCCTTGGGTAGTTCTAAGACCTTATACAATATTAAAAGGCACATTACTACAGCCACAACTAAAGTAAAATGACCTTTCAGACCTTCTTGTCCTCATTGCTGAACTAAACTGGATTGTAATTAATTTTTAAAGTTATTATTTATTTTATAATGCAGATGAGAAGTTAGACTACACACTAAAACACCATTAGCATTATGAAAAAACATTTTTTTTTCTACCATGTCAGCTAAACAAAACATGTCTGAAGAGATTTGGATTTCATCAATGTTCAGTATCTTGGTGATCTGTCCTGGGCCCTTTTAGAACCCTCTTTACAATTAGCTGTAAGATTCTGTGCAATGCTCCGCAAAAGGTCTTTGTCACCAATGCTACCACATTAACATGTGTTTCAGTGTAGGGGGTAGGGGTAATTCACCGCTACTTCCTGTATTTTTGTATTTTCTTCTCTATTTTTTTTTCCTCTATCTGCCACTTAACTGATGTAAAACTATACACATACTGGCCACACGAGTACTATCCCACCAAACCAAGTCATAAATAGAAAAACATTAAAACCTGTCATATGCCCTCATTATAATACCAGCTGCAGCATTTGTGAATAAAAGGATCATTTCCATGTTGTTGTATTTGTTCTTCTAGCCTCTATAGGTCAGCCTGTGACTGCTGGCTTTGGCGGCTGTCCCTACATGGCTAACGGGGCATACGCATACCCCCCACCTCCGACCAATGCCATGTATGCTGCAGCCGGAGCACCCCCGGGATACGCCTACCCCAACACACCCCAAGCTGGTAAGCATTGTATTATATCAAAATTACTGTTTTGAAGAAATACATAGTTAGAATAGCAAGTCTATCAGCTGTATGAAATAACAAACCTCAAAACTGGAAAAAAATCACAGACAATGTTCAGTTAAATAAACTTTTATTTTTTGTCATTTTGTCAAAATGTGATTCACTATTTCTCCATTTAATGCAGCTGTCTTCTTAAACACAGACAGTTTTTCCCCACCCATTTTCAAGTCAAGATGATGACTTAAATTACCTTAAAAGGCAATGGAAAAAGTCTATGAATAGTGATAACACTGAAATTGTGATCTTGCTCCAAGAAAATCATGATATACTGTACATTATTTTGCCAAATAAGTAAGTGATTTTTTTTGTTGGTTATTATGTTGTAAATTATCCCAACATATTTGCTATCTTATCAAACAGTTAGGCCATATTGGTTTATGCATAACATAATGATGCATACATTGTACTTTCAAATATTTGTGTTCTAGGAGGTTTCTACCCCAGTCCACCTGCGTTTGATGGAGCTGCTGGCTACATGCCCCCTCCCCCTCCATACTCTGCTCCTCTGGGTCAGCAGCCCCCCCACAACCCAGACCTGCCCATGTCCGCCGCAGGTCAGTCCCATACCCCCTCTGCCCCCCCGCCTCCTGTGCCCCCTCTGCCCCCAATACAATACCAATACAACCAGTACAATAAAGAAGAAATGAGAAGCAGTCTGTGTTTGCTTAGGGCAATGATTTTGTAATGTTTTATCTTTATGTAATAGTAAAATTTTATGGCAGTTTCTATAGGGCATTGTAACTCATAAACTTTCATAAATTGGCAGTGAACAATGCTCATCATAGGTTTTCATTTAAAGAAAAGGTATTATGCTGCAAAACGGACACCTTTATAATAAAAATAGGACCACTGACTTCCTGTAACAAACTGAAATTTGATTAGTTTCACCTTTTCACATTTGCGTTTTTACCAGCAGAGGATTTCAAACAAACTTCTTAATAGCTTCTTAATGGCGTATATACATTTATTTAATATGTGAATTAGTGCATCAATTGACTATAACTAAATCTTTCCCATTATGTTATTGGCTTTTGATGTTCCACCATACACAATTAGGATTATGCAACCTAAGACTAAACAAGATGACAACCAGAACTGGTTGTCTAACTAGTCTGAACTAGTAAGATATATCTGTCCACATTGGGAAGGTACACTTCCCAGTCTTGCTATAAGGAGGTAATTTGTTAGCTTTAAAATAATATTGAAATTGTTGTTTTGAAGAAGAATATATACAAAATTAGGATAATAGATAAACGGAAAAATCTGAAAAAAACACCCATATCCCATGTATAACCTTGAGCTGATAAGATTGTATGGTCATCTGTAGCTCTGAAGTGCATTTAGAGTGTAAGCACTGACTGGTCCCCTGTGTGTTTAAGCAGAGGCCAAAGCTGCAGAGGCTGCAGCTAGTGCCACCTACACTCTGCCCCCCACACATGTGTACCTGCCAGAGGTAAGATCACCCCCTTCTCACTCAAGGACTGAATGTGTCTGCACACTTTTTTTTAATATTTACTATTATGTAGCCAAACTATAGCATATTTTTAAAAAAAAATCATAAATACCTGTATTAAAGATATAGTATGTCACTTTTTTGGTCAAAATATAGACTAAAATAAAAGCATGTTTTTTCCATAATGAATGTGTTTAGTGCACTGACAAACATAGAAAAACATGTGTCCTAACTGTGAGTGTTGCATCTCAACAAACCTGACTCTAGAGTTTCCATGGAAATGTTGTTCATTTAACTATGATATTCCACAGTATAAAACTTATCTATTTCTGTGGAGAATTAAGTATGGTTTTAACTTACCATTTCCATGGGATCATGCAGATGATTTTCCACCTCCAGAAGGTTTCATACTATCAATTTAATTTATATTTGTTGTGGGCATGAATCATCTAACATCTTTTTTTTGGCACTTTCACTTTTGATTTGAACAAACAGTGGTTTGAACTGATTTCTCTGTATAATTAAATTTCTGACTGAGGTTCTATGCTTGCTAATTATTTTTTTAAATAAAGAAATAACTTAAGATTTAATACATTTCAGCAGAATGATAAATAAAAGTGCCATATTCTCTCTCTCCTAGGACAAACCACCTCCTTATTCTCCCCCAGAAGACAAGAAGAACCAGTAAATTTGCTCTTCCCTTCATCTCTTCTAGACTGAAGCATTCCTAATTAGTTTTTCTATAATTTATCACCACCCGAGATAAGTATTTTGATTTGGAATTTTTTTTTTCTTTTTTTTTTTTTCTTTTCTATTTTAATTCCATTCTTATTTCAACGTAACCAAACGCTATTCTTGCTTCCTTACAACCACAACTTATAAAAATGTGAACTTTGGTAGCTAAAAAATGAAGCATTGTTAGCCAAAGTAACTAAAAACTCAATAGTGTGGCTTGGACGGAAACGAGCTCACATGCTAGCTTTAGCTCTGCTTGGAAACTGCAAAATTTTCTAAACTTGGTTATGCTAACGCTGGCTAAAAGCAGTATTTTATTTTGTATTATTTGTGTATAGGCTACGCACTTGAAGATATGCTATATTTTGGAGAATTTTGAAGTACAATTTTGTAAAGAAACGTTTGTAAGATTAGTTAAGAGTATTTTGCCCTAATAAAGATTGAAAAGGAGGGAATGATGCTAGCACGGATTAGCTTTGTAACATAATGTCATTTTTTTTTCAGCTTTTGCATCAGTTAGAGTCTTCTAGAAATCACACAGTCAAACTAAATAAACTTTTTTTTTTTTCAAAATCACCCAATTTTGTTGTTGGTCTACTGTGAAATCTCAATCTATGGCTAATTCTCAGCAGTTGCTATGCATTGGAATTGCTCTGTTATGGCTCTGTGTAAAATAATAATAACTAATGTATTTTTTATTTATTTGAAAAGTCTATACAATTATTAGCATGGTTATTAAACTACTGTGATGTACTGTATGTGTGCAATGGATTTTAATAAACAGCCTAACTTCACTCTTTGCTTTTTTTGGCCCTATCTCACAATAGAGAAAATTTATATATTAAAAAAATCATAGTCCAGAATCCAAGTTTGTGTTTTATCATTTTAATGTCCCTCAAAAAATGTCTTTCATACAATTTGTGCAAAGTTTTTAAATAATACAAACTTGGCATTGCCCATTGGCCATATTTGCAAATAATAACATTGACAAAATACATTTAATACATACACAGCAGAGGTGACAAAATAAATTCTAGTAAGAGAGGTGTCCATTATTAAACAGTTTCAGATGTAACACTACAACAGTTTCACAACACTCAGGCTTTTCAGTAACACCATTAAAAAATTCAGTTCATAGCAAAAAAAAATTTAACAATTGTTTCTCAAAATTAGAAATATTTTTTACTGTTGAAATACATTTTTAAATGGGTAGCCTACTTCACTACTTAAGTGGACTTTTTATACTATACTTTTACTTGAATCATTTTTAACCCCTGCTGTATTTGTACTTTTGCTTAAGTAAAAAAAAAAAAAAGAGACTTGGTTTGGATCAAATTGGTCAAAAAATAGGGACACCTGGGGCATTTCTTATAAAACCGAGACAAATCACTGATTTTATATAAATCTGCTGGGACAGGGGACACAAGGCTCAAAACTGGGACTGTCCTGAGTCAACAGGGACATCTGGTCATCCTATGCTTATAGGGAATTGTAAGTACAGACTACCACTATACTTGTACAGCATCTGAGCACTGGGTAGTTATGTTTGGGGAAATGTGAAAATATGAAGTACTTTATCCAAAAACAACGATGAATGGTCTTGACTCTTGTACTCTGGGCTCAGTGTATCCGCTAAGGGCAGGAACAGAAGTCAAACAGTCAAAGACATAGCACCAGTTTTATGGACATTTCACTGATTCCAGAAATCAATCCTCCAAACGCGAGTGTCTTTTTCAAATGATAAGTGCAAAGAAAATTTAAAAAAGGCTATAATACAACATATTAAGATCTGCAAAGGCTGAGTTACATGAGTTAGGATGACTTGAATTCAGAATAGTCATGTGGATTTAAGTAGCCCAAGTAATTAACTTAATATTTATTGCAACAGAAATCAAGATTGTGACATTAGTAGATTGTGATTCACTGGTTACATTTGTACATCTGTTCTTCTATTGACTAAGTCCTGAGTGATTGACAGGTGGATGTAACCAACCATGCAGAGTGAAATGTGAACTCTCAGAAGCCGCTATTGTCTTAGTTACCTCCTCAGGGCAATATAAAATTGATAATGTACAGTAACTTGAATAAAAATTTAAATGGTAATACTTTCTGGTTATAATTTTATTTTTGTTATATTTCCAGCAAAATGATCTGCCCATGGAGTAAATTTTTTGGTTACACTGCACTTTAATTAGCCTTAATAAAGCAAAATTTGACTTCTAACCCTAGCCCCTTAATTAAGAAATTACTAAGACTGAATCTTTATTTATTAACTATTTGCTCATTATGAATTAAGTCTTTGCTCATGCTTTATTAAGACTGTAAATAGTGTAATTATTATGAAGTGTTACCATCGTGTCTCGAGCCAGAACCAAAAAGATCGTCCAATCAGATTTGTTTATTTTAGTGACGCATGTGAAATGAAGGAGATCATTGGTCACCTCACATTTACCAATAAAATTACATATCTCTCACTTAATTTCTACATGATATGGTATTTTATTTCACTGTTTTGCCCGTTAATAAATTCCTATTCCTAATATGGAACTCGGCTTCAAATTCATACCTATAACTGCTAGGCTTGTGAGCTTCATTTGACTGGAGACGAACATTATGGGTGACCTTGCACTAAAAGGAAAAAAATATCACAGGGGACCATAAACTGTATAAAGTCTATGGTCCCTTGTGATATTTTTAACTTTTTTTCCTCTTAAGCAGCCGTATTTTTTTTGTACATTATGCATTATGGACAGATGATGTGGCCTTATTGGCTAATCCACCTGTAAAATACATCCATCTAAGGTCAGGGAGATTAACCAATGACTCACATCTAAAGTATTGGAGAGGTGTGTATTCTGGATCCCAGGCAAGCTTGAACAAACAATATTGAAACAAAATATTCTTAAGTCAGTTCATGTTAACTCATGTCGATTTCCCATGTTTAAAAAAGCCAAGAGTCAGACATGTCCTCTGTGCTACTGCTCTGGCCTCATGTCCCGGGGGGGCAGAGGCTGACGCTGACTCCCTCCCCGATCCAGCAGGCGGGGTACAGCGGGTGTGTGAAGGCGCAGTGGAAGGCGTGCAGGCGGCTCTGGTCTGGCCCATAGAAGGTGAGGGTGCCCGCATCGCAGTCCAGGAGCACCCCGATGCGGCAGTGCGGGGGAGGGGGTCCACTCACGGGTTCCTGTCGCCCCCCGTGGCAGGCGCTCAGCTGCCTCTCGTCCAGCTGCAGGCTCCAGGACAGGTCGTTCATACCCACCATGCAGCGCTTACCTTTCTCTTTCCTTGGGATGGACTCGTACGTCACCTGGGGCAAAAAGCACAAGCACAAAGTTAAATTCAAATACTTCAAATACACCAATGCCAAATAATATTTGGGGGAATTTTACATCACTATATTATATATATATATATATGTATATGTATATATATATATATATATATATATATATATATATATATATATATATATATATATATATACCTAGAACTGTCAAAGTGGAGTAACAGAGGAGTAGAAGAGAAATCAAATATCTAAGAGAGCAGTTTATACATTCAACATAGAGGTCAACTGATTTTACTTGTGGGATCTGCCAACTGAAATGAGAGACTCATGATGCAGACTGATGAAAGAGAGGATGCCAACCTGCCCCATCAGCTTCTCCGACCACCACTAACACTCACACACACACCACTTTCATACTAGGCAATGTGGGTGAAGTGTGAAGACTAACAACAGTTTTGCCATTGCTGCCTCACTGTAGCACCTGGTATTCCCCACAGTCTCCCATTCAAGTACCAACCAGGCCCAGCCTTGCTTAGCTTCTGTGTTCTGATGAGATCAGGTTTTGACAGGTCAGTATGGCCAGAATTAATTATAGATATTGAACAGGTCTAGGTTAGAGCCCGACCGATATATCGGCTGGCCGATATTATCGGCCAACATGGGCACCTAGAGACATATCGGCTATCGGCCGATATGCTTGCTGATATGGGCCGATATTTCACGTGGGCATGTTATATCTCGTTATAAAGCTTAGACTCTCTACATTATGTTCATTTAATCCAATTTACAGACAGATAAATGTCCTAATATGTGGCTCCGCATCAGTATTTATCTACGGTGTAATTTGTCTGTGTCCGTACTGTCCCTGAACACACCACCAGAGTGACGTCACTTCACTCGCGTGTGTTTGTTTACACCCGCAGTGGTGCGCAACACTGAGATTATATTCTTTTTCGGACAATCGGTTTGAGTCTGGATTAAAAGGACATTTATTAGTGCAGATTTGTGATGTGAGGAGGAGCCTGTGTGAGCGGTGAGTGTTGGAAATACATCGACTTTGAAGCTAGTTTAGGTTTTGTTAGCGATTAGCTGCTGTAGCTCCCACACATAAACAGGCTGTTTTCTATTGGTCTATTGTAAAGTGACTATATTGGCCGTATATTTGTTACTGGACCAGTATTGATATGTAAATGAGCTGTGAATAGACGTGTGAATGATCCACATTTATGCATATAATTAATTACCGCGGTGCGCACGTTTTTACGGCTAAAGGCTAATAGCGATACTTTACTAGCTAGGAGTTATGGGTCGGTCGCGATCGAAGCGGCTCTTAGATCCGGCTCTTTGAAGCGAACAACGGGAGCATGTTTCTTATTGGGAGCCGTGTTTTCTCTTTTTCTCACTTTTTCTCTTCATGCCGCATGTAGACCCGTAGTTTGACAGCAGCAGCGTCTGAAAACGAAACTTTCAGAAATCTGCGTGTGCATAGGATAAAAAAAGTGCATATTTGGCTGCAGTTCAGCATAAAATGAATAAACCAGGACTAATCTTGGGCTCCAGTGCAGGAGAAAGATAGAAACCGAGTCTCGACACTCAGTCCTGGTTCAGTTCTGGTTTAGTCCTGCTTGCAACAAAACAATCTCAAGAGTCGCTTGGGAGCCGAAAGAGCCAGCTGCTTTAGTGAGCCGAGCCGGTTCTCCAAAAAACAAAACAAAACTGGAATACCCATCACTAGCAGTGACAGTAACAGTAGCTAGAATGTGATGCAAAAATGCCATTAGGCCAATCTACTGTATGTAAATATGATGTAAAGGGTCAAAATAACAATAAATGTTGCCTAAATAAACCCAATTTAGAATTCACTAGAGCCAAACCTAAGTTTTTTAATCAATTCAAGATTTACAGTGAATTTTTACATCACTAAATATATTGACGATTATATCGGCTATCGGCAGCCCCAACTCCCATTATATCGGTTTCATATCGGCCACAACAAAATCCATATCGGTCGGGCTCTAGTCTAGGTACAGCAGGGCTTCCAGGTTAAAGTAGTCAGTCACTTAGTGCTTTTTCACAATATCAGCGAGCGGAGATGCCGGACTTTTGCGCCAATTTTCTACAATTAAATTTCACATATTGTGTCTTGTTTTTACAAGTTGAGACCATAGACTGTCTGTGGTTGAGACTACAAATTCTACATGCTCTCCCTTTAAAGGTGGATTGTGTAACTTTTCTGGTTGAGGGTTCCTTCGTGGAGATGTTTTTGCTTTTTGTTTGGAATGTTTCACTGTATGGTATTATACATTTCTATCTTCATGGAGACCAAATCAGACCAAGTTACAGGTCAGATCTGTGCAGAGGCAACACCACTCATGGTTAGAATGCTTGTTCTACTTTGTATTTTTGAGCTATAAAACCATCAGTAATTTAATAAATGTAAGGTAGAGCTGTTTAAGGTCATACTGTGGAACATTCCAGGCAGAGCAATGACATATCCATAGAAACAAGCAGGTGACAGACCCCCAAACAAAAAGTTACACAGTGAACCTTTAAACTTGATGCTCTTAACTGTGTAACTAGCTACTAACTGACAAAGGCTCTAACATGTCTCACCCCGACATATGCCCAAGGTTTGGACACCTCCAATTCCCAGTAGTGCATTCCCTGGCTGAAGCCCTGGCAGCACAGGACCTGCCAGGTGTGATCGAAGCGCGCCTTGTCTTCCGGGACCTCCCGCGGGCCCGAGCTCAGGTGCTCTGCCCGGGTGTTCCCATGAGACAGGGACAGGTGACCGTTAGCTGTGCGGGGATCAAAGGTCAGGGAGCAGCGGTCTGAAAAAACAAGAAGGAGATTGTAATAAGTTGTGTGAAATGAGTTGCTCTTGGTTTCTATATGATATCACTTGTTTCTATATGACTACTATATCCAAGTATTTGAATGTATTAAAATGGTGTGGATGAAACATTATAGGTATTTTTGAACTATCAAAATATTCTTCATCTTATTATGAAGTGTTAAATACTAGTACACTACAACACTAGCCCCATTCCTGAGTTTCATCTTCCTGTTACATTACACGGCAACATTTTGAGGACCATTCAAAAGATAGGATATTTATATATTAATAAGTTTGAACAAGTCATTCATATAAATACTTTCCATAGTCACATGTTTCTAATGTACACAAAGACATTTGAAACAGCATGTGTTACTCACGGCTATCGAGTCCCTCCCTGAGCCCCGGAGCAAAGGGTGCTGCTGGACTAGGGACCACAGCCAGGACAGGCCTCTTGTCCTGCGGAGAGGCTGACACACACAGATGCACAGTTTTAGATTTCAGTGTGTTGAGGGACATTACATCCTTTTCCTTAGAATCAAGAGTTTCACTATGCGCCTGTTTAAATAACCCTGTAACTCACCTTGCTTGTCATGGCCCAGTGCCGTGCCCACAGCTCGCTCCAGATCCTCATGTAACAGTTTGGAGACCTTGGACAGCACTTCGGTCACTCCGCTCAGACGCTCCTGTAGACTGGGACTGACCTCTGTGCAGATGTGCTGGTACTCCGGCACTGTCACCAGCATGGATTTCTGTTAGAGCATCATAAGGGTTATGAGCTTTGGGGTGGAGCTGTGTTGTACTGTATATGACAGGGATATTTGACTGGGGATGAGAAGTATTGACAAAAATGTATATTGTGTAATTATTATTTTTCTAAACTGATAATGGATTAACAAAGAACGATTACAGTATGTGCCTACTAACCTATCCAAACAGCTTTTGGATTTTTTTTTTTTTTTTAAATAAAACTCATAATTCATAATTAGTGTAGTCAAAACAAACTGAAATACAGATACCAAAGCAGTACCAATAATGATCATACAAATATTCACACAAAAGCTCACCTTTTCTGAGTAGAACTCCATCGTAATATAAAAATACAATTACGTTGAACATTAAATATTAATTCTCTTGTCTAAAAAGTGTTTTTTATTATCAATATAGTATAAAAATTGGTGTCAAGCGTCAAGTCATCCTTTTACAGATGTATGTAGCACAAGTCACCTCCCATAGTAAGGATCTATACACAAAACAGCAACAGGGGGTCCACACCATACAGTTCAAGACTAAAGCCCAGAGCAGTGCACACCAGTCCACCTGTCACCCATATGAAGCCAGCGGAAGGCATGTCTCTGTTAGCAGTGTTTGTGTGTGTGAGCAGCATTGGCCCTCGAAGGACACAGCTCTATCTCACAGGAGAAGAAACAGAATGTCTTTGTCAGCGAAGCACTGCAGCACTACAGCACTATAGCCCATCATGGTGGAGGATAACACTATTCAATGGGAAAAATAATCCTCCCACTTTTACAGAATTTACTGTTGGCTGACTGGCTGCTCAGGTGTGTTTTGGATTTTGCTTCCAGCGGGATGCAATAGATGGTGGATGGAGGACTGGTGCATCTTGGATTTTAGCCATACTCTGCACCAAAAATTTGATAAAGGCTAACCTTGATTAGCTCCGTATCCGGCAGCTCTCTCAGCGCACTAACTTGCTCCTTATTTTCTTTGAGCTTTCGTGCACGTTCCTCCAGCTCAGACAGCCTCTCCTGGGCCTCTGTGATGGTGCTCTGCCTCTGCTCTTCCAGGAAGTGCTCCGTCACCTCTTGCTTCTCCGCCAGGCTCTTCAGAAGGCTCTGGAACTTGGCATTCACCCATTTGGACGTTTGCTGCAGGGTGACCTAAGAGCAGAGAGTGATGGTTTACTTTACAGGAGTGACAAATGGTTCTATCATATATTGAACAATAAGTTGATATAGTCATTCTTGTCACCTACATCTGCCTGGCTGATGTTCTCAGAAAGGTTCAGGAAGCTTCTCTCTGTTTCTTCGATGAGTCTCTCTATTTCTTTCTCTTTCCCCTGGAGAATCAGCTGAGACACAAACACAGAAGTATGAAGTTAGTAGGACGAGTAGCATACCAAGTGAGGTGACAGAAAAGCTGTTTTAAAGTAACTGAACTTGAACTGAGAGCACAAGTGACCTCACTGATCAATGACGTTGCATCCAATCCAGTAAACTGGTGGTTCTCCATCCATACCACCTAAGAAAATATTTGGATTTCCGAGTACACAGTCCAGATCTAAACCTGGATCATGTAGTTTTATAAATAATATCACCCAAAGGAAGACAAAAACATTAAATGATTTGTCTCTAAATAAAGCAATAAATAAATATATAAATATAAATAAATAAATACTTGCACTGCAGATGGCACTATGTACTGCCAAAGGTACATGTACCGATCCTGCTTTTTAGTGCCGATATCGTTATCAATACCTTGACTACCAGTATCTACTGATAACCGATATTATTAAACAATCCCAGTGTAGAGAGGGAAAAAGCACACTTATTTCCTTACAACATAGTTAACTTATTACACAAAAGATCCAGTTGTGTTATGTAACTGTTATTTATTTATCCTTTACATCACGAATGAATAGCTTTGTATGAATAAAAGCCCAACCATGAACCGATACCTGATTCAGCAAAGTATCAGGCACCGATATCTGACACCAGTATCAGTATCGGTGCGTCCCTAGAACGCGCACCAGTTTGAGAAGCAATAGGCCATGCATCAGTACAGATAATAGGATATGATAACTAAAGGTACTGAAAGGTGGGTCAGTGTTTTATATGTAAACTATACAGAAACCTCATAGAGAGTAAATGAATACCAGCAAATGCAGTCAAAAGAAGAGAAATGAGAAATAGAACTTGGATTGAATTGTACTTTGCACATGAAGGCTCTTACAGTGCTACACACTATCCATTATCCTTTCACTCTCCACACTTGATGGGTACACTGCTTGTACTGGCAGACACCACAGCTGCTCTAATGCCATCTTTATTCACCACCAACCACATAACATAAACTGTTTTTTACACTGTTATGATGGTGCAGTGCCAAGAACATGATAATTTTTATTCATTTATATCTATTTGAAATCTGTATGATTGCATTGCACATTACGAATTTGCTGTTGAATTGTAGTGTCACATACTTGTATATTGCTAACGTTTCTATATGTATCTGGTCTATACCTGGATTCAAAATGGTCCTTAAACTAAGTGACTGATGTAGAAACCCTTGCTTCCCAGTCCCATTACCTCTTGGTTGTGCCGCTCTTCGTCCAGCATACTCTTGTCGTGGCTGTCACACTGTTTCACCGCGCACTCATAACAAACGGTCATCTTCTCCTGGTTACAGAACAGCACCAGAGGCTTCCCGTGTCTATGGCACAGCTCCACATCTCCGCCCTCCTCTCCCCCCGCCGCCCGTCCTTCCACACCGGACCTCCCCGAGCTGCCCGCCCCCTCTATCAGCTCACATAAGTCCACATTTTTGCGCAGCGTGGGCTTGGTGTGGTACTCCTCTTTGCACATGGGGCAGTAGTAGCTGGTTCCGGAGTCCCAGTGAGATTTGATGCAGGAGTGGCAGAAGTTGTGTCCACAGGGGATGGTGCAGGGGTCTTTATAACGCTCCAAGCAGATGGCACAGATCATTTTATGGTTTTGGGACTCCATTTTGAAGAACGAGCTGAAAGAAGAATGAAAGAAAAAGACACGTGGTTATACTAAGTTTAGACAAACTTTAGTTCCATCAAAAAGATACAGTCAATTATAGCAATAACAAATGCTAGCTCAAAGAAGAAAGTCTTTAGGTTAGAGTTCCACTGGTATGGGTTTTTGGCCAATATGATTATTTAGAATCCAGAGAAACCAATCAACGATAAATTCTGCCAATATTTTTGCTGCTTAAAGAGCCTAATCAAGAGAAAAAATGCAAATATCGGCCTGGTATATCAGCCAACCGAAATATCACCCCATCTCTACTTCCAAGACCCATATTACGCTATTTCCGGATCTATGTGTCTAATAATATTGATTCCTCATCACAAACATACCTGGAGTTATGTTTTGTTTCATTGTTTCATTCACACATGTTTAATACACAAACCCTGCATACTGAGGCAGAGTTCTTCGCTCACACAGAAAGTACATTACATCATCTTGTGAAATACTGGATATATACATAAAAAGACAACTTCAAAAAGTTACAAAAAAAAGAAAAAAGAACAGAAACTTGCAAGGCATAAATGCATGATACTTCTGAGGTTAATTACAGTTCACTTACTTATTGTGCAACATCTGAACATCTGACTGCTGCCTCTACCATAATTTTTTATAATTTCTCCAAATTATGAAATTTACATTGATTAAAAACTCACCAACAGCCCTTTTTTTCTTTTTTTTTTATACCACAAATCAGTATGTGAGCTGTAGTTATCTTTTGTGCAGTTATCTTTTCGAATTGAAGTGTTCAGGGAAGTAAGTTGGTGATCTAAAAAAGTGTGTCAGTGATTAGTCAGTGATTACCATATATATATATATATATATATATATATATATATATATATTTTATTAGTCAGCTAGTAAAAAAATAATAATAATAATATATATTTTTATTTTTTATTGAGACTGATTAAAAGATTTTCAACCTAGCAAAAGAATATGGTGAGTGAAGACTTCAGGATAGAGAATATTTACAAATGTTAACCTTATGTAACAGATAATACTCCCTACATCTGTACAACAACTCACCCTGATGTAACAGATAATACACTCACCCTGATGTAACAGATAATACTCCCTACAACTGTACAACAACTCACCCTGATGTAACAGATAATACTCCCTACAACTGTACAACAACTCACCCTTATGTAACAGATAATACTCCCTACAACTGTACAACAGCTCACCCTTACGTAACAGATAATCCTATGTCATCATATCATATCATCATATCATTGTTGCACTGTTTTCCTATGACAGTGTTTCCCAAACTTTTTTTCTGAGGACCCATATTTTAAAAGTCCCAGACTTCGCGACCCAAGTCAATAAAAATTATTAGTAAATTACAAAACAAAAGTGGATCTGACCAATATTGAATATTAATAAGGATATTTTATTGTTGATTGAGTGATCGTGTCTCTGTGAACAATTAGTATTACTCAAGTTATAAATAATGAAAAACAGTCATTGAACCAGCAATAAAAGGTCTCCAGAAGTCGCCTATTTGGACATTAAATGTAGCCCTGCAATATACAAGGCTACATTAAATGTAGCCTTGTATATTGCAGACCAACATGCAGATCGTGACAAGGCAACCCAAAAAAAATCTCTTGCGACCCACCTGGGGGTCGTGACCCAGTTTTTGGGAAACACTGTCCTATGACCTCTTGTATATAACTGAGATTTAAAATTGTATTACTTATTTTCCTGTTTCATTTTGACTTGTACATATACATTTATATAATTATGTCTACCTGTCTCTTACTATCTTTTTGCTACTTATTTATTAATTTATTATTACCATTTATATTGTTTACTCTTTATTATATAATATTGTGATGTGTGAGCTATTGTGTCCAAGTAATTTCCCTTGTGGATCACTCAAGTTTGTCAAAATCTAAATCTAAGGGTGTTATTGATTTAAAAAAATGTGTTTATTGTCATGTATTTGATATTTGTTTTCTCAAAATTCTAGCAAGGGTAAAAAGGTGTGCCTCCTAGTAATATGTTTATTACAGGGCCTAATAATCATAAAATCAAATACATAATGATATTGTAATAAATGAATAATAGAATAGAATATTGGCAATCGTGCTCAAAATGGCACCAAATAATAGGAAACTAAAACCCATGAATAGTGAAAAGAAGAAGGATCGAAACTTAAAACCCAGTAACAAAGAGATCATTACATGAGCCACAATATAATAACAAAGCGATGACAGAGCTAGCAGTTAGCATGGCTGTCAGAGATACAATCGGCTCACGTTAGCAGGCACAGATCTGTCACTGCATTAGATTCTACTGGAGCCGTTTCCTGTATATTCGCACATACGGAAGATTTACAGTAAATAAATAGATTAAAACAATAGTTACCATTAGAATCGGGCGGTGCAGCACATTAAATCAGACTCAAACAGGAGGAGATTGAATTTCGGTATCGGAATCTAGCGTCTCACGTGACGTCACCAAAAAAAAATAAAATAATGACGCGTTCACGGACTCTCTTCGATAAATTATACTATTTTTTAACGTTCCCAGTTCAAAGTTAAAAACATATATAAGACAAAAAGAAACATAAAAACTAAAAAGTTTTTTTCTTTTTAACTTTCTTTTCATTTGGTATAATAAAAGCAATATTACGTGTGCTGCATCCGCTATTATTATTAAAAACAAACAAACAAACAAACAAAAATTTTACAGTTTTAAACTTGTAAATGTGCAAAAGCAAATGACGAAAAAAGGACAAGTGCAATGTAAAAAAAATCTGCAGCATTATGTTCCAAACAAAAGGAACTAATAAAATCAATAGATAAAAGAACAATAATCAAATCAATGAACAAAAATAATAACATCACTAAATAAAGGCAGTACTAAAAAAAAAAAAAAAAAAAAAAGAATGAATGAATAAATAAATAAAAAATAAATAAATGACTAACATCAAATCAGAACAGGCATAAAATATTTAGAATCGTTTATTATAACCAGAAGGGGTAATTTATTTCAGTAATTTCATTTGACAATAAAAATATACTTTTACCCTTTTTGGTCGTCCGTGCGACCCGTACTGCTCTATAGGAAAAGAGCAAGATGGCGGTGCGCAGGGTGTGCACGTCTGCCTGGAGGACCGGGACAGAAATAGGGCTCAATAATGCAAGAACACTGACCACAACCGGTAAATATGAATCATTTAAAGTGATTTCTTGTGCTCGTGTAAGAACACATAGTTTGTGTTGTTTGTTGTATTAATACTGGGGCGATTTTGAGTCACGCATGGGGAACATGTAGAGA
This sequence comes from Boleophthalmus pectinirostris, assembly GCF_026225935.1. Classification (NCBI taxonomy): domain Eukaryota; kingdom Metazoa; phylum Chordata; class Actinopteri; order Gobiiformes; family Gobiidae; genus Boleophthalmus; species Boleophthalmus pectinirostris. The sequence goes on from NW_026571047.1 coordinate 5,294,313, forward strand.
TATACTGTAAATAAGATGACATTAAAACTTGATTGGCATTTACAATCAGTTACAATGATTTTGAATGATTAAGCGTTCGTCTACTGAATATTACATTTATGTATGCAGTTTATGGTCTGTGGTTTAGATTCTAGAAAGATACACCCAGCAGCTTGCCCTTGAGACTTGAATGAGGTCCTCTCCTTAAGGTCGGGTCTATACTAATTATATGCGATGTCTAGTCTCTGTTCTGTTTTGCAGCTGGTTAAGCTTGTATTAAGAGCAATTACATTTATATTTTCACTACAGCATTCATTAAAGGTATTTACAAGCTTACTGAGACGTTTAAACTGAGCTAATCACTTCAGTACTTCAGAGCACACTCTTAAAGGGGCTATACTACCCTGTTTTCTGATATGTTCTAATGTTGTTTCCTCGTCAAAAACATAGCCGAAATTGTGTTTTGTTTCAGAGACACATGCTTAGGCTGAGTTCTTCTCAAACTGAAAACACCCCATACACCTTTACTACTAAAATCATTTGGATGATTTCACCTGAAAATGCCAATCTCTACTGAACTAAAACTAAAACTAAAAGATAGCTGTTAACTGGAAAACTACCACTACATGACATCACAAGGTGGAACAGAGCACTTTGAGCTGTGGAGATGTAAACAGACTAATAATTAAGTGTTAGTCAAACCTGCATGAATGAGGTAAAATATAACTCCAGATCTGTTTTAGAAGAGGTAACACCATTATAACATGGCTTAAAGCTCACAAGAGTCCATTTTGCATAATGTAGAACCTTTAAATATCTTGAATTACCAGATTAAGATTACTTACAAGTAGAGCTATAATGAAGCTAGAATGGCCAGTCTTTGTACATGCCCAGTCTGACAGCACCAGGTGCACTTTAGAAATGGTCATATCTTCAACCTGTAGTTGTAGACTAGATAATCACTGTGTGTCCTGTGCTCACCTTCAGACATGCATCCATTGTAAAAATGGCTGTGTGTGATCTTACCAGGAATTTGCAATATCCATGTATTCTCTCAATCATTGTATTAGAGTTGTCAAAATCAGTAATACTAATCGAAACTAGATACTCATTTGAGCAGGTATAGCTTTAGAATGATCCATGTATCAGAACACATAGACTAGTATACACCAATGGACCACTATGGAACCTACCTGGACGTTGACTTCTATTTTCTAAATGGCCATACTAACTTGTCGAAACCTGATCTCATCAGATCTCAAAAACTCAGCAGCGCTGGACCTGGGTAGTACTTGGATGGGAGACCACTTGGAAAATCAGTTGCCACAGGGGGGCGCCAGTCGCAAAAACTGTCATTGTGTCCCTAGGCAAGGCACTTCACCCACATTGCCTAGTATGAAAGTGGTGTGTCTGTGAGTGATGGTGGTCGCAGGGGCCAATGGGGCAGATTGGCAGCTGTGCTTCTGTCAGTCTTCCCCAGGGCAGCTGTGTCTACAATAGTAGCTTACCACCACCGGGTGTGGATTGAATGATTACTGACTGGCATATATCTGTGAAAAGTGCTATATAAATAAATACTTAAATTGTATATTTGTTTTTTTATTATCTTTGCAGTACCAGAATCAGTATTGAATATTGAGTCTATTCGTCCGTGGTGTTGAATTCGAGTTAGAAAATTAAAATTTTAGTAGACCAACTATTTGTCTGCTGCCCCCCTCAGCCGGTCTGTGGGTGCGTCGTGCCCCTGCTCCTGGACCTCTACCAAACGAAGACATCAATGTGAAGAACCTGGAGTCTCTGGAGAAATATCGCTGTTACAAGCGCTACTTCAGACAGGCTCAGGAGGCCCACAACAAGCCAGTGTGGTGGCAAACGTACAGGAAGTATGTGGACCGGTCCGATCCAGACCATGGTATGTATCCATGTACATCTATAGACATGGCTGTGTAATGAACAATTAGAGGAAAAATATCTGGAATAATTTTTTTTGTCTACAATTATTACATTTTTAAATTACATAAGTTTAAATGAAGGAAACATGTGCTGATGTCAGTATGCCTGACCTTTTTTCCATTCATTCATATACTGCATTTTTCAAAATTAACATTCCATATAGAACTTGTTTTTTTTTCCGATAAAGGCCATTAAACCTTGCAATTAATCGTGATTTTTTTATTTTTGACCCTATAAGTCTGAAAAACTTCAGGTTAATCATGTCCTTGCAGGTGCAGAGCAGGTGGACATCGGCTTCCCGTTTAACCAGCCAAACAGAATCAAACAGGTGAAAGAGAGGAAGCAACTGATGAAGGCAAACAAGAAGAATGTGGAGCTGGAGAGAGCGGCTCGACTGCGCACACGTAAGTCTGACCTGTACTGTGTCCCCTCCAATGCTGGTACTCAAAGTGCCACATATAACAGGAGGCCGAAACCCATGAATAAGGTTCCACAGCTAACTAACTAATATAACTTGGCATTAAATGTATCTTCTCTGTTTTGTTTTGTTGTTTTGCTAAAAATACAATGAAAAATATGCACTACTATGTGCAGGGTTGCCTCTCCACAGAGCTGACCTGTAACTTGGCCTGGTAGCATCCCCTGCTTGTTTTCCATGGGGATGTAAAAATTTAATTCTCCATGGCACCTTTATGTATTTGTCAGGGTTTTACGTTTTTCTTTACTTGATTTGGAGCATTAGTGTCTGTGGTAAATATGTATTATAGTTTTACATCAGTGGTGGTGGTGTGAGGAAAAAGTTGAGAAAAAAAGAAAAGTGCAAAAATACCTCTACCTATGTCATCACTACTGAGAAAACTTTCCAAAATCCAGGAACTATTTACACACAATAAATGCATTTTTTGTCAGTTTAAACCTTCATTTAACTAAATAAAGGTGTTGTCATTTATTTGTATTGGTCTAATCATAACACTGTATAATTTAAGGCTGCCACAAACTACAGAAGAATTTGCCCCATTTTTCATGCGACTTGCTTCTCTTCAAGTTCAGGGAATCGTGACTCGACTTTGTGTTTTGAAGCTGTTGCGCTCCTTGTGTGTGTGTGTGTGTGTGACTCTGAGCTAATCATAACCACCAAACATCAGCAATGCTACAGCAACAGACAATAAAACAGAGCATCAGGGGCAGAGGAGTGACGGACACAGAGGCGCAAAATACAAACTCAGGAAATGGCGAAAGTAATGAGAAGATTTCATTACTCACCTCTCATAAAGTTGTAAATTTAAAGTGCAGCATGTCATCCACATTGTCTACAGAAATTGTCCTCCACAAATAAAGACACCCAGTCCACAAAACTGCACTGTGAATTCAATTTGAAGTGTTCTGTAAAAGTAAAAAAGCGAGAGCAGCTCCTTTCATGTGTCTGTTTACATCGACCTTTAGTTTTGTTATGGAATTACTTTTATGTATGTCACATCTCTTGCCTGTGTTCAACCAGGAAGTAAAATTATTTTACTTAACTTTTTACAACTTATGAAGTGACACCATAGATTCCAATTTGAGAATTTTCATTTATTCTTATTATTTATTAGGACTTTTTTATTGTAAGTTTCAAAAAAATACTATTAGAACAATTATGTAATATCTTTAGTCTAATCTCATGTATAATAATGTTAATTATGTTTATTGAAAAGTGCAGTCTGATCTTTCATATGCATTTTAAATTGTAATGTTTATCCAAATATAATAATCCCAATTTGTCATCTTCTTCCACTGACAGTGAAGATTCCGCTGGAGTGCGTGCAGCAGGTGTGGGAGCACACAAGCGGGCCCTTCCACATCAGGAGACTGGCCGAACACTACGCTGTTTACAAAGACCTGTTCCCCAATGCTTTCTTCTTACCCATAATCCCTCTCAGAGTGCTCTACGGGCAAGACAGCAGCGTGCATTATGGGAACAAGCTCACCCCTACAGAGGTAAGAATAAGGATATTAGGGTTTAAATGTGGAATCACTGGAGTAACTGTTGTTATATTTTTCTGTAGGCAGAGTCAGCCCCTCAGGTCAGCTTTGAGGCAGAGGAAGGAACGCTGTGGACACTGCTGCTCACATGTCCAGGTCAGGAAACTTTAGCCTACATTTTGGGCAGTATGTTAAAAGATGATATAAATACAATAGTAAGACCTCTCTGAAGAAACTGACCTGGCTTATGGTTAAGAAGAAAAGGAAATGTATGTAGCCTGCGCCCTTACAGTTTTACAAGGTTATACTACTCACACAGTTAAGATCAATATATTTTTGCAAAAAACGTTTTACCAATTTAGCCATTTTTTTGTTTAAAATTGCACTTACTGGTTCCTGGTTCCTGTTTACTTTGTATCAGGAGACACATGTTAATGGAATATAAAATCTAAATCTTACGGTACATACAGTTCCTTTTAATATCTGTGTCATAAACAGTTTTTTCAGGTGGATAGGCCCAGTAATTAGATCATCTCTGTCCACATAAATTAGCTAGCTAAGAAATTATATTGGTACTATAGTCATGAAAAGTAACAATAATATTCCATAGGACAGGATTGTACAGCGATGACAAAAAGAGTTTAATTTTCACAAAAACTGCACCTTGAGTTTTATCGAAATTTCATTCTAGAATGTGAACCCAACCACACATTAGATTTTAGGATTAAACCCTGAACTAAAGCAGGACTAGCAGGGGTCCAAACTGAGTCAACACCAGTGATGCTCTTAACTTTTTTTTTTTCCCCAGATGAGCACTTACTGGACGGGGAGGCTGAATATGTGCACTGGATGGTGTAAGTGTCACGCAGACATTTTATATTTTTGTAATCACTTTATTAGTTGGAGCAGTAGGTTGAATATTGTTTTGATTGATTTGTTGGGTCAGATTACGTCTGGCCTAAAATGGATTTCAGCCATTTTATTTTATGAGTGGTATTTATCATGTGGACAGAAAACTGTATACACACTAATATCATGGGTACCTTTTGTTTTGTGGGTGGTCCAAAGTCCAAAGTGGTCCAAAGTTCTTCCTCACTTACTTTATGCATTCTGAGCATCCTAATTATTCACCATGATAAGTATATAAGCACTTCACAGCTCCACACAACTCCAGGTATTGTAACATAGATCAGAAAATAGTGTAATATGGGCCCTTTATAGTTAAGCAAGTAGTGACTGTGCCCAAGGCCCCCACAAAGATACTCAGCGTGTGTGTGTGTGTGTAGAGGGAACATTCCAGCCGGAGCGGTGCAGTCCGGGGACGAGCTGTGTCACTACCTGCCCCCCTTCCCCCCCAGAGGCACGGGTTTTCACCGCTACATTTACGTCCTCTTCAAACAGAACGGACCCATCGACTTTAGGGAGGATGCACGCCCGTCGCCATGGTAAAATGATCACTATTTAAAGAGCTTTGTATCATTCACAAATGTTTACCACACAAAGCCTGTGTGGTCTAAACCGGGACTGAACCGGGACTGAAACGGGACTAAACTGGGACTAAAACTAAGACCCTTACCTTAACCTAAGGTTTAAACCAGGTCTATCCCAGGACTAAACCTCTGTCTGATTGCTGGTCTGGTCAGGACTCTTGTTGTTTTATTTTAAATAATAGCCCTGTACCTGTTTTTTCCCATGTGTCCGAGCAAAATCTGTCTTACTCCAGTACAGATATAATACCTATATAATACCTCTCTGTCCCTTTCCCCAGTCATTCTCTGGAGGAGCGCACCTTTAAAACAGTGGATTGGTACAGAAAGCACCAGGATCACATGACCCCTGCGGGCCTGGCCTTCTTCCAGAGCCAGTGGGATGCATCGGTCACACACACCTTCCACCACATTCTCAGTGAGTACTGCTGCGCTCTCTCCTCCGCTGAGGAGATACACGAGGGCATTATCACACTGGGTTCAGTCGATTGTAGGGCTTTGCCATATGATCAAAAAGTTACATTTTCTATTCTTCATATTGACTGATTACAATTTTTGTTAATATTTGTTTAGTTTGTAATAAAAATGTAAATTTCTTGACATACTTTTAATCAATGAAATTTTAACACAAAACATTACACAGTTTATTTTTTCAAGTCTGAAATCCACATTTTTGCTGATGGGACTGGCTGTAGGCCTGTCCATTAAAAAGATACAAGCTGACCATTGCACTGTACTGCACTGCACTGTGTAGGGTATTTTTAACTGTATATATCAGGGGTGTCCAAACTTTTTTCTTCAAGGGCCGTATATCAAAACCCAGATGAAACACAGGGCCAATTAAGAGTCATAAACTGGTGGTCAAAACAATGAACAATTCAAATCTGTGCTTTTAAAACTGGTTAGAATGAGCCATGAGACCTTTACTCATGCTTAGATACTGAGTACAACACAGTAATTATTTGATATTGACTTTATCAAGGTAGATTTTTAACTTTTGACCCCCAGGCCACAGTTTTGGCATGCGTGGTATACATGTACAGATATATGTATAGATAAAGTGAACCATGTGTTGTGTGTGCAGACATGAAGGAGCCTGTGTTCGAGTTCATCCGCCCCCTAGTGTACCACCCGCCTCAGGTTAAGTTCCCCCACAGAAAGCCCTTGCGCTACCTGGACCGCTACAGGGACGGACAGCCACACACCTATGGCATCTACTGACCCTCTGATGACCATCTACGAACTGTTATAATCTACCACTGTATCAGCCATATTTGTGTCGAATAAACATGAGACTTTTGCTACATGACTGGAGTTATTTTTGCAAATGTTGATGCTTATCATTAGATGAGTTGAGTAAAAATATGATCTGGTTAGTGCCAACTGCTAGTCTGAACAGATTTTATTGCTTCAACTGAAATGATTCACAGTGTGGCATTAAACATCATGGTGTGTTGGACACAAGCAGGTGATGCCATTGGGCAGAGTTACAGGTCAGATCTGCGGAATGGTGCCCCTACTGCTTATATGGGCTTGTTTAACTCTTGCGGGTAAAAATGACAAGATATTTTATTGGAAGTGCCTTTCGTTTAAACTGTGACGGCCTTTTTGGGGCTTAAAAACGCAAAAATCTGAAACCACCCTCCAGAGTGGGAAAATTGAATACACTCCACCGTAGGGTTTCTGGCTACACTGCCCAAGATGCAAAGCTCTGGTCACTGTATATACCCAGATTTCCTCCGTGTAAACGCGGAATAAAAAGTGAAGACGAGACATCACTTTTGCATCTTCTATTCAAACCGTCATCATATAAACGTAGGCAAAGAATGCATGTTTTTCAGGTGATTATGAGCATTAAAAAATAAAAAAACACCTGTATTGAGTAAATGCTAAATGGAAGTTTAATGCAGTTACACAGTGCACCTTTAAATACACATTTGCCTCTAATATGTGTTTAAAATCAAATGGATAGGCCAAAGACATGCTATAAAGTCTATGAAAAATGGTTAATAATGAATATATTTTTTATAAATAAGTTCCAAAATTCCACCAATAATGTACCTTTTTTTGCACAAAATATGATCTACCATCACTTTTCTAGTGTAGGCTAAATGAGGGGTGAACGCATACATTTTTAACAGTGGCCATCTTGTCTCAAACTTCCAAGAGGTAACTCCAAGTTTGAACTATTAGCTATTATTATCGAAAAGTGCTACATGATAAATTACCCCAGTCACATCTGTCTGCCAGTAGTTATCATTCCAAATTTTGCATCAATAGAATACATGAATTATCAGAAAATTATCAGAAGTGCTTTTTTTTTAATGCAAGTTGTTGGTGCCAGATTTTATGAACAATAATAACCAAGTATCTTTTCAGAGTTTTATGTTTTCTGTGCACTGTCTTTGTTTTAAGTAACAGACGTAAACATATCTTTAGGGCGCGCCCTATTCAGGTGTCAATCAAAGGAAGCTGATTCCTATTGGCTCTCACTCCTCGGTGGGCGTGGTTTAGATTCGCGGGATAATTGCGCAGGTGAGCAGAAACACATGGACGCACCCTGTTAGCCAATTAGGACACTTGTGGACGTGTCCGCTTTCTCTCAGCCAATCAGAAGCCCCCGCACCTGTCCTTTAAAGTGACGCTCATGGACGTCAGGTGTGACACTTGGAGTTAACTGTTGCATGTGGCTCTACTGACTGGATGGTTCTCTCAGACACCAGCGAAATGGGGCCAGTGGGGGTTTGGTGTTGCTTTCTGCTCAGTTTTGGAACATCCACAGGTAAATCCATTAAAAAAAACAACAACATAAAATTAAATCCTGAAACTATGAAACTGATGTATTTTATTTAATAGTTGGCAAAGAGCAGGTATGGAACTGGCATGATGGCCCTAAAGGTGTGGTATTGCTATTATAATGTAGGCTAATATGGTTAAGAAATGTTGGATTATTCACGTGGTAATGTGATTTGCGATGTTGTTTTAGAACTTCATGTGTCTGAGCTGAAGAATGTAGTTAAGGTGCTTGAGTCCCTGGTCGCCAAGGTGGAGTCCAAAGTTAAAGAGGGTGAGTGAATGCAGCACACACCTTTTTAGGCCTGTGTTTAACTTCTCTTTTAAATTGCACTACAACATTTCTGGTGCGGAGGTAATCACCCACCTGTATGTTTCCACAGTACAGCATTAAAGGGCCTATATTGTGCCACATTGACTCTTGAGATTTTAGTCACATTAGAATGTTGTTGCTGCCAAAAAACATACCTGGAGTGATGTCATGAAGCAGTAGTTTTTAAGCTGACTACTACCATTTTACCTTCTGGTTTGTGGAGCTGGGCAGTTCCAGAGCTGAGATCAAAATGATTGTAGTGATGGTGTATGGAGACTAAAAACTCAGTGGAGCACTTCCTGTATTACGTGACATCACAATGTGGATTATAATGACATGGATCAGAAAATAGCATTGAGCACTGCATGGGTGGTTTTGGTGGGATAGTACTTTTAAAATTGATACATACTGACCATCAGTTAAGGGGTAGTTTGTGGAGAAAAATGCAGAATTTAGTGATAGTCTTACAACAGAACCCCTTTACCTACATCAATAAAATTTGAACTTTTCTGGCAGTTTTAAACCTTTAACAAAACATGTGTCACAGCAACCACAAGGGTAACAAGTTTTGGAATGTCATATCTGCTGCCTTTCTCTGACCAGGAAGTAAAATGACAAACTTTGCTAAAATAGATGAAGAAAATGAGCCTTTTTTTTTTTTTTTCTTGAGCAAAATCTTAAAACCAAAATTTAAAAGTTCCATTAATGGAATATTTCAATAACATTGCCAACCTTAACTTGACTTTGTGCTAAAACAGGTGTGGTGGAAGTGCTGCCAGAAAGTGTTCCTCACCACGTCTTATCCAACGACACTGCACATGCTGTGGATGTAGGGAATCTCAAAAACGTGGTATCTGCCATGAACTTCTACAGTGTAGAAATGGGTTTATAAGCAATCTAACTTCCACTTGCAGTTCCTTGACCAGTGAATCTCAAACACATTTTAAAAATTGTATTATAAAATGGTAATTGACTATTGAATCATTGAGTCCATCACATTTAACAAGTGACAGTGGTGGAGAAATTGCCATTCTGTGTATAAAATTAAAATGTACCCAGCTGTTCTGAGGCAGAACAGATGTGGCTTTTTTTTTTTTAAATAAACCTAGCCCCTCATCAGTGGTCTTGTCAGGCAATGAAGCTGAATTAACTGCCTTTTTCTGGTTACAGACCGATCCTGTCGCTCATGATGATGGTCAGAACAACACCTTGAATGACTCTGGGAGCCACGAAAACACAACCCTGAATGACTCTGGGATGGTCAATGTAACGTCAACCGTTGCAGATGACTGGAGTGTCAAACACCTTGTGGTGTCGAAGTGGGAAAATGGTACCCTCAGTGACTGGACCAACAGCACACAAAATGATGCTGGACCAGTAAATGAAACACTCGCTGATTGGACTCACACTTTAATCAATGCCACAAAATAAATGCAGTTTATGTCCAACGGCACATAGTGACAACCCCGATATTGCCCCCCATGCAAACGTAAGTTAATGATGAGCCAAGCAGCAACCACACTTGCAGTGAACACGCAAAGTGCAAAAAGCACAGACGAGCCGTGTCCTTAAGAGCGAGCCAGTCAGGATGGAAGATTCACTGACCAGAGACCAGCAGGTCATTGGTGGAATGCAGCAGTTTTTTTGTTTCAAAGATGTGATGCATAAAGCCTTCCTGAGTCTGTCTTAAATAAAAAATTTTAACTTAGTTGTTGCTGAACTTGTACTGTTTGGTTACTATGAAGAGTTGGTCACTTGTTTAACAGGGAAACTATACTTGAATCTAAGTTATGTTAAGTTAGCTATGTTAAGTTGGATTACTGACTTGGTTGTGTATTCACTAACATGACTTTGTATTATGATTTTTTTTTTTTTTTGAGTCATTTTACTTGTCAAGTAGAAGTGTACTATATCTACTTAATTGTAGCAAGCTGCATTTTCATATTTTTGAAAAACAACTCTGCAGTTAAAATAAAACGGCAAATGTGTACACTGTGAAGGCCTGTTCTGGAAAAGCTTTTAAAAACTAGAAAAGCACTCAGCGCAGACCTCCGCCAAGGACTACCCCATTTTTTTATATAAATTGCGATTAAAATCAGTCTTCCGGATCAGCCTTTGGAATATGAAAGAGGATCCCATTGTCCATCCCTGAGTCAAATTTCATGGGGTTTGGTCAATAATTAACCGAGATATTGAGAAACAAAATTTTTGGCCCCATTTACCACAATGTTAACTAAAATTTCAAAGTGATCCAGAATCCAGGATTTCTTCCGAATCACCCCCAAAATGAAATCAGTTCTTCCTTTTCACATTTCCAACAAATCCTGAAAATTTCATCAAAATCGGTCCATAACTTTTTGAGTTATGTTGCTAACAGACAAACGCCGGCAAAAACATAACCTCCTTGGCGGAGGTAACTAGGTTTGTCACCACCTAATCTAGTCTGCTCAGGTCCCGTTTGAGTGAAAATGGTAAAGAGGACTGTAGGATTGTGAAATCAGTACGTAGTATGTCTCTGTTCTAAATGAGTTGACCAAGAAGACAGACAATGAGAAAACATTCTGCTTTATGTGTAGTTTGTCAGTAGGGAACACTGTTTCCTGAGATATTTTACATGTCCAACTCACTGGGTGAGGCCCGCGAACCAAGTTACAGCTCAGATCTGTGAATAGCCAACCCCACTCACAATAATGTAAGTGGAATGCATGTTTACCAAGACACTTTGAACAATAAAACTACCCCTTATGAAATACTATATACATCGCCATTAAGGCTCCATCACTTCTCAAAGTGGTGCTGGGCCTCAGAGATTCTCTATACATCAAATACATACACATGAGTTTGAAATCAACTTTAGCCTACAAGCAGTGAATCTAAACTTACTACTTATAGGGTCATTCCACGCCAAATCTCCAAATGCCCCTGCCCGAGCATCTTAGATTTGACTGAAAAAATTCTAGGAGTTTCACACACTTTCCAGCAGGGAAATCAGTTTTTTTAGTTTAAGCTGTGTGTCAAATATTCATATATACATTTTCAAAAATTCATTTTGCAAAAATAAGGCAGAACACCATCACAAATGTTGGATATGTTAACAGACGTCGAGTGTCTACAACAGTCCATTTTATGTTGGTGGGTGCTCTCATTTTTTTGGTATAACATGGTAAAGATGGAACCAAATGTATTTTTGCCATTTTTAACACTTAATATCTTGTACAGCGTTCATCACAGAGGGTCAGTTTTAAAATACAAATGTGGGAAGCGTGTGTGGGAAGGTGTATGTTCAAAAGTAAAACCTGTCTTTGAAATTGCACTTTCCACAGTCCTTCAAAGATGCCCTCATATTTCAAGAGAATTTTCCAGCAAATTCAAGTAGTTTTATTGTTCAAGAGTGTCTTGGTAAACATGCATTCCACTTACATTATTGTGAGTGGGGTTGGCTATTCACAGATCTGAGCTGTAACTTGGTTCGCGGGCCTCACCCAGTGAGTTGGACATGTAAAATATCTCAGGAAACAGTGTTCCCTACTGACAAACTACACATAAAGCAGAATGTTTTCTCATTGTCTGTCTTCTTGGTCAACTCATTTAGAACAGACATACGTACTGATTTCACAATCCTACAGTCCTCTTTACCATTTTCACTCAAACGGGACCTGAGCAGACTAGATTAGGTGGTGACAAACCTAGTTACCTCCGCCAAGGAGGTTATGTTTTTGCCGGCGTTTGTCTGTTAGCAACATAACTCAAAAAGTTATGGACCGATTTTGATGAAATTTTCAGGATTTGTTGGAAATGTGAAAAGGAAGAACTGATTTCATTTTGGGGGTGATCCGGAAGAAATCCTGGATTCTGGATCACTTTGAAATTTTAGTTAACATTGTGGTAAATGGGGCCAAAAATTTTGTTTCGCAATATCTCGGTTAATTATTGACCAAACCCCATGAAATTTGACTCAGGGATGGACAATGGGATCCTCTTTCATATTCCAAAGGCTGATCCGGATCTGATCCAGGAGACTGATTTTAATCGCAATTTATATAAAAAAATGGGGGTAGTCCTTGGCGGAGGTCTGCGCTCTGAGTGCTTTTCTAGTTTTTAAAGCTTTTCCAGAACAGGCTTTCACAGTGTACACATTTGCGTTTTATTTTAACTGCAGAGTTGTTTTTCAAAAATATGAAAATGCAGCTTGCTACAATTAAGTAGATATAGTACACTTCTACTTGACAAGTAAAATGACTCAAAAAAAAATAAATCATAATACGAAGTCATGTTAGTGAATACACAACCAAGTCAGTAATCCAACTTAACATTTAGATTCAAGTATAGTTTCCCTGTTAAACAAGTGACCAACTCTTCATAGTAACCAAACAGTACAAGTTCAGCAACAACTAAGTTAAAATTTTTTATTTAAGACAGACTCAGGAAGGCTTTATGCATCACATCTTTGAAACAAAAAACTGCTGCATTCCACCAAAAACCTGCTGGTCTCTGGTCAGTGAATCTTCCATCCTGACTGGCTCGCTCTTAAGGACACGGCTCGTCTGTGCCGTTTGCACTTTGCGTGTTCACTGCAAGTGTGGTTGCTGCTTGGTTTGCATGGGGGGCATTCACTATGTGCCGTTGGACATAAACTGCATTTATTTTGTGGCATTGATTAAAGTGTGAGTCCAATCAGCGAGTGTTTCATTTACTGGTCCAGCATCATTTTGTGTGCTGTTGGTCCAGTCACTGAGGGTACCATTTTCCCACTTCGACACCACAAGGTGTTTGACACTCCAGTCATCTGCAACGGTTGACGTTACATTGACCATCCCAGAGTCATTCAGGGTTGTGTTTTCGTGGCTCCCAGAGTCATTCAAGGTGTTGTTCTGACCATCATCATGAGCAACAGGATCGGTCTGTAACCAGAAAAAGGCAGTTAATTCAGCTTCATTGCCTGACAAGACCACTGATGAGGGGCTAGGTTTATTTAAAAAAAAAAAGCCACATCTGTTCTGCCTCAGAACAGCTGGGTACATTTTAATTTTATACACAGAATGGCAATTTCTCCACCACTGTCACTTGTTAAATGTGATTGACTCAATGATTCAATAGTCAATTACCATTTTATAATACAATTTTTAAAATGTGTGTGAGATTCACTGGTCAAGGAACTGCAAGTGGAAGTTAGCTTGCTTATAAACCCATTTCTACACTGTAGAAGTTCAAGTCAGATACCAAGTTTTTGGGATTCCCCACATCCACAGCATGTGCAGAGTCGTTGAAGACTGGGTGAGGAACACTTTCTGGCAGCACTTCCACCACACCGCTTTCCAGTTGAACTGAAATTAGACATTTAACACAAAGTCAAGTTAAGGTTGGCAATGTTATTCAAATATTTCATTAATGGAACTTTTAATTTTGGTTTAAAAGATTGGTCAAGAAAACTGGCCCATTTTCTTCATCATTTCAGTCAAGTTTGTCATTTTACTTCAATGCCCAGTGCCATTTTCTGATCCATGTCATTATAAGCCACATTGTGATGTCACGTGGCAATACAGGAAGTGCTCCACACACCATCACTACAATCAATGAATACAATTGATCATCTCAGCTCTGGAAATGCCCAGCTCTATGAACCAGAAGGTAAAAATGGCTTCATGACATCACAAGGTGGAACAGCATTTTGAGCTTTGGAGATGTAGACGCACTAATGAGGAGCATGTGGAAATTAAACTAAACTCCAGGTATGTTTTGGTGGCAACAACATTCTAATGTGACTAAAAGCTCAAAAGAGCCAATGTGGCACAATATAGGACCTTTAATGCTGTACTGTGGAAACATGCAGGTGGGTGATTACCTCCACACCAGAAATGTTGTAGTGCACTTTAAAAGAAGTTACACATAGGCCTAAAAAGGTGTGTACTGCATTGACTCACCCACTTTAACTTCAGGGTCCACCTTGGCAACCAGGTGCAGCTTAACTACATTTTTCACCTTAGACAGATGAACTCCTAAAACATTGCAAATCACATTACCACACCAATAATCCACTTCTTAAATATATTGCCTACATTATAGCAATACTGTACCTTTAGGGACACTCACAAGTCCGCCCCAGCTCTCTACCTGCACTTTGCCAACTATTTAACAAAATTAATCAGTTTTCACAGTTTTTAGGGTTTAATTTTATACTGAAAAAAAAAAAAAAAAAAAATGGATTTACCTGTCAATGTTCCAACACTGAGTAGAAAGCAACACCAAACCCACACTGGTCCCATTTCGCCGGTGTCCAAGAGAACCGTCCAGTCTGTAGAGCCACACGCAATAGTTAGCTCCAAGTGTCACACCTGACGTCCATGAGCGTAAGGACACTTTAAAAGACAGGTGCGGGGGCTTCTGATTGGCTGAGAGAAAGCGGACACGTCCACAAGTGTCCTAATTGGCTAATAGGGTGCGTCCGTGCGTTTCTGCTCACCTGCGCAATTATCCGGCGGCTCTAAACCACGCCCACCGAGGAGTGAGCGCTAGTGATGGGTCATTTGAAGCCGAGGAACCGAGGCTTGTACCGAGTAAAAGGGGGCGTGTCGAGTGAAGCCCCGATTCAAGGCTTGCGTCAGATTGCCAAAACCACGTGACCGGCATAAAGCGCACTTCCCACCGGTCACGTGACTGGTTTAGTTCATGTGTCACTTTTGAAAATAAAAGCGCGTAGTACCTCGCGGCTCAAATCTATAAATCAAGTTAATATAAATTTCATATGGAGAAATAGGCCTCATTATATGTAGTGATGGGCAGATGAAGCTTCATGAAGCATTGAAGCCTTTCATCCAATTGGTTCACTCTGGTGCAAAGCTTCCTGAAGCTTCATTTGCTCTAGTAGGACATCTACTGGATGCAAAAAATATCAGTTGACATGAATTTGAAGTGAGTTGCATTTTGCAGAAAGCCTGTGAATAAAACTGTCAGCAAAGTAAAGAAGTATGCAAAACATGTATATTGTAGTGATGTATACTGTGTGTGTATATATATATAAATATATATAAATATAAATACTTTTATATATATATATACTGGCAGTATGGAAAATTATTATTTGGAAATTATGAAAAAGCTAATGATCATTTACAGTGAGGTGAGGGTGGTTGGGGTTGGAGTATGGACATTGATTGTGCTTTTGTAACGTTGGGTGATTATGGTTCAGGGACACATCATTGGTTTTTATTTAAAAACAACAGTTTCTCCACTGTGGCAGGTTTCAGGCGATTTCTTTTTTTTGACAATATTTCTCCTGCTTTCAAAAACACCCGCTCACAGGGCACAGATGAGGCAGGCGTACACAAGAATGCCACTGCTAATTTATATAAATGGGAATAGACATATTTCTGTCTCTCCCAGTATTGAAGGGGGTCCTCCAGCCTTCCAATATTTGGCTCCATCATGTACCGTTGGACCTCAATATTTGCGTCTGCTATTACATTTTGTGTTTGTGTCTGCCTGACTCTGTCATCCAGGCGACGCCACAGGTTGTTACCTAAGAAATAAGAATTGTTTTTTTGTGAGTTTAAACTGTCTCCAAACTTCCAAACTCTCACTGATCGCAACTCTCCATCAAACACCCACATTTTGAATGAAGACTGAGCAGTTTATATCGCTGTCAAAACTCGCGGCAAAACCCGAACCACTTCCTGAATCAGTCACGTGGTACAGCCGGGTAGCGAGGCTTCGGACGTCATCATTTTCAGCTCCTCCCCTAAATGAATCAAGCCTCGATAAGCGCTTCGCGGAAACGCCCCCTCCCTACTCGGCACACGCCTCGAAGACTCGACACGGAACATCACATCACTAATTATATGAAGAAAAGTCATCTAGTGAAAGAAACAAGTGAAGATGGCCTAAATGTAATTGATTTAGAATGCCTCAATGCAACCCTAAAAATGAATTGGCTCAAATCTTGGATTAAGCAAATTCCTTATGGTACTGTATCCCTAAGTTTATTTTTAACAAATTGGGTGGACTAAACTTTCTATATGTTTGTGACTTTGACATCAATAAGCTTCCTGTGTCTTTATCAGAGTTCCATAAGCAAATTTTACTGTACTGGAAAATGTTGTATGTTCATCACTATTCTCCACACTCCACAATAATATGGAATAACCGATATATTGTACATCGTAACAAATCACTGTTTTACAAAGACTGGTTTGAAAGAAGTATTTGGTCAATAGCACACTTAATGGATGAAAGTGGCAATTTACTAAATTACAACCAATTCTGTGCAAAACATGATTTTAATCCCTCATATTTGGACTTCATACGTTTATGTAATGCACTCCCTAAAAAATTTCTTTATCTCTCAAGAAACATTTTGGCAAACCAAATTATACACCCACATATACCTGCCTTATCAGTACAAGGAGTGTCAATAACAGACAGCAA
Organism: Boleophthalmus pectinirostris; assembly: GCF_026225935.1. Lineage (NCBI taxonomy): Eukaryota > Metazoa > Chordata > Actinopteri > Gobiiformes > Gobiidae > Boleophthalmus > Boleophthalmus pectinirostris. The sequence continues at coordinate 5,311,221 of NW_026571047.1, forward strand.
ATGCAATAATTACTTCATTAGAAAAGTTCTAACAGGGAAAATGTTCCCTGGGTTGCAAAATAAAAATGATATTCATTATAAATTTGATAAAGAAGCAACAACAAAACTGAGAACAATGTATTTGGCCTTTCCTGTTGCTCCTAAAGTAAAGGAAACACATTACAAAATCATGAATAACATATACCCATCCAAAGAATTACTTCAATTGCTCTTTAAAATTCAAGAAAATACTTGCACTTTATGTGAAAAGGAGATTGAAAGCACCTATCATCTTTTTTTCTTCTGTGCTACAATCCAACCCTTTTGGTCTGAAATGCAACACTGGATGAATTCCATATTTCGTTCTTTACCAGTCTTGTTAAACAGAGATGTTATCATTTTTGGTGTACTACTACAAAATAAAAAAGAAAAACTCTGTGTAAACTTAATATTATGTCTTGCCAAATTTTACATCCACAAATGTAAAATTCAGAAATGTCCCCCTAACTTTGCTTGTTTTAAAAATGAACTCAGATTATATATAAAAGCTCTGAAATATATGAATGGACCTAAACATCAAAAAGTGTATTCCCACATGTGTGAAATTCCCCTGGACTTTATGAACTCAGGCTGAATGAACTCTACTTCCCTTGCTATTATCCTTTTCTCTTCCTAAATGCACTTTTTTTTGTATTGTATTGTATTGTATTTTTTCTATATAATATGTTGTGTTTATGTTCCCTCATCCCAACATATAACTGCTGACGACACACAGCCATGTTTGTTGTATCAAGTTTATGCACCCAGTTGTGTGTAATAAAAAAAAAAAAAAGTAGTACCTCGAGGCACCTCGTGGGTGTCGTAGATTGGTTGTAGTTTGAGAGAGAGTCAGTGTCAGTGATAAGTGCTAGAAAAAAGTTAAGGTTTTGTATTTGAGGTTTGTATTTGAGGTTTGTAATCTAAATTTGTATTTGAGATTTGAATTCAGGTTTAGTTAGGCCTAATTTAGCTAAACTAGGCTAGTTAGAATGGCACCCAAAACACAAAAAAGAAAAACCTCCACAGTGTGGGAACACTTTGAAATGGCTGCACCAAACAAGGTTATCTGAAATTATCATTATTATCTTTTGAACATTGCCTCTCAAAAACGCCTATCATTTTTTCTTTGAGTTCAAATAAGCCCCAAATATGTAAAATGTACCACTTAACTTTTTAATTACATATAACATAACTAGAATATTACAATGAATATGTTGAAATTTTATTTCAAGCATTGTACTTCCTTGTCTTAAGGTTAGATGCAAAATCTGTGACAGAGAGCTTGTGCATAATGGCAACACCGCAATGCTCAGACATTATAGAGCATTACATGTTCCTGCAGAACCTGAAAATGCTCCAGGGAACAATGAAGGTATCTACATTTATCTTTTCTCATAATTCTGTATGTATCATGTTTTGTGACATTTTAAATTACTTGCATTATTATTACTTTCATCAGAAATCACACAAGCAAAAATGGATGAAGCAGTTGCCAACCTTGTAATTAAAGATATGCAGCCATTTAATATTGTGGAGGGTGAGGGCTTCATGGAGCTTATGCTGCTGGTGGCCCCAAACTATGTGCTTCCCACTAAAAAAGTGTGTGCTCTGTATATTTGTTGGATGTATTGTGTTTAAACTGAAGTGTATTTGCATCTCTTTCAGGCCTTAAAGAAAATGGTGGATGAAAAGTACGAAAAAGAAAAGGAAAAGGCTAAGGTGGAGGTGGAAAAGTGTCAGCTGTAAGCCTGACGGCTGACATGTGGACCTCTGTCAACATGGATGCCTATTTGGCTATTACATGTCAATTTATTGATAGAGATGACAAAATGGGCTCAGTGTTGCACTTCCAACAGGCTCACACTGCTGAAAATTTGGCTCAAGCAATGGCCAAGCAGACTGAGGAGTGACAATTAAGGAGCAAAGTAAAATGCAGTGTCACTGATGCTGCTGCTAATATGACTGCCTGTGTAAGAAACTTACAAATCAGGCGTTCATCATGCATTGCCCACACCCTTAATTTGCTTGTCAGAAAATATTTTGAAGAAATAACTGACTGATATCTGATATTCACCTTAAAGCCAGAAAATTGGTCACCTACTTCAGAAGCAGCACAACAGCTGAAGAAAAACCAAATGCAAATTCAAATGGACAGACAACCACTAAAGCTGCTCATCGAGGTAGAAACAAACTGGAACAGCACATATCTCATGTTAGAGCGGCTATCCAACCTGAGGGAGCCTGTGGCAGTAGCCCTGGCAGCACTGAAAACTGATATTAGCCCACTGTTGTCTCAAGAATTGGAGTCCATAGAGAACTGCCTGCCTGTCTTGTCTCCATTTTACAAAGCAACAGAGGAACTTTCAGAAGAGAAAAGGGTGTCTGTATCAAAGGTCATTCCTATGCTTAAAATGTTGCATCATATGGTTTCACAACAGTCAACGGGTATAAATTTATTTTAAATTAATTTTAATAATTTAATCAAAATGCTGCATCTTACTGTTTCTCAACGGTCGACAGGCATAAACAATGCAGTCGCTCAGCAGCTGTCTGAAAATCTACTTGGACGCTTAAGGGAAACTGGCCAACCATGAGACATCAAGCATCATGACACTGTCGACATTGTTGGATCCGCGTTTCAAAACTCTGGGATTCATCAGCTCAAACAAAGCACAAGAGGCTAATAAAAGACTGAAAGCGGAATGTGCACTTTTGATTGATAGAAAAACAAAGAGCCACAGCTGCTCATCCACAACCAGAAGAACCTACCACCAGCAACTCAGGTATTTATATGATTTATACTGTATCCCCCATATGTGTGTCTGTAATACATGTCCTTTTCTTTTCTTTTTTCCAGGTGGCTTGTGGTCACTGTTGGACAAGTCGGTTGACGAAAGAAAGCGAGGGTCTAACGCAACAACAGATGAAGTGAATCGATATCTGTCAGAAATTAACATAAATCGCAATGAAGATCCATTGGTTTACTGGAATAACAACAAACATATGTATCCCAACCTGTATGAGATGGCACACTGGTTTCTGTGTGTACCTGCTTCCTCTGTTCCTTGTGAGGGGATTTTTTTCAAAAGCTGGCGATGTTGTCAGCAAAAAAAGAAGTCGACTGAAGCCTGACACCGTTAAGAAAATTCTGTTTTTAAATAAAAACCAGCCCCCCACCAGGTGTCCCTTCACAAGCACTGTATCCCCCTCACTTCTCACTTAAAAGCACATACTTACCTTCATCATAATCATCATAAACTTTCTACATATATATATATATATATATATATAGAGAGAGAGAGAGAGAGATTTATATAGATATACTGATTCTTCATCATCAGTCAGTTAATCATTTAAGACAAGACTTGATATATAAGTTACAATAAATGTTTCTTTGAGAATCCAGGAAAAAAACAAGAATCAATTAGCAAAAACTAGCAGCAAGCGAGCTGAATCATGTTGAATATTGTTAAAAGAGGCATTTTCATTTATAGTTTGCTTCCGTCATGCGATCATTTTCCGCATGGAAGCGTTGTTTTGAGTAGGCTTACTCTACTCTCCCACATAGTATGTAGTGATCAAATGAGTGAAAGTTATTGTAGTAACTTCTAATTGCGCTGCTGAGCATTCCAGTGAGTGACGTGAGTGTTTACAGAGAAGAAGCAAGGCTCCATTTACCGCTGTGTTGAATATTGGTCTGCTTATTGAGTCATGTTAGAGCACACAATAAAATTCTATATCCTACAACAATTCATGACGCTTCTCCAGTGTCAGTAAAATGTTATAAATATATCACAACAGGACCTTAAGATTTGTTTATACCGTATCTTAATGACATGATAAAGACAACTATAGGCTACGTCGTGATGAAATAACGCAGTACAGAAGATTGGGAAATCTATATATGTTTAGGTAATCAATGGAAAATGAATATCATCAACTTTATCACATAATTATCTATAGGATGAAATTACATTAATAAGCTAAAACACGTAACCTGTGAATGTGAGGCCTCGCTTTTGTGAAGATGACGTCATTGGTTCATTTACTGTGTTACGTGCACATGCACACTTCACAGGCTACTACTTTTTTTTATTCACTTTATTCTAACTTTCACATGCTAAACGAAACTTTTTTATTTATAGAGCATTTTGGTTTTACTACCAGAACGTGGTCGTGTAACCTACGTATATTCTTGTATTAGTTTTTTTCACTGAGCATGATGTAAGGCAAGGCAAGGCAAGTTTATTTGTATAGCACAATTCGTACACAAAGTAATTCAAAGTGCTTTACAGAATAAGAAATACATTAAAATCATAATAAAAACAAATCAAAACATAAATAATCATGAAGATTAAAATTAAAAAAAAGAGAGACATAAATTGGAGAGAAGAGCGCGGAATGAAAACCTTTCAGTTATATGCACAGTTAAACAGAAATGTTTTGAGCCTGGATTTAAACAGCGTCACAGAAGAGTCTGTCTCACATGTTCAGGAAGACTGTTCCAGGTTTTAGCTGCATGAACCTGAAACGCTGACTCCCCTTGTTTAGTCCTGACTCTGGGCACCAGCAGGAGGCCGGTCCCTGAGGTCCTCAGAGTGCGAGATGGTTCATATGACACTAACATGTCACAGATGTACTTTGGTGCTCGGCCATGGAGAGACTTGTACACAAGCAGAGCTGCTTTAAAGTCTATTCTCTGAGGCACAGGAAGCCAGTGCAGAGACCTGAGCACAGGACTTATGTGCTCGTACTTCCTAGTTCGAGTAAGGACCCGAGCTGCAGCATTCTGGATGTTCTGCAGCATCTCACAGCTCGTTTGGAGAGACCAGTGAGCAGACCATTACAGTATCTAACCTACTGGAGACAAATGCATGGATAAGTTTCTCCAAGTCTGATTTAGACAGTAAACCTTTGATTTTTGCTATGTTTTTTAGATGGTAAAAGGCTGCAGATGTTATTGATTTTATGTGACTGTTAAAGTTCAAGTCTGAGTCCATTATTACCCCTAGATTTCTTGCCTGATTTGAAGGTTTTAGAGCGAGAGACTGGAGGTGACTGCTGACACTGTCCCTTTGTTTCTGTGGACCAAACACTATGATTTCAGTCTTGTCAGAGTTTAGCTGGAGAAAGTTGTTTTGCATCCACACACTGATCTGTTGGATGCAGTGACCAAGTGACTCCACTGGTCCATAGTCTCCTGCTGCCAGAGAGACGTAGATCTGAGTGTCATCTGCATAATTGTGGTACGACACGTTATTGCTGCTTATTAACTGGCCTAATGGCAGCATGTAGAGATTGAACAACAGGGGGCCCAGGATTGACCCCTGAGGCACCCCACAGGTCAGGGCCATGTCATCTGAGACACAGTTTCCAATTTCAACAAAAATACTTCCTGTCTTCTAGATAGGACTTGAACCAGTTTAGTACAGTACCAGAAATGCCCACCCAGTCCTCTAGTCTCTGTAAGAGGATCCCATGATCGACAGTGTCAAAAGCAGCACTCAGATCTAACAGGATCAAGACTGAGACTTTGCCTGCATCAGTGTTCAGGCGGATGTCATTTGTCACCTTGATAAGAGCAGTCTCAGTGCTGTGGTGGGCTCTAAAACCTGACTGGAAAACATCAAAGGAGTTGTTCATTTGGAGAAAGTTCGTAAGCTGTTGGTAAACAGCTTTTTCAAGGACTTTGCCAAAAAAACGGCAGATTTGAGATGGGTCGGAAATTGTTCAGTACTGTGGCATCAAGACTGCTCTTCTTTAGGAGAGGCTTAATGACCGCAGTTTTCAACGCATTTGGGAATGTTCCAGATTGAAGTGACATGTTAACTATGTGAGTGAGTGGTGAAAGTAAACTGTTGAGGACGGACTTTAGAAATCTAGTGGGTAACATGTCCAGGCAGCAAGCAAGTAGATGAACTCAGACTGGTAACGATCTCTAAAACAGTTTTGTCAGTTACAGGTGCAAAGTGATTCAGCTCTAAGTGTCTCTGTGGCTGCATGCTTGTTATTTTGTGTTGTGGAATTGATGGCATTTTTGATGCCCTGAACTTTGTCATTAAAGAAAACTGCAAACTCATTACATTTAGATGTGGAAATTAGTTCTAGTGGCAGTGGAGCTGGAGGGTTTGTTAATCTGTTCACTGTTGCAAACAGGACACGAGAGTTGTTACTGCAATTACCAATAATGTCCGAAAAAATACTTCTCTCTTGTTTTACTCAAAGTGTAGTTGTACATATGCATTGTTCCTCTGTAAATCTCATAATGAACCTGGAGGTTTGACTTGCGCCATTTCCGCTCAGCCTTCCGGCACTCCCTTTTCTGTGCCCTGACTGAGTCATCATTCCTCCACGGAGCTTTTTGCCTATCTTTAACCACTTTAACCTTTATCGGAGCGATGGCATCCAGAACATTCAAAACACTCAAAGTCACAGAGTTCAACACATCATCAACATTAGAACATGAGGCAATTTCAAAATGTATCATTTCCATGAACAGTGCACCTGTGTTATCATTTATGTGTCTCCTTCGAACAACTGTAGGAGCAGCCGGTGGTTTGGGAATAACAGACAGGTCAAAGAAGACACAGAAATGATCAGACAGAGCAACATCAACCACAATGACATTTGAAATATTTACACCCTTTGTAATGAGCAGGTCCAGAGTGTGCCCTCTGTTGTGAGTGGGCTCACTGACATGCTGAGTCAGTCAGTTCAACATTCTTTCCGCTCAAAAATTATATTTGTGCTATTTAAGCAAATTTCATGGATCATGCCACTGCTGAAGTGGTTCAGAGAGTCGATCAGAAGAAGCAAGATAGGCACTAGGACAGTTTACAGTCGTGTTGATTGTCGGTCTGTCTGTCTGTCTGTCTGTGAGGTGTTTGTGTGTTTGTGGATAGTGCTTAAAATAAATACTTGATGAAGAAGAAGATTAGAGAAAATTGAGCATCTTTTTTATTTGATAAATGCAACCACTGAGTGTGATGTTTTAAATGAAACATGATTCGTTTTGGTTTCTCTTTTTACATGTGTTACAAGTTTTTGTCCACAAGATGGTGTACTTGAACATATTGCATCACTTGGCGAGGCATTGACTCCTGTACCGGTACAATTGCCTGAAAGCCTCAGATGGTTCATGGTGCTTCATTTGGCCATCACTAGTCGTGATGTTACGAGATGTTCCGAGACTTCGTAGTATGTGTCGAGTAATGAACGGGGTGTTTCTGCGGAGCGCGTATCGACGCTTACTTCATTTGGGGGAGGAGCCAAACGTGATGACGACCGAAGCCTCGCTGCTCGGCTCTACCACGTGACTGCTTCAGGAAGTGGTTCAGATTTGACTGTGAGCTGTTACAGCTTTATAGACCCTGAGGCTCCATCCAAAATGTGGGTGTCTGAAGGAGAGGTGCGGTCAGTTGAGAGTTTGGATAGCGTTTACATAGTTTGGTGATATTTTGAAGAGAGTTTGGAGAGTTTTGGAAGAGAGATTTAGGAGAGTAGGATAGATGATAGGATGGAACCAGCGAGGAAGAGAAGTTTTTCCCCTGTGTGGGAACACTTTGATCTGATATCTCCTAACCACACCGGCATCTTCTGTGCCTTGTGAAAGGGTCTTCTCCAAGGCCAGAGAAAGAAATCGTTCAAAACTAAAAACAATTGAGAAACTCTTGTTTCTGACTGTCCTCTGCCTGATTATGCCTTTGCCATTTTCAGAAAAACAGCTTAACCTGCCATATTATATTAATATTTTGGGAAAATGTACACACACAGAATGCATACAAAATTGATTACACACATATGTGTTAATATATGTACAGAAATTATTTGGTCATAAATTTTTTGTAATTCATAGTCATGCATCTCACATGATGTGGTTCAGATACAGCTGCCTGTGATTATACACTTGGCCACTAAATTAACCGTTTCTCGAACCAATTGGCTCAAGTGGTTCAATGCCTCATGAGGCTTCATCTCACCATCATTAGGTGCGCCCTATTCAGGTGTCAATCAAAGGAAGCTGATTGCTATTGGCTCTCACTCCTCGGTGGGCGTGGTTTAGAGCCGCCGGATAATTGCGCAGGTGAGCAGAAATGCACGGACGCACCCTATTAGCCAATTAGGACACTTGTGGACGTGTCCGCTTTCTCTCAGCCAATCAGAAGCCCCCGCACCTGTCTTTTAAAGTGTCCTTACGCTCATGGACGTCAGGTGTGACAC